>NC_088698.1:30909409-31217980 GCF_028017835.1 Emys orbicularis
CGAAAGCCACTTTGCACGATGCCGCGGTGGGGGATCAGCTGCGGGCAGAACAGAGCTCAGGGGGGAAAGGTATCCGCAGCAGCTCTGTCTTTATAACCGACCAGGGGGCTGCAGGAGGAGCAGAGCAGCTACTTTTCTGGAGGAATTTTGTCCTTTTCTGGAGGGGTTGCTGCTCCGCACGACGCGCAGGGCTGGTGCGGGCTGACAGCCCCTGTCAAACCCCGAAGCGAGGAGTCGCGGCTCGCTGCCTGGCCGAGGGAATCCGTCCCGCTCCGCTGGGATCGAGGGGGCCACGCGATCGTCCTTCGGGCTGCGATCTGGGGGTTTGGGAATCCGAGCTGCGCCTGCCTCCCTCCCGGGGGACGGGAAGGGACATCTGGGCTCGTGGTGACAAGTGACTCCTGGCCCCAGGGACGAGCCCAGCTTGTTTTGTGGCGTGTCCCCCCCACGCCTGGTTCTCTGCAGCGGCGCAGGATGGGAGCCGGGGCAGGGCAGGAGACCGTGGTGGGGCGCTAGGAGAGCGGCCCCATCGCCTGGAGCCCCCGGCACCCCGGCCTGACAGCGGCATGGCTCCGGGCAGCGCCTGAGGGGACGGGGGGTCGGCCCGGGGGTGCTGAGCGGGGCCGGGGAGCAGCGGAGCTCAGCCCCCTTGGGGGACGGGCCCGCGCCCCGCTGTGGGGCGGGGGAGAGAGCCGGGGCCTGAGGGGCACCAGGCCTGAGCCGCTCCCGCCCCGCGGCCGTTGGAGCCGGGGGGGCGAGTCCCCGCCGGGCTAGTGCCGGGGTCGCGGGTCGCTGCCCCCGGCGGCGCCTCCATCTGCAGCCCGGCGGCGCCGGCGGGGAGCGGGGAACATGGCGGACCTGGAGGCGGTGCTGGCCGATGTCAGCTACCTGATGGCGATGGAGAAGAGCAAGAGCACCCCGGCGGCGCGGGCCAGCAAGAAGATCAGCCTGCCGGAGCCCAGGTACCGGCCCCGCGCCCGCAGCCCGGGGCCCCCGGCAGCCCCCGGCCGGACCCCCGCACCCCGAGCCCTGGGACCTCCCGGCCGGGACCCCCGCACCCCCAGCCCGGGTCCCCTAGCAGTCCCCCAGAAGGGACCCCCGCACCCCCATCCCTGGGACCCCCCGCACCTCCATCCCGGGAACCCCCTATCGCCCTGCCGGGACCCCCTGCGCCCGCAGCCCGGGTCCCCTAGCAGTCCCCAGACGGGATCCCCGCACCCCCAGCCCGGGGACCCCCTACCGCCTGGCCTCTGCAGCCCGGGACCCCCAGCAGCCCCCAGACTGGACCTCCACACCCCCAGCCCGGGGACCCCCTCCCGCCTGGCCTCCGCAGCCCGGGACCCCCAGCAGCCCCCAGACTGGACCTCCACACCCCCAGCCTGGGGACCTCTCACAGCCCCTAGCCCGGGGACCCCCCAAGGCTGGGGACCCTCCCCAGCCCCCGACGGCGGGGCAGCCCGGATGAATCAGAGACCTGTGCTGTGCTTTGTGAAGCCCCAGGGACCCCCCCACACACACACACACAGTGCCGGCATCCTGAGACCTCCCTTCCTGGGCTACAGCCTGGGAGCTGGGAACCCGGAGTCCCCTCAGGGAGTCTGGCCTCTGGCAGACCAGGCACGTAAAGTGCCATGGGGAGCTTCCCCAAGGCACTAGCTGGCCCTGCTGGGTGGCTCTGCTCCCCATTCCTCCGGGACCTGACACCTCCTTAGCCAGGGGCCCCAATTCTCAGGGACCTGCTAACCATCTCCTGTCCCTTGGTACCCCGAGCCAGCTGGTCTTGGGGAGCCCATGTGCTGGGACCCCAAGGCCACACGACCCATGCTCGGAGACCCCTGGCAACAGGGTCTTCTTAGGCCAGAGTCTTCTAGGAGGATAGTTGTTGAGTCTGCTCCCCTTGCTCCTCTCCAAGGGTATGCAATTCTCCCCTTGTTCGCAGGCTCCCAGCCCCAGCCTGAGAGAGGGGGTGGCATGTGCCATGGTCAGAGCCTAACCCAGATTTCAGGGATGGGGGCTGATGTACATCAAGGTGTAACTCAGCGGTGAGGTTGGAGGACTCATATCATGGTGTAACCCAACCTTAAGGTGTCAGGAGATGGTGAAGGGAATGCAGGTACCGGCCATGTCAGAGTGCAAGGGTTTAACCCAGCCTTGCAAAAGTGCATAGACAGTTACCAGTCCATCCATAAAACCGGCTTGCCACTTTTACTGTGGCCTTAGTCTACTGGGATGAAAAAAAAAAGAAGACATTTTACTTGCCCATCCAAAAAATAAAAAAAGAACACTGTAGGAGCTTGGGGTAATAGAGTTTTGCCAGGTAGTGTAACCCCAGTTCCTGCATATGGAGGGTATGGGTGGTGACAGGCATCCAGAGACCCAGCTACAGGGCATAGCGGCCTATTAACTAAATAGCTAATCCTACATGCACACAATCCCACAGGGGGGATAAAAGCAGATAGTCTAATTTAAATGTTAAAAGGGCCATCATTATTATTACTGTTACCTTTTTGTTGAGGAGTGATGAGACAAGATACAGTATTAATCTAGTTCTAGACAATCTAAGTAGGAACAGGTACACAGCTTGCATGCCAATTACGTTGTGCATGGAAGATGCGGACCTGGGGAGAACCATCTTAGATAGCTTTTGATGAATACAGCGTATGGTGAGATGTGAGTCCACTGATCATACAGTGAGACCTAAATAAAAAAGGAAACACAGATCTCTTATAGTGTGACAAATTGTTATACAATAACTCAGTACTGCTCTATTGTGATTATTATAATTAGTGAGTCTGGATTGAGGCATTTATTTAAAGCAATATCTGGGGGCATTTTTTGGCAAATATAAATATTCTCTTTCAAAAGAATTTTCTAGGCATTTATTTGATTTCAGTATTTATGTAACTGGCTGAAAAACTAGTTGAGTGGCAATATAATACATTTTGGGTGTAATCTAATAAATTGATCCTCAAACTGTTGTGATCTGCAGAACCATTTTTGTGATCCACCGAAATTTGCGAACAAAGCAGCGGGATGTGGGAGAGAAACCTCTTAGGAAATAGTTCTCAGAATGAATATATTGTATAACTATTGAACTAATACAGAACCTGATCCTGCAATGAGCTCCACTTGTGTGAATGCAGATTCCACCATGATGGTTGCAGAATTAGGGCCATAGCTGCCCCCTCTCTTTTTCCCTTTAATGGCAACACTAGATTTTCCTCTAAAACGAAATTCCCAAATTATGCATGCACTGTGGAATTCTTCTAAAATCTCTTGCTATTCTTAGCTATTCTTGTCTTCATAGATATATTTTGTTTCTTGGCATAACTCCACCCCCCCCAAAGTTCCCTCCTTTATTCTATGCATTATGCCACAAGTAAAGGTTTACCAGGCAAATTTTCGATGTATTGTAGTGTTACTGATCGTTATCTATGCCATGTGTAACTGCTGTGGTGTCCTGATTGCACATCCCTACCACTCTACATAGTCTTATGAAGTATAACATAAATAACAGATTACTAGAACTTGCTTTTCCACATATTTATACAGCTCTCTAGCTCCATGCTTTGAATTCTAAGTTTTGCTATGAGGATACCAAGACGGGAAAACCCAAGAGGCTGAGAGACTGTAAGAACGATCGAATTAACAGGATACCAGTGGGGGTGGAAAAACCGCACAATAAAAAGCTTGCCATTCATTTTTAAAGTCCAGTAAATGTTTTCTTACTGGAGAGATTTAGGGGCACATTTTTCTCTTGGTGTATGTAAATACTAATAATAATTTAAAGTATTTGTATGTGTCAAGGGTAGAGTTTATCCTATAATATTAACCAAACTCCTGGAGACCTTATTCAAAATGTTTGTAGTATTACATTCTTCCACACGATGGTTAATTATATTATTTTGTTCAGTGTCAACTCTCCGTGGTGCTCTCTAGATATAATGGCATACATGATACATCGAATGATGGTGGAAGCTTGGATGATGGTAACATGTAGGAGAGAACATGATTGGGAAGCTTCATTGAATAAGTGTATTTTAAGGAGATTATTATTCTACTGCTGTTTGTATCATGGTCGAGTTTGGATGCTCCAGTCTGGATTGGGGCCCTGTTGTGGCAAGTGCTATACAAACTCCTAGGTAGACAAAGCCCTTGCCCTAAAGCGCTTGTAGCCTAGTGCTCTGATTCTGCAAAGAATTAAGCATCTGACTTCAATGAGATTGCTCATGTGCATAGTCTTTGCAGAATTGGGGCCTAAATTGAAGCCAGGTGCAACAATGGAATTTAACAAACAGTAAGAGGGAAGCAGGGAGGGAGGATGAGGATAATTTTAATTAAATTACATGGTGATAGAGGTACTGAACAGCTTGGTTGCAAATTATTTGTGTTGTTAAAATAAGCATCAGTAATCCTCAGCTGAGCCATCCTGGTTTGAAGGAAATAAGCGAAAAGAGGGTGCAAGGTGCAGGCATAAATGATGGCATAGAAAAGGCACCAGAGTGGGACTGGGAACGTTTAAGGAGACTTGGCAGGTGGGAAGAGGATGAGGAGGCATAGATGTAAGTGAGAGCAGAGATTTAACTAAGGGTGCTTTAAATGGTTGGGAACAAATTACCATCCAAACTTTTAACTGAAAACAGGGATTTCCTCATTCAATAGGAAGTTTTGACAACTTTCCTGGTGTCAGATGTCTTCATAGTGAGCTCTGGGTTTTTTTTAGATCTCTTTCATTAAAATGTACATGATATGCCAGGAGCATTTATAATCTTGTGTGCCACTGATACACTGGTAAAATTTTAAATAATATTAATCAGACAGTCAGATGCATGTCTGACACCCTACTTTACTGATAAACAGGGGTCCTAGTGTTCTGTGATAAACCCCCAAAATTATCCAATAAAAACATAAAAATCCATGTTTTTCTGCAAATAAAATGAAACTCTGAACTTTAGTTTTTCTAGCCACAATGTTTTATTGATATATTTACAATTTTAAAGCAGACAGCCTGAGCCTCGCTCATTCTCCTGATTATCTGAAGTTTTGATTATCTGCTCTGGCTCCGGTCCCAATTAGATCAGATAATTGGGGTTCCACGGTATACGTTTTTATTTTTTCACAAAGTGTAAAAACTAAAGATTCTCCATAAAGACGCAAATTCCACGGTTTTCTGTGGCAAATGGATTCTATGATCCCTGCTGATAAATTAAGACCTTAATTAAAAAAGCCAGCTGAACAGAAAACTTTTCTTTGCAGTACAATTTTGAGACCACATATTTTCGTGAATACATTTCTGATTTCTCTGGTTTTGTGATATAGCAATTTATTAAGCCAGTCAGAGCACAACTTTCAAATGTTAGGCTGCAAGCAACTGTTATTCTACTGCACAACTGTCTGTCATGGAGACTGACAATATCTACATCCTTAATCATTTGTTAGAACAGAAATAAGGTTTTTGGAATAGAACATTGACATGGGATAACTGGATACCACTTTGAAAAAAAAAAGGTCTTTGTCTCACTGCAATGTTCTTTTTTTAAAGCAATACATAATTGTGGTAGTTATCTGTAACAGGCAGCCATTGTCTTGTGACAGCATGCTATTCCACTGACATTATCTTTCTAAGAAATATTGCAAATGTTTTACTACTATATTGCAGTGTGTCATTTGAATGAAGCTGGTATACCTGTTGTCACGATCTTATTTTCCTCAAATAAAACGGACACAAAATGAAGTGAGTTTATTGTAATGAAAATGTGAGGGGCATTCCTGTTTACGAGGAAATAACCATATTGCAGTCAGAATAAATTCCAAGGCTGCATGCCAAGATTTAAACTCTTCACCCTCAGAGTTTATTTGCTATTATTGGCAGCAAGTAGGGTTATTACTGAGTTTACATAAAGAACCCTCAAATTGTTATTTACTGAAATTGTTAAATATTAAAATTTTAAATGAAAGTGAAGAAAAAACATAAGCTTACAAAGTGCTAAAGGAGAGTTGTTGAAAAAGTTTTTAAACAGCATCACAACAAAACCCTTTGGCCCTTCTTTCTCTGTCTCCCCTCATCGGCCTTTCTTTCCCTCCTCTGTTTCTTCCTTCCCTTTCTTTCCTTTGGGTCAGCAAAGCTCTTCTCCCCAGAACAACTGCAGTATATTTTATTTTATACTGTTTTTCCAATAAAGGTCCTGATTCTGCAATTGGATCTGCACGGGTGGACTACTATGGGGCATTGAGTGGGTACGAGAGTCTGCAAATGCTGATTGGTTTGTAGGACTGGGGCATAAATTGGAAGGAAGAGGTAAGATTCTCCCATTGTAAACAAATAATGAAACCACCAGTATTTGATGGTTATTCTGTACGCAGAGATGAGAGGTTTGGGAGTAAGGAGGGAAATGAACCAAAGGGATTTTAAGTTTTTAAAAACAGTTTCTCTTTCAGAAGCTTCAGAACCCTTTTTTAAAAAACCTTTTTTCTTTCATGTAAATTTTGGATTTTTTTCTATGTCGGCCAAATGAGCAAAAGGATAATGGGGCATTTCTGTTGCTGGCAAAAAGCTTGAAAATTCTGAGGCGGGATAGGAGCAGAGGGCTTGTAGTGACCATTCATAGCATAGAGGGAGTTGGATAGTCACATTACAGGTATTGACAAAAAGCCATAAAGTGACTGTATACATGTTTGCATTCTATTTAGCAATGGCTTGGCCATTCTGAGAAAAGAGATTTACATTATGTACCATTATTGAGAAATAACTATATAATGATCCAGCAAATTGAACAACCAGAACCAATATGAATTTAAGGAATTGCACCATTGGGAAACAGCTGTTCAGCATCCCTGCACTTTGTGACCATTCTAATTCAGTTTCTGTGAATGTCACTTAAGCATGGTTTGCTCTCAGTACAAATACAAAGGATGTAGTAACAAAGCATAAGCTACATCTATCCTTGCATCTTTGCTTTTTCTGCCCTGTCACAAACACAGAAGTTTCTTGTCTCTTCTCCTCCTCTAACTTCTCCACTTGCTCCAGTGACCCCATCCCATCTCCTGTGTCTCTTTCCCCTAACAATACAAACATGAGTTGGGGTATGTCTACACAGGGATAAAAGACCCATGGCACAGCTGCGACTGGCAGGTCAGCTGGCTCAGTCTCATGGGGCTTGGACCGCGGGGATAAAAATCGCTGTGTAGATGTTTGGGCTCCGGCTGGAGCCCCCCGCAGCAAGGTCCCAGAGTTTGGGCTCCAGGCCAAGCCTAAATATCTATACAGCAATTTTTCAGCACCAGAGCCCGAGCCCCGCAGAGCCCGAGTCAGCTGACTTGGGCTAGCCTCAGGTTTTTTATGCCTGTGTAGACATACCCTTAATCTCTCCCATGTGAAAACCTGCCCCCCAACCTACCCTTGATTCCACTAACATCTCCAACTGCCACCTCTTCTCCCTTTCAACTGTGAGCTAATTGAATACAGTGTCTACAACTGCTGTCTGGAGTTCCTCTCCTCCAGTTCTATACCTGACCCTCTCCTATCTGGTTTCTGCTCCTTGTACTCCACTGAAACTGCTTTTGCTAAAGTCTAATGACTTCTCCCTAGCTAGTGCTAAGAATCAGTACTCTATTTTCCTTCTCTTTGACCTGTTACCTGCCTTTGACACCATCGACCATGTCCTCCTCCTTGAAATCTTGCCCTCTCTTGGCTTCTGTGACTCTGTCCTCTCCTGGTTCTCCTCTTACCTCTCTAATTGTGCCTGCAGTGGATCCTCTTCATCCCCCTTCCAACGTGCTGTGGAGGTTCCACAGCAATGTCCTGGGCCCCTTTCTCTTCTCCCTTTACACTTCATCTCTGGGTAATCTCATTTACAGCACAAATTTAACTGCCACCTCGGTGCTGACAGTTTACAGGTCTAATTCTCTACTCCAGACTTGTGTCCTTCTGTCCAAACTCAAGTTCTGGCCTGTATCTCTGATACCTCCCTGTGGCTGTCTAGCTGTCCACTCATGCTCACCATGGCTCAACAGAGCTCTTATTCTTTTGCCCCAAGCCCACCTCCTTTCTTCATGACCGTGGACAATATCATCGTCGTGCCTGTAACCTGGGCATCATCTTTGACT
This sequence comes from Emys orbicularis, assembly GCF_028017835.1. Lineage (NCBI taxonomy): Eukaryota > Metazoa > Chordata > Testudines > Emydidae > Emys > Emys orbicularis. Next base: position 30,917,516 of record NC_088698.1, read on the forward strand.
CAAACTATCTCTAGGTCCTCGCAGCCACATTATGTCTATATCTTGCATATTCTTTTTGCCTATTTAAAGCCAATTGTAGAGGTTGTATAGGGAGTGGATAGATAGACTGAAGGTGGACATCCTTTGTATATCCACAGAACAGGAACAGCACTGATGTGTAAGCTCACCCATATCCACCAGGCCAATGTGCCTCTGCCTTCATCAAATCCTCTCTCTTGCTCTGAACTGAGATGCTACTTTAGTACCTGCTGTGATGGTGTATTTTTTTGATACGAACACCTGTTAACCATGAATTAGACTGAGATTACTTAAGGGCTTCATTCTTCTCCCAGTGAAGTCAGTGGCAGATACACCATTGAAAGGGAAGGATAAAAACCTATTAAAGGATAAAACTACTGTCGTGGACTGATTCAAAGAAGTGACCTCATGAGCTAAAGGTTCTGTATCCAATTACCAGTTTCCTGAGGCATCCAGTCGCTTCACCAAACTTTATTTTTGAACTGGGAGCAATATTGGGATATAATCACCAAAAAGCATCTTGATCTGATGACGAGTATAAAGAAATTTAGCAGGATCATTAGGTTTTCTTTAAATGGTGGAAGAATACATTACTCTTTAGCTTTAAATCTGTAGGCCAAACTTTACCAAAGAGTAAATGTTATAGCTGAGTTATAAAAGGGTTGTAATAGATAATGATAGAACCATTTGTTTATTATTACTGAAAAACTGCTGTAAATGTGCTTTAGCTCACTTAACATACCAACCAAGTGTTGCAATAAAAGAATATCATGTATTTTGGTTTAGTGTAATTCATGGTAGTATCTAAGTTTTACAGCAGGTTAGTTTGTACATTCAAATACAATAAATTGTGCAGTCTGAAGTATATCACACAGGTCTGTAAGAGACAAGGCTGGGCTGAATTTTCAGTGGTTGTGTCCATATAAGCTGTTTTGGGGAAATCTCCCTTTCATTGCATTAACACTGGTAGCATAAGGTGGGACACTGATGTTTTTAGTGCTGTGTGGTTTAATCCTGTTCAGAGAGAATGTAGATAAAACGGTGATTAAAAACTCGGGTCGTCTGTCTACAATAGCAATTCCACCTAATCCCCCCTTTGCAATCAGCAGAGGTGCTGCTCCGATGGTAGTGAAAAGAGGGGAGACTGTTTCTCAAAACAGTTTAGTGTAGACAAAGCTAGGGAAATCAAGAGTAAATTGTACTCTACTGTTGGAATTAACTTTTAACTGCAACACTTCCTCATCAGAAAGAGATTATTTTGGAATTGTACCGAGTCATCAGGGTGCAGGACTGTATATGGAAGAGCAGGCTATTTTACTGTTAACCAAACCCATTGGGTCTTATTATCTCAGTCAGAAAGACAGACTGTCATTTATATTACTGTAGTGTCAAAGGCCCCAACCAAGAACAGGGGCCCCATTTTGCTAGGCACTTGTGGAAACATACAAAAAGAGATATCCCTGTCCCAAAGAGCTTGCAGTCTAAGTAGACAAGAAAGACAAAGGCATAAGAAAGGAAGTATTCTTAGCCACATTTGATAGATGGGGATCTCAGGCTCAGAGAAATTAAATGAATCACTCACGGTCACACAGAAAGTCTCTGGGAGAATTGGTAATTGAACCTAGATCTCCTAATTCCCTGACCATGTGACCATCCTCCTGTCTAACATAAAATGCTAGTCTCTCTGGGGCAAGAGGGAGGAATAGGAAGGCCTTTGGAGAGAAATCCCAATTAGCCCTCTCATGAGGCAGCTCAGAGGCCAAGGCTTAAGTTTGTAAGTGTAGACCTGCCCTGGGGCTTTGTTATTTAATTATGAATAAAATTAAATCTTGGGAAAGAGGGTGACATTGGACAATATCAGTGTGATATGTGCTGTGTTGGGAACAGAGTGGGGATGCCGCACCTAGATTTATAGGGATATTTGAAGAAAATACTGATGTAATCTTATCTCGTGTGAAATGTCAGTGGTATCTTATTAAGCTAGGGAGCCAGCGTCTAACTCAGACAGACTGCTGGTGCCACTGTTCTTTTGGGAAATGCTTGGAACGGTAATTAGTGCTAAGTAAATTGCCTATAGAGAATTAAAGAACTGCCATGATGAACATACAGAACCCCCAAATGTAAACTTGGTATTTCTAATGTGAAATATTTTAGGCAGATCCATTTAAAAAAAAAAAAAGAACTTTACAAGAATAATTACTTGGGATATGACTGTCAAAGACCTTCCTTTGTGAAGTGCTTCCAACTGAATGCTGGGGCTTCTTGCATCAAAAATGAACACGTGTAACCCTTAATTCCCAATGAAATGAAATCAGCTGCTCATTTTGGAAAGCTTTTTTAAAAGAATCTACTTTAATTTTCTAATCAGTAACTACACACTTTTTCTAATTTATAAGTGCCTATCAGAAACCTTCAGGTGCATAAATTAAATCACATAATTTAATCTAACTAAATTGACACAATGTCAACAAATCCCCTTTCCCCTCCGCAGCAAGAGCAAACACAACCCTTTTTCACATTAAAAAGCACAAAAACCTCCTTAGCACCCCCCAGATTGCATCTCCAGGCAAATTAGTCCCTTTTTGAAGCACTCATAGAATCGTAGGACTGGAAGGGACCTAAAGAGGTCATTTAGTCCAGTCCCCTGCACACATGGGGACTGGACTATGCGTGCATAGTCAGTATTATCTCTAGACTCTTCCTGACAGGTGTTTGTCTAACATCTCAATAAACAGGTCTTGCCTTGAATATCAACAAAACCAAGCTCTGGTAAACTGGCAGGGGAAGCAAATTCCAAAGTTGAGGGCCCTCCGGTCTGCCTTCAGTGTATCAATAGGAGGGACTGTCAGCTCGAGTGCCATATATGATCGATCCCCTGTTCGGGTGGAAAGCGAGGGGAGAAGCAGAATTGCTGGAATCCTATAGACCATTCGTGAATCAAAACTGTACCCAGAAACGAATAGTAAGCCAGTGAAGTTGATGGAGTGCAGATGTAATATACCGTATGTGAGAAACACTAGCCAATAAATAAGGTGCTGTATTCCGAACCAGCTGACGTTTCTGAGTGGTCATCAGGAGCAGCCCTATGCAGAGTGCATTTCAGCAATCTGATCTGGAGATGAAAATGCCCTGAATAATGTGGTTTGGGCCCCATCCAAGAAGAAAGGTTGCAATTTCCTGGACAGATGCAGATGGACAAATTGTACCATTGGCTGCTGCTACTATCTGGAAAAGAAGGATTAGCTAAAAACCCAACAGTTATCAATCTTATTTCCAAATGTGAGAGAACCTCCTTGCTGAAGGGATCAGATATAACCTTTGCCATCTCCTTTAGATGTCTTCTCCAGCCAGCCAGTATCACTTTAGTGTCTCTTGGCACAGATGTCCCAGCATACATAGCCTTCTCCTGGGACACATTGCTAGTCAGCTGTGTAGGTGCTGCTCAGTTTCTATTCCACAAGACATATCACAACTTTTGTCATCAACCAGGAAGTGAAGCAAGGTTGCAAACTACAAACAACATATCAATCAATCTAACTTTAAATAAAAATAAAACAAAAACTTTGATAGGAGTTTTATTCCCAAGGCCTTAACTTGCTCATAAAATGTGTCTAGTTACAATAATACTGTAAATATGACTATGTTTTAAGCAACACAGGCAGGAAATCAAGAAAGCAGCTTGCTTTCTCTGAATGGCTTGCTAGTGCTGATGAAGACAGAAACTTACTTTGGAGGGAATGCTCTCTAGTGGCTAGAGCAGGAGATTGGGAGTCAGGGCTCCTGAGTTCCATTCTTGGGTTTGCTACTGATTTGCTTAGTCACTAAGTCTTGCTCAAGTCACTTAACTTCTCTTTTCCTCAATTCACTAGAGTTGGTTCTATCCCTTTATACTCTTTTTCCTGTGTACTCTCTCCTTGGGTGATTGCATAATTGCTTCTCCTCCCCACACAAAAAATTCTACAGCTTCTTTCCCAGCATTTCATCTTTTTTTATTAATTTAACATCCGAGATATCTCATAACTTCAAATTTGGTACAGTGTGTCTGTGATCTACTGTAGATTGTTCGCTCTCCTTCCTGCCCCCTCCCTCTCACCTATTCTCTAACACGAGCAACCACACCATTGTTCTTTTCCCTTCCCCAAGTCCACAATCTTAGGGCTGGTCTACACTACGAGGTTAGGTCGAATTTAGCCACGTTAGGTTGATTTTATAAGCAATGCGGCTAAGCAACAAACCCCGTTCCGCTGACCTAAAGGGCTCTTAAAATCGACTGCTGTACTCTTCCCTGACGAGGGGAGTAGCGCTAAAATCGACCTTCTTGGGTCAAATTTGGGGTAGTACAGACGCAGCGTTGTGCAATTCGACGGCATTGGCCTCCGGGACCTATCTCAGAGTGCTCCAATGTGACTGCTCTGGATAGCACTTTTAACTCCGATGCACTAGCCAGGTACAAAGGAAAAGCCCCGGGAACTTTTGAATTTCATGTCCTGTTTGGTCAGCATGGAGCGAACATGAGACACTGGATCTGATTGATGTATGGGGAGAAAAATCTGATCCAGCAGAAGAAATGCTAATATATATATGCCAAAATTGCACGGGGCATAGTGGAGAGAGGCTACACCAGGGACACACAGCAGTGCCGCATGAAAGTTAAGGAGCTCAGGCAAGCCTACTACAAGACAAAAGAGGCAAACAGTCGTTCCGGTTCAGAGCCCCATACATGCCGCTTCTATGATCAGCTGCATGCCATTCTAGGGGGGGACCCTACCAGTGCCCCACCACTGTCCGTGGACACCTGCAAGGGGGGAGTCTCACGCAACATGGATGAGGAAGAGAAGGAGGAGAACTTGCAGCAGGCAAGCGGAGAATCCGTTCTCCCTGGCAGCCAGGACCTTTTCATCCTCCTCGCCAAGTTCCATATCCTCCTCACCCAGATGCCCAAGAACGTCGGGGTGGGGGGAAGGCTCTGGGCACCCAGCCATTCAACTCCAGGGGATGGCCCAAGCAACAGAAAGCTGTCATTCAAACAGCTTTGATTTGTAATGTGGTTACAATAAGCAATGTGGCCTTGTCCTTCCCTCCTCCCCCACCCCACCCAGGCTACCTTGTCAGTGATCGCACTTTTTTTTTTAAATAAATAAAGAATGAATGGATTCAAAACAATAGGGACTTTATTTCCTTTGCCAGCTGTGGTTGAAGGGGGGAGGGGTATTGGTTTACAGGAAAGTACATTCAACAAAGGGGGCGGTTTTGCATCAAGGAGAAACTCACAACACTGTCACACCGTAGCCTGGTCAGTCATGAAACTGTTTTTCAAAGCCTCTCTGATGCGCAGCGTGCCTAGCTGTGCTCTTCTAATCCCCCTGTTGTCTGGCTGTTCAAAATTGGCTGCCAGGTGATTTGCCTCAACCTCCCACCCCACCATAAACGTCTCTTCCTTACTCTCACAGATATTATGGAGCACACAGCAAGCAGCAATAACAATGGGAATATTGGTTGCACTGAGGTCTAACCTAGTCAGCAAACAGCGCCAGCGGGCTTTTAAACGTCCAAAGGCACATTCTACCACCATTCAGCCTATAGTTGAACTGCTCCGTACTACTGTCCAGACTGCCTGTGTATGGCTTCATGAGCTGTGGGAGCAAGGGGTAGGCTGGGTCCCCAAGAATAATTATTGGCATTTCAACATCCCCAGTGGTAATTTTCTGGTCTGGGAAGAAAGTCCCTTCTTGCAGCTTTTCGAACAGCCCAGAGTTCCTAAAGATGCGAGCGTCATGTACCTTTCTCGACAATCCCACGTTGATATTGGTGAAACGTCCCTTGTGATCCACCAGTGCTTGCAGCACCATTGAGAAGTACCCCTTGCGGTTTATGTACTGGTTGGCAAGGTGGTCCAGTGCCAAGATAGGGATATGCGTTCCATCTATTGCCCCACCACAGTTAGGGAACCCCATTGCAGCAAAGCCATCCACTGTGACCTGCACATTTCCCAGAGTCACTACCCTTGTTAGCAGAAGGTCACTGATTGCCTTGGCTACTTGGATCACGGTAGATTTGCCCATTCCGAATTGATTCCCGACTGACCAGTAGCAGTCAGGCGTTGCAAGCTTCCACAGGGCTGTCGCCACTCGCTTCTCAACTGTCAGGGCAGATCTCATCTTGGTGTTCCTGCGCTTCAGGGCGGGGGAAAGCAACTCATAAAGTTCCATGAAAGTGGCCTTGCGCATGCGAAAGTTTTGCAGCCACTGGGAATCATCCCATACCTGCAACACTATGCGGTCCCACCAGGCTGTGCTTGTTTGCCGGGCCCAGAATCGGCGTTCCACTGTATCAACCTGCCCCACTGCCGCCATGATGTCCCAATTGCCACATAACGTGCTTTCAGGAACGTCTGTGTCCATGTCCTCCTCACAGTCATCCTCGTGCTGGCGGCTCCTATCCAGGCTCTGCACATACTGCAGGATAATGCGCGAGGTGTTTACAATGCTCACAACAGCAGCGCTGAGCTGAGCAGGCTCCATGCTTACCGTGCTATGGCGTCTGCACGGGTAACCCAGGAAAAAAGGCGTGAAACGATGGTTTGCCATTTCTTTCAAGGAGGGAGGAAGGGAGGGGAGACTAACGACATATACCCAAAACCACCCACGACAGTGTTTTTGCCCCAGCAGGCATTGGGAGCTTAACCCAGAATTCCAATGGGCAGCGGGGTCTGTGGGATAGATACCCACAGTGCACCACTCCGTGAGTCGATGCTAGCTACGGTATTGAGGACGCACTCCACCGGCCTACTGCGCTTAGTGGGGTCATACACAATCGACTGTATAAAATCGCTTTCCAAAGATCGACTTCTATAAAATCGACCTAATTTCGTAGTGTAGACATACCCTACTTGTCATCCTGCTTCTTTTTTCTTTATATCTGAAAGATTAGTCCCTTCTTTTTTGTCCTGACCGCCACAACTCTATGCTCTGGTAATTTCCTGCTTTAACCACAGAAGCCTTCTCTTCATTTTCCAGCCCCTAGTATCTCCCCATTGTATCCAAATTGATGCTGCCTAGTTAATTTTCTGTTCCCACTCTTCTGATAATATTTCTCCCCTTCTTGACTGTCCAGGCTGGCTTCTCTGTCACATTCAGTTTGCTTTTTCCCCTCACATTCAGAGGTCTCCATACCTCTGCCCCAAGTTATATCTCTGTCCTCAACGCTCTACACCATTCCCCTGAAGTCTGCCCAATCTTCTCTCCTGACTGTTTCCTTTGTCCACTCCTGATTTTGTGCATTTGTTTTTGTTGCCTTTATTCTTGGAATAACCTCTCAATTAACGGGAAATCATCACCTCAAGAATGAAAAATCAGTGAAATAAATTTTACATTTGTTTTTAATCTGTTTCCATTTCAGATTCTCAGTGCTGCATGTTTAGATTGCAAACTAAGGATGTTTATTTGTTTAAAACCAACTATTTCCTCTGGAATTAAAAAAATCATGGGAACATTTCTATTGGTTTTAGGTTTTGTAAAAAACAATTCTTAATAAACCTGAATTTTGTGCCAAATTTGGATTGACCGTGTCTTTTAACCATGCATACTTCCTCTCCCTCAAAAACTTTTAAAAATACACTTGTTCTATGAAGTATTTCAGCTATAATGGCCACATGCCACTCAGTGTTTATTTTACATTGTACTGTATTGACTCACTCATGCCTTTACACTGAGGGTCTTTGGGGCAGGAGCTTTATTTGTTTAGCACGTTTTAACTGTTCTACGGTATATCCTGATAATGTCAGGTAAACATTTACCTCTCTGGAAAGCAGGTGTAAAGATTCCTGTCTCAGAGGTGCTGTGAAGCATAGTTTAGTTCAGTTACTTCTGCATTTGGTTGAATGGCCCTCCTTAGTTCTGTGAATCTCAATTAATGTTTATATTTCATAATACCTTTCATGCATGTCCAGAGCGCTTTATAGATATAAAAAGACAAAAACCATTATGCATGGATCTTGATACAAATTCTCTACCATCCCAAAAATACATCTTAAAGATGATTTAAAAACCATTAAAATCAACAAATGTTTTAATTGCAGTGGGAGCTAAGAGTTGTGTTTGTCTCTCTTCTTACTTCTCAGTGCCAGCATTCTGCTGAAAGGGCAAATCCTTGACCTACCAATTCAGAAAAATTATTCTTGCAAAACGACATACTTTTATATTAGTTTCAGGTTTTGGCAACAATAATTCAAGTCATACCCAAGAAACATGGATAGTGGATACACTATAAGCATAGGGACTCAACAGCTTTTTATTTCACTTGTCATGACTTTTCTTCATTAAAGTGATTTGTATATCTGAAGTTGCTTGGGTTGTTGGTCTTGTATCCGCTTTAGAATGGGGGAGAACTAGGGAAAGCTGTGTAGTGCTATAATCTTGCCTGTCAAGGGCATTGTTTCTTGAGTACAAAGATCATTATGAATCACATAATGAGAACATTAGTTCATTCAGAGTATATGTGTTGACAGATCTCTGTGTACTTAATATAAATGTGAGAAGCTTTACAATTTTGAAAGGGGGGATGAGTTTTGGATCTTAGAATCATTTGGGTTGAGAGGGCTTCTAGTGGGTCATTGGAGGAGCAAATTTCTTCAGTCTTAATTTGCTATAATATGATTGTAAGGAAATTGTTGCTGTAGCAGCTGGGTGCTCGTTGATGAAATTGGAAAAATAGAATACATTTACATTTACATGTCCGCAGTAGGTTTGGTATTTTAAAACCACTGATGCGTCTCCCAGGATTCGAATCAATCAGATTATTTGTTATAAAAAAGACAAAAACTAAACAAAGATCAAAGTACATAACTATCTCTTGGTTCTCAAAATATTTCAGAGGTCACTTATGATCTCTAGCTCTTTAATGTTACAGATGATAAAGAAAGGGGAACTTTGCTATAAAAACAGTTTTTCATAATTTAGTTTGTTGTTTACCTTTGTATTTCATATGTAAAAGAAATGAATTAGTTCATTGTCTTTGTGTATTTTATTGTTTTTATCATCCTAGTGTTTGATGACTGTGTTCTTTGGGTTTTGTATCTTATTTTATTATCTGAATATGAATACCCTCTCTCTCATATTTATTACACTTTCCCTTCCTTGGTGAGTAAAGATGCCCCAGTGATTAGGGCATTGGCCTATGGCTTGGGAGACCAGGGTTCAGTTCCTTGCTCTGTCACAGATTTTCTGTGTGACCTTGGGCAAATCATTTTGCCTCTGTGCCTCATTTCCTCAATGCAAAATGGGGAATGATAGTACTGCCTTACGGGGTGCTGTGATGATAAATACATTAAAGGTTGTCAGGTGCTCAGGTGATGGGGGCCATATAAATACCTAAGATGCTTTTAACTGTCATGAACAAAATATTATCTGAGGCCCCAATTCATTAAACTATTATTGAAGGCAATAGGACTACTCACATGCCTAAAATTAATCATGTGTTTGATGTGCTCTAGATGATGGTGATTTATTACGTGTGTTGTAGCACTCAAAAGCCACAGCAAGGATTGCATCAGGTCCTGTACATGTGGTAGTCACATTTGGACAGGTAGCAAAATGATCTGTGAATGTAAACTTTTTTGGGCTCGCATCAGTAATGGTTCTACACATTCAAGTGTTTATCTTTCAGTTTTAATTTAATTTTTAATAGAAATGAAAGGGGGAAAAAGTGGGACCCTCAGGAAAGGAATATAACAGATATAAATGTTCATTTTAGGGCCTGACCCTCAGTCAGATGCAGGTGGGCACAAGCATTTGGCAGCACCAACCCAACTGCATGATCAGGACCTATATTAGCAAAAACTCATACAATTTTGAGATGTTATTATAATAAGATGCAAATTAGCAGCTGGTAAAGCATATAGTTTTGTCTGTAAACTTGAAGAGAAATACTTGGTTGAATATAGACTATTTGTCATTATTTAATCCCAAATCCAAATGAATTAATCACATCCATAATTTACCACAGAGACAGCTGAAAAGAAATTTATGTAATAAGATTTCAGGATTGTCACTCTGAAGCCTATTAGGTCTGTAGAGTCAGTATGAATCGGTGGAAACAGCTACAGGCATGGTTGAGGGCTCTTTTTGTTCAGAATATAAACAGATTGAATCATCACTTGTTTTCGCAGAGAGTTACCATCCAATTTTAAAGTTATCAACCAATTTGACTTTACAAATTACACCTGTGCAGTGTACAGCTTCAGTAAGGCATGTATGAATGTCATGCAGAGAGTCCTAGACCATTGTGGTATCAGAAGTAACTCAACCAATCATCACCCTTACCCTACAGCTAATTTGGATGGAACAGTTTCATTGGTTGTAGGAGAGTGACTACACAGATGGTGGATTCCTTGGCCCAAATGCCTCACTGCAAGCCACACCCCATGATTGCCACTCACACAGATCCACACAACTTTCCCAACACATCACAATCCACCCACAATCCACCCAGAACTAGAATGCACATGCATCCGACGAAGTGGGGTATTCACCCACGAAAGCTTATGCTCCAATACATCTGTTAGTCTTAAAGGTGCCACAGGACTCTCTGTTGCTTTTTACAGATCCAGACTAACATGGCTACCCTTCTGATACTAGAATGCACAGTAACTCCCAAAACACATAGCCCCTCACCTCAGCATATACCCCTCATTTAGCACCCTCACAAATCCGTGCAGCTATCCCCACACAACAGAATCCATACACAAATCAATACAACCAGCACACACAATAAACTCACACATCACTCTGAAGCCTAGATTGTCTGTTGAATCAATGTGAAGCATTGGGAACAGCTATAGCACGATAGAGCATCACCAGGTTTAGTCGTCACTGGGATCCATGTTCTTTTATTGTCCAGTTTTTATTCTGAGCCATTTTTGGCTTTTTTTCTGAAATCCCTTAGAATGCATCTGAATTCTGAGTGTATTAACTAATACATTTTTGGGCTCCAAGCGTTGGTCTTAAAGGGTTCTCTGTTCTCTCTATAAACAAAGTAAAGATTTTGTTTCCTATTATAGAATGTACTGCAGCAGCCTTCTCTTCTAATTCAGTTCCTGCCTCTGAAACAGCTCTTTATTTCTGGGTGAGGTTTTGCATCACCCCCCTTGTCATAGGGTCTAAAGAATGTAATTGCTTCTCTTTGGGATGTCTGATTGGTAAATTTTGTCTTGGACTTAATTGCTTCTTAACAACACAGTCCTTGATTCACTCTTTAATGCTACTCTGACGTATATTTGCTTGTCTTGACTGACAGCTTTTGGCTACCCCTAACTTCCAACTACTGATTGAGCTGAATGCTGAAGATAAGATAGAGGAGATGATTACTTCTTCCACATTTTGTTGCTAAGATTCATTATCTAGGGATCTTACTGGATCCTTTGCTGCTTCTGGATGTCCAGCTAACCTGGAGATGATGAAAACATGGATCTCTTTGGCTAGATCCTCATCTGCGAAGAATGGGAACAGTTTCCTCTCTTGGTGAACATGGATTTCTTGCAGTTTGCATCTATAATAAATCCCAAGAGTGGACACGACTAGATACCCTTAATAGAGCATGAGGTCAGCATGCTGGCCAGCTCCTCAAAGTGTTTCTCACTTGTACTTAATCTTCTTCCTTTAAATGGAAAAGTAGAACTCTACACATGATCTCTTCTTTATATTTATAACAGGATGCTTGTCCTTCTAAACTAATCTCTATCCTTACAAGAACAAGATGGAAATGATGTTAATTCTTCATAAAAGTTGAGGTATATCCATTGTGGTGCCCTCTGTGTCAAGTACAGTTTGTATTCCTACAGTTTATATTTTTATGCCTCTAATTTGAAGTACAAATAAACACGTGTTGCTCATAAGGATAATATTGCCTAAATCCCGTTGCTGCTCGATTGAGCTATGACTGCTGTTTCTCTTCAGAGAGACAAGGTGGGTGAGGTAATATCTTTCATTGGACCAACTTCTGTTGGTGAGCAAGACAAGCTTTTGAGCTTACACATAAGCTTGAAGACTTGTTTCGTTCCCCAAAAGCGGTTGGTCCAATAAAATCTATTACCTCACCTACCTTGTCTCTCTAATATCCTGGGACTGACACAGCTACTACAACTCTTCAGAGTGTATCATCTTTAAAATTACTTTAAGTCAAGATATATCAGGTATATAGTTATATAACAATGAAGTAGTTAACATATTTTGTGCATCTCTTTTCTTTTATTAAGAGATGAAATTAGAAATCTGGCAGTTGAATGGCCTCTGAGTGTGACCTGCCTGTCTTCTGAATAAGTTAATCTGTAACTGAGCCACTATCATAGGCTTTCTGAGGCTGGTGATGGCTCAGAATGCTGAAGATAGGCTTTGCAGGCTCATGGTGAGCACTCTATTTGAACAGCATAGCCCTTTATTACCTGTTCCTCGTTCATCCAGCCTACAACTATTTATGCTCAATATTTCCTTTTAAAAGTATTTATTTGTATGTGTGCATATGTTCATGTGTATGCATGCACGTACACACACAAACACAAGATAGCCATTCCAGCAGACAGTATGCCAGAGTAATGGACTCCGTCTTGGCAGAAATGAACAGTCTTGGTGAAAGGGATTAGGTAATAGACGTTCTTTACTAAAAGTAAAACAATCTATTAAAGTAGGTTTATTAGAATAATGCCTGCAACAACCTTGGGTCAACGGGTGATGAAAGAAATGGATGAATGTAATCTTGAAATCTGTGGCGTAAGCAAATGTTGATAGCCAGGAGATGACAAAAAGCTATTTAAAAATGAAAACAAAGGCATAATATACTTGGGGGGAAGGGAAGACAAGGAGGAAGATGGTTACCACTCAGAGTGAGTAATATTAATTATGACTTACAGAGTAGGAAAAACAAAGTGGGGAGCCAAGTGACAGTGGATTGCTCCAAAGTAGATTTCAAATATGAAACATGAAAATGACAATTATGTAACATTACGCACCAACATACAACTACGATGATGAGATCAAAGATCAATTCTACAGTTGCCTACAAACTCTATTGGCAAAATTCTCAAGCATGACATTTGCTTAGTATTGGAGGACTTCAATGCTAAGGTTGGGCAGTGGAGAATGCAAGGGGTAAGCATGGCCTCGGTTCCCCAAATCAAAACGGCAAAAGAGTGATAAAGCTGTTCCTGGTATTAGGGCTCAATTAGTGTAATGCTATTCCCCAACAAAAGTATCCATAAAGTAACTTTGGAATTTCTCCCAATGACATTATCAGGAACCACACTGACCATCTATCTGTGGGAAGGAAATTTAGATAAACTGTTCAGGATGTCTCAGCATACACAAGAGCTCTTATCGGACGTGACCATAATTCTGTGTCGCAAGACTGAACTCAAACGAAAAAAACCCTCCAAATCCCAAAAAGCATTAAGAAAATTGACAGTAACAGCCCAATCAACAAGACATTATAGCAGCAATTTCAAATTGAACTGAAAAACAGATTTCAGGTAGTACAAGACTTAGATCTACTTCTTCTCAGCATATGTGCAACGTGCCTCAGGTGGCATATGACCAAGATTCATCACCGAATTTGGTCCGCTGGTTGGATCATTAGCTTCCCTGGCCCAGGCCATGTACTGATTGGGAGCGCGACATGAACTACTACAAGAAGTCAACACTGATATGTCGTGCTCTTTTCTGTCTGACAATATCATAGATGTATGCAGTATTATATACTTCTGTTAGTCTTAAAGGTGCCACAGGACCCTCTGTTGCTTTTTACAGATTCAGACTAACACGGCTACCCCTCTGATACTTGCAGTATTGTTGTAGCCATGTCAGTCCCAGGATATTAGAGAGACAAGGTGTCTGAGGTAATATCTTTTATTGGACCAACTTCTGCTGGTGAGAGAGACAAGCTTTTGAGCTTACACAGAGTTCTTCTTCAGGTCTGGGAAACATATTTACTTTAGAAGGCAAAGGAATACAAGAAGTGAGTCAATTCACATACCTTGGCAATAAAGTGCAAGCCAATGGGATTGTCCAGAAGGAAATAATGTCCTGAATTAGCAAGGTGACAGTTCCATATACTAACTTAAACAAGATTTGGTCATCAAAAATCTGCAATTTAAAGACAAACCATGAATTTCCAACTAAAAACTTACCTCTACCTTTACATATGGATGTGAAAGCTGGAAACCCCCAAAGGTATGGACAGAAATACTTCAGGAAAATACGAGGCACTAGTGTCTTAGTTCTGGGCAATTACACCTATATTCCCACTCTGTGGTCTATCAAGGGCTCCCCTTCTAGGCTTCTGGCTCCCCAGCCATTGCTTCTCTTGGGTGGAGACGCACACCTCTCTCCCTTTTGATCAGGGTATTTTCAGGCTGCACAGTCCCCTACTGTCCTGTGATATCTACAGCAAAAGACAGGCTGCCTAAGCAGGCTGCTTTTGCCTTCTCTTCTCGAATGGTTAACAGTGTATTTGCCACAGTTATTAGTTGCCACTCAGTTCTTTCTAAGCAAGCATTAACGACTTAGATATTGGCATAGAAAGTACGCTTATTAAGTTTGCGGATGATACCAAACTGGGAGGGATTGCAACTGCTTTGGAGGACAGAGTCATAATTCAAAATGATCTGGACAAATTGGAGAAATGGTCTGAGGTAAACAGGATGAAGTTTAACAAAGACAAATGCAAAGTGCTCCACTTAGGAAGAAAAAATCAGTTTCACACATACAGAATGGGAAGAGACTGTCTAGGAAGGAGTACGGCAGAAAGGGATCTAGGGGTTATAGTGGACCACAAGCTAAATCTGAGTCAACAGTGTGATGCTGTTGCAAAAAAAGCAAACATGATTCTGGGATGTATTAACAGGTGTGTTGTGAGCAAGACACGAGAAGTCATTCTTCCGCTGTACTCTGCTCTGGTTAGGCCTCAGCTGGAGTATTGTGTCCAGTTCTGGGCACCGCATTTCAAGAAAGATGTGGAGAAATTGGAGAGGGTCCAGAGAAGAGCAACAAGAATGATTAAAGGTCTTGAGAACATGACCTATGAAGGAAGGCTGAAAGAATTGGGTTTGTTTAGTTTGGAAAAGAGAAGACTGAGAGGGGACATGATAGCAGTTTTCAGGTATCTAAAAGGGTGTCATAAGGAGGAGGGAGAAAACTTGTTCACCTTAGCCTCTAAGGATAGAACAAGAAGCAATGGGCTTAAACTGCAGCAAGGGAGGTCTAGGTTGGACATTAGGAAAAAGTTCCTAACTGTCAGGGTGGTTAAACACTGGAATAAATTGCCTAGGGAGGTTGTGGAATCTCCATCTCTGGAGATATTTAAGAGTAGGTTAGATAAATGTCTATCAGGGATGGTCTAGACAGTATTTGATCCTGCCATGCGGGCAGGGGACTGGACTCGATGACCTCTCGAGGTCCCTTCCAGTCCTAGAATCTATGAATCTATGAATAAGCACGTTTTATTTTTAAGGTAAATCAATAGAGAGAAAACATTAAAACAATGAAGGAATCAACACGTTAATTAGCTTACCAGAGATCACCCCAACTCCAACATGGGCCCTAGCAGGTGAACAGTCTTTCAAACCCACCCAGGGGTTTTCCTGTGGTTTCTAGTTCCTAGAATAAGGACACTAGTGAGTTTGCGAGGCACTCATTTATCCGGTTTGGGCCTGTGAAGAAGTTGTGAATAGGTAATCTGCCAGACAATGGATTTCTGCTCAAGGCGCATCTTCAAAAAGATGGACTCAGAGGTGGGCCATTTGCATTCCTTTCATCCCAAATATTTACTAGGAAACATAACTAACCGTTTGCATTATTTCAAAAATTAGTTGAAATTCCTAACATTTCCTCAACGTTTGCATTAGTCACATCTCCTAGAGGAGTTCCATACTATGCCACAATAACACATACGCAATTGCATTTTTAATACAATGGAACCCAAAGTATTGAACTTAATTCAGTAAGGTTTACCCAGGATATTGCAGGAGATAGCCCCACCCGCCCCAGCTAAATGGCATAAATTTATAATAAATACTGAGATTCCTCAGAGTGTTCAATAACCCCTTTTCTCTAAAGTGATCCAGAAAAGAACATGGAATCATTTGGGACCTGCATTAAGAATGCAGCCAGGATGTCTACAAAGGCAGGCATACCATTGGGCAGTTGGAGGAACATGCAAAAGGGGCTGGCTGAAATAATCCCTCAACTGAGCACTACTCGGGGTGGGAAAATTTACGGGACTTAGCAACATAGAAGATGCAAAGAGCAGCCCAGGATAGACAGGGATGCCAGAGCCTTGTTTGTGCACTAAGTAATGTCTGATGCTATGGGAAGGATTCCGATATATATAAAAGAGGGGGAAGCAGCTTCAGTCACAGCTGTTTATTTAGCAGGTGACGAGAAAATGAATAGAATGAGAGTGTCTATTAGTTAATTTAGTATCCATAACCTCTTATTTTCCAATTAAAATAATGTATAAGTCAATTACATACTGCATGATTGTCAGGGTTACCCTAGTGATATTATAGAACACACACAAGTAAAGGGCAATCAGGAGCATAGTTTTATTCCTGTTTTCAGTGGAACGGTAATCTGTCAGCCATCCAAAAATGGATTATCACTGGCCTTTCAAGACTTTCTCCTATGTTGCCCTGGGAGTTATTTGGACAGAAACACCCATCTATAAAATACCTGTCATTCTCTCTAAGAGAAAAATGTATAAAATAACATTAACTTCTGCTGCACCTTGCATTGGATAAAAAATTTGAATGGAAACCAGTGTACAATATGGGGCACTGGTGATGTGTGCTGTCTTTTGTCTGTATTGTAAGAGTCAAGCTAATGAATGTTGTATCAGTTGCAACTTCCACCTGGCCTTTGCTTTTATCCCAAAATAGAGTATGTCACAATAATCTATCCTGGAGATAGTGAATGCATGGCCTGCTGTAGTTTAGATTTTCATCCAAGAGGAATTGCAGTTTCCTGTCCAGCTGGAGAAGGCATTTCTTGCCACTGATTTACCACAATGATAGGTATGGTATAAAAAGCTAAATAGAGTAGAATAGTCATCTGTGTGACTGAATAATGATGGATCTAATTGTGTACTGTTTTGGAGTCCTATCTTGATAGTTAGAAGGCATTCTTCAGTGGAGGGTGAGGTGTTTCTCCTCTTCTGGAGCATATAATTTCTTCCACTTTGCAAAATTCTGTTTCCTGGGCAAAAAGTACTTGTAAGGGAGACCCAGATTGGTAATGTATTTCAGACTTTCCAATTTCCTTCTTATTTTAAGTGGCAGGGCTGAAAGATCTCGGTATATGGCTATTTTCTGTGTATGTATTTGATGGACCTCTTCTAAAGTGATGCTTTTTTTGTGAGCATAGTAGTAGTGATGTTTCACAATCCTTGGGTCTAGCTGTGGGATGAGGGAAGGAAACAGGTCCCAGACAATACTTCAAAACTCTTTAAAAAGTTTTGCACAGTCAAAATTAGGTTATCCTTCTCAGTCCCATGAGGGACAACTTCTGAGGTGCGTGCTGATTATATGGTCGCTAATTTGAAGGTAATGTGTTTTGCTTGAGTTTGTCATTTCCTGTCTTCCATCTTGTTCAGATGAACCATGAGTTCCATCTTCAGTTGTGGATGCTCTGTTGCCTAGGGACACAGTTATTTTATTGTGATTATGGTTATTGATTTATTTTTGCATTCATTTTATTTCTATTACTAGCTCTTTGAAATTCAATTTAGCAGTGAACAAACTCTGATCTTTGTCTGCCTTTGGTGCCTTACCTGGAGTCCTGCTCCTTATCACCTGTTTTTGAAAAGTCTCTCCCTATTTAAGGCATCTTATTCGGGCATACTGCCTGATACTCTAATGGGGAATGAGAAAGTGAAAAAGGGTGAGGAGGTGAAAGCACAGGGAGGGGACATAGTAGAAAACTGGGGTTGAAGAAAGCAGGCTGAGAGGAATATCAAAGTTGTGGGTCAAAAGGGGAAACAAGGAAAGACCCAAAGGAGAGGGCAGGGCAAGTGCTGATTTTGCCTTTAATTCTGGGTTCTCTGTTTAATTGATGATCATCTGTAGATAGGAGAAGAATTTATGGACCCAATCCTGCTCCATATAAACTCATCAGGATTTATGCCTTTGACTTCAGTAAGAACAGTAGCAAGCCCAGTATTTTGGAGCTGCTAGAAAATTCACCAGCATAGGATTATGTAGTCAATTCTAAGTGACTCTTTGTCCAGATCAGTAGCTCAGATTCTGTACATTTTCAATTTAGTGACTATTTTAATAAATAAAAAACTAATTTATTTGAAACATGTTCTTGAAGAAAATAAAAGCAGAACTACTTTTTGGCAAATATCTGGCATTTAGAGCTTGAAACCCTTTTTGGCCTTGCATAGCCACTGATCACTTTACATTTACAAATGTGTTCAGGTTCATTAGCTGAGAAAACATCTTGTTCCTTTGACATTGTCCATTAGATCGAAAACTATTAGATAAGGTACAGACGAGTAATAGGTTTGAAAAGGTTCATTCAGAGCATAATCAGAATATTTTGTTGAACACTGAAAAGTGATATGTCTTACATTTAATTACCTGCTTTAAATGTCTGGATAAAGATATCTTTATGTAATTTCTCTGGGCATACTTGACATAGCAAAGAAGAGCTTCCATAACTTCATTATTATTGTTAGTAATCATGTTTGTTACAGTAGTGTCTAGGGACTACTAAGAACAGGGCCGCATTGCGCTAAGTAGGCACTGTGCAAAAACAGTAATAGGGGGTTCCTGCTCTGCAGAGCTTACAGTGTAAGTAGACAGGAAAGAGACTTAACACACAAGCAGAGTAAACACTGGGATGGCGATAAATATCACATTAGTTCCATTATTTATTTTTTGGCGGGGAGGCGTTGGACTTACTTAGGGTGGGATAAACGGAAAAGTAGAGGAAGGGAGAGGGGACATTGAAGGGAAGTGGGTGTGGACAGGGTGTTGGAGGAGGAAGGCAGGTGGAATGATGCTGAGGTGAAGAGCCTGTGAGGGAGGAGGCAGGAGGATATTGAAGGGAGCAGCCAATCAGCACAGGTTCAAAACTGTAGAAAATACTCTGATGATGTCACCAGTGCCCTATATTAGAAGCATTTCCTCAGCAACTTGATTCCTCAGCTCTCTTTGAAGTTACTGGAATTTTGTAGCTGTAAGGCCTGATGCTGCAAACACACACATGGGTATTGCTAGTAGTCACATGATTGCACAAATGGTATTACAGTGAGCATCAGGTGAGAAATAGACTGCAAAGATTTAAATTGTGTTGTAATAGACCCAATCAATACAAGGTATACTATAAACACTAATGTCTCTCAGTAGTTTGTTTTTCAAATTTTCCCTGACACAGCAGTAAATCTTTAAAACGTATAGGGACTAGGGTCTTAGGGCTGGTCTACACTAACCCCCCAATTCGAACTAAGATACGCAACTTCAGCTACGTACCTTAGTTCGAACTTACCGCGGTCCAGACGCGGCAGGCAGGCTCCCCTGTCGACTCCGTATACTCCTCTCGCCGAGCAGGAGTACCGGAGTCGACGGCGAGCACTTCTGGGTTCGATTTATCGCGTCCAGACAAGACGCGATAAATCGAACCCAGAAGTTCGATTGCTTGCCGCCAAACCAGTGGGTAAGTATAGACGTACCCTTAGAATTCAATCCTGTTTCCATTTAAATCAATGAACAGCTCCTATCGACTTCAGCTGGAGTATGATTGAACCTTACACGAATGGTGCTAATATGCACCTGCTTTTTATATTTAAAAACAATGGGGTCTAAAAATGCCACATTCTTTATTGGAACAAGAAACTGTGTGTGTGTGGGGGGGCGGACGGGGGTGGGAGGGAACGGGACGTTATTCTGCCACTGCTAACCTTTTCCTGCAAAATTCACTGCACACAAGCAAATGCTATGTATTTAACTCATTAGCCATTTGTCTGCCTGACAAAGGACAATAGATTTGTGCAGCAAGTGGTATTAAAATGCATACACAATTGTTGTCTTCCATGTACATTTTTGATGGTACCATATTCTGCAAAAATAAATACCATGGTTTATATTTAAAAACACAAATTAAAACTATGTTAATACGTCAGGGTCGCAAAATTAAAATGTAAATTAGGCAAAGCGGAAGTTAAGAATCTTGTACTAATGTTAGATTACCCAAATTGCACATATATAGTGTTTTCAATTATTGGTTAAATATTTACATTGAGTTACAATGTAAGCAGGTTAATGTGCAGTGTGAGCAGGTTAATATTGCGGTGAGAAACCTTTGTATCTATTTTTAAATACAGTGTACTGCTTTATTTTAAATTCATGATTTTAAAAGTTTAGTAGCTTGTTCTTTCCCTATTTAATTTCTCTCTCTCTCTCTCTCTCTCTCTCTCTCTCTTTTGCTTAGAGAGAGAAAGAAAAGGCAAAAATAAAACCTAAAAAGAAAAATACAAAAAGGGTGGTGGTCTCTGTGTGCAAATGAATTGAAATAATAACCATATTAGAGGTCTTTTCCTGGCGTGCATTCTGGCCTCCACAGTTCAGATAATTTGAAAGCAATGGCTGGGCTTGGCAGTCAGTAGACCTGCTGGACTCCTTCCTCTGCCACCTGATGTGTGTTCTTATACTCTTCCACTCCCACCTCTGCATTTCAAGAAGAATACCAGCAGGTTTGGCAGCCCAGGTGCTGAGTGCCCTCTGTCCTTTTCAAATACCTGTATCCTGAAGGCCCTGAGTGTATAGGGTGGAAAGTTATAGAACATGGAGAGTTTGGATTGACTCTGCAATCTAGTTATTGCATTTAAAAGAACCAAAAAAACTACCCAAGAATCCAGTTTGGGGCAAAACCTGTCTCGATCCTGTTGTATGCTGTCTTTCAGAGTGGCATATGCATGCACTAGGCATATATTGGAACTGTGCAAACATAGTGACAGTTTCATCCTTTATCTTGCATGTATTCAGTACAGTATTTTCGACTCTTCGTAGAAAAATACAGGCTTTGAATGGGGAACCTTGGCAACATTACATTTCTCAGAGTAGGTTACTTAAATGCTAAATTTGAAGCATAAAAGCTCTGCCACCATTTAGTCTGCGCTAAAAAAAGAAATGATTATAATGAGTAGTATTATTATTTTACAATGGAAAAAGTGATTTTTTTCATTCTCTCATAACTCAAACGGCTGGATAAGTTTCCACAACCTTAAGAATTCTCCATTGGTTTAGGACCACACATGGAACATTTCAGTGTAGAGGAGCAATGTTCAGAAAGTTATTCAGAGGTGGAAATAGAATATTGAGAAAATAATTGTGTTATATTGAATAATTGTTCCAATTTTTTTTGCCCCTGAGCTACAGAATTACTTTATTTAAATGTCTGCTTGTACCGCTTTAGCATTCTAATATAGGGCCTGATCCACAGCCTATTGAAGTCAATGGAAAGATTCTTATTGACCTCCATAGGTTTTGGATTAAGCAATAAATAATCTTTAACTGTCATGGTTTGAGTTGCAGAGATGCATGCACACTGGCATCCCTACATTCATAAATCTGGGTACAAGACCTTTTAACCTCAAGACTCCTTCCCTCCAACGTACATTCACTAGCTAGTTAAGAAAGAGCAACTGATAAGTAACTGTTCTTTAATTTTTTGTCTTTCAGTATCCGCAGTGTGATGCAGAAGTATCTTGAGGAGAGAGGTGAATTAACCTTTGACAAGATTTTCAATCAGAAGATTGGTAAGTTCTGTTTTGAATCAAATT
This sequence comes from Emys orbicularis, assembly GCF_028017835.1. Taxonomy (NCBI): domain Eukaryota; kingdom Metazoa; phylum Chordata; order Testudines; family Emydidae; genus Emys; species Emys orbicularis. The sequence goes on from NC_088698.1 coordinate 30,939,359, forward strand.
TTCTTGTTTTATGTTTTTAAGATTGATTTGTTTGTTACTGTTTAGTGCAGCCTGTTGAAGATAGCACTGTAGACTTAGTTAAACATAGTATAGTACAGGGGTTCGCAACCTTTTTCTTTTGGAGGCCTCCCCAACATGCTATAAAAACTCCACAGCCGAGCTGTGCCACAACAACTGGTTTTCTGCATATAAAAGCCAGGGCTGATGTTATGGGGTAGCAAGCAGGGCAATTGCTCAGGCTTCGGCTTCAGCCCCGGGTGGCAGGGCTCAGGGCCCTGGGCTTCAGCCCCATGCAGTGGGGCTTCGGCTTTCCACCCTGGGCCCCAGCAAGTCTAACACTGGGCCTACTTGGCAGACCCCCTGAAACCTGTTCATGGGCCCCAGGCGGCCACGGACTCCTGATTGAGAACCGCTGGTATAGTAAACTATGGACAGGATTTAAAAGAATGGTTGAACTTTGTTTAAGGTTGAAGAATTATAACTACCTATAGCCATTTCTGGGCCATTGAGTGAAAGATTGGAACTGTGAAGACCAAGAGTTTTGTATTCCTCTCATCTCTCAGTACTTCTGCTGCAGTCCAGATATATGGTATATACCAACAAATCAACCTTGTTACTCCCAAAGATCATGGAGCACCCTCTGTGCCAGCATGTCTGTGGCACCTCTTAGGGTAAAGAAGTTTTCTGGACACTGGTGGCTTTGGCACCACCCAGTTGGTGGATTTCATCTGATTACTTTCCTTCTGAGCTCAGAGCCTTTCTAATCTTCAGTGATGGACAGTCAGCATTTGTTCTCTCACTGTTAATCATCAAATCCAAATGATAGCTGCTGATAAACCACACACTGTTTATTTAAGAAAGAAAGAAACTATTACTGCTAAATAAGAGGAAAGAAACACACTTGCTGTTACTCACATATAGATGCACTAAGGGAAAGCTGGTTGGGAAAACGAATGTTACAGATTGTTTAACAGTTTTCTACTCCAGCCAAAAGTACTGGACTGCAGCACAAACAGATCCTCCTTTCGACAGTACTACTGCCTGTTTATGTGTGGCTCAGGTTAGCACTTCTCTTTCTGAATAATTGATGTAATGTTGCATAGCAGGGGCAAAATATAAACAAGGGGATCTTTCAGCAGCACTGCCAAATAGAATGATTTCAATTCTCTACATCTGTGTGGTATGAGTCAAATCAGACAGTTAAGGAACTAAGGAAACTTGTATTTGATTGTTCATTTCCAGTCATATGGTTAAATATCTTTTAACTAATAGTCTGTTCCAAAGAACAGTACAAGTTGTGACAATTATTTTTAGATATTCTGTTGTTACAGTACTAGTAGATAGTTCACCAAGAAGTCTGAAGGAATGCCTAACATAGTGAATGCTACTGGGAAGGGGGTAGGTTTAGCAGATAAAATAAAAAAAGAACAAGTTAAAAATCACTTAGAAAAGTTAGATGCCTGCAAGTCACCAGGGCCTGATGAAATGCATCCTAGAATACTCAAGGAGCTAATAGAGGAGGTATCTGAGCCTCTAGCTATTATCTTTGGAAAATCATGGGAGACGGGAGAGATTCCAGAAGACTGGAAAAGGGCAAATATAGTGCCCATCTATAAAAAGGGAAATAAAAACAACCCAGGAAACTACAGACCAGTTAGTTTAACTTCTGTGCCAGGGAAGATAATGGAGCAAGTAATTAAGGAAATCATCTGCAAACACTTGGAAGGTGGTAAGGTGATAGGGAATAGCCAGCATGGATTTGTAAAGAACAAATCGTGTCAAACCAATCTGATAGCTTTCTTTGATAGGATAACGAGTCTTGTGGATAAGGGAGAAGCTGTGGATATGGTATACCTAGACTTTAGTAAGGCATTTGATACGGTCTCGCATGATATTCTTATCGACAAACTAGGCAAATACAATTCAGATGGGGCTACTATAAGGTGGGTGCATAACTGGCTGGATAACCGTACTCAGAGAGTTGTTATTAATGGTTCCCAATCCTGCTGGAAAGGCATAACAAGTGGGGTTCCGCAGGGGTCTGTTTTGGGACTGGCTCTGTTCAATATCTTCATTAACAACTTAGATATTGGCATAGAAAGTACGCTTATTAAGTTTGCAGATGATACCAAACTGGGAGGGATTGCAACTGCTTTGGAGGACAGGGTCATAATTCAAAATGATCTGGACAAATTGGAGAAATGGTCTGAGGTAAACAGGATGAAGTTTAATAAAGACAAATGCAAAGTGCTCCACTTAGGAAGGAACAATCAGTTTCACACATACAGAATGGGAAGAGACTGTCTAGTCTCTGCCCCAAATAGCTTACAGTAGAGTATTCAGACATAAACCTCAATACGTTCAAAAAGATTAGATGAATATTTCAGACATGTTGTAAGATTATATACTTTGCTTTTCCCTCACAGCTGCTGCTTATATTATTTACTTTTTTCATCCATGTTAAATACTTATATCTCTAAACTCTCATCCTTAACTGTGGAGCTTCTAACCAGCTTCTCCATAATAACAATTTTGCTAGAATGAAGTAGCACGGTGAGAGACAGCATGTCTCTTCCGAAGACATCGTTGGAATGAGGGGAAAAGATTAAGGATAAATGTGGGTGTTTTTAACTGAAGAGACTTTACGTTTTGCTGAAAATACTGTCTTTATTTTGGATATTCATTTATTTTTTTATTGCTGTTTTCTACCCTGTTCTTTGCTACATTTGTTCTGTTTTTATACATTAACATAATGGTTTATGGTAGAGTATACTCATTCTAATACACAATGCTGTGGAATAAAGATAGCATCTGATTGTTAAAAATCTAACAACTCACATCTGGTGTTTATTATTATTATTATTATATATTTGGTTGTATTCTGGTTGTGCCTAGAGGCCACAGTTAAAATTGGGCCCCATTATGCAAGGTGCTGGACAAACATGTAGCAATTTATCCCTATTCTAAGGAGCTTAAAATCTAAGTTGAGATGAGGCACAATGAATTTTGCAAATGAAAGTGGAGAGAGGACGTAGGAAACCAAAATAAGCCCCCATGGTTACATAGGTTGCCATTGCACTACTTGGTACTTCCAGATGGATATAAAATATTTTTTTTTTAGTAAGTTAATATCAACTATCCCTGACTGACTGACCCCAACTATCATTGGTAGGCTGATTTCTTGTAAGCAGAGGTGTGTCGCAGCAGTGGCAGAATCTTACAGCCCAGGACGGGTTTGGAGGAGGAGAGACTCATGGCCTTCACTATGCGTGTACCATGTGTAAGAGCAGTGTGGAAGAATGCAGAGACAGTTGTGAGAGAAGATTGGTGGATGAGGCTGGCATTGTTGACTGGCCGGAGGAGGTAGATAAAAGGCAAGAGTGGACAAGCAGGAAAGAGCAGAGTTGTGAAGGACCTTATAAATGAAATGAATGTAATATTTGTTTTACATTTGAACATATGATAAGAACATACAAGAAACACTTTGAATTGTAATAATGCATGACAGAAGCAATGGGCTTAAATTGCAGCAAGGGAGGTTTAGGTTGGACATTAGGAAAAACTTCCTAACTGTCAGAGTGGTTAAGCACTGGAATAAATTGCCTAGGGAGGTGGTGGAATCTCCATCATTGGGGATTTTTAAGAGCAGGCTGGACAAACACCTGTCAGGGATAGTCTAGATAATACTTACTCCTGCCTTGAGTGCAGGGGACTGGACTAGATGACCTCTCAAGGTCCCTTCCAGTTCTATAGTTCTATGATTTCTATGAATAGGGAGCTGGGGGATTAGAGAGCTGCTGTGAAGGGACAGACCCTTTGCAGATATCCCTAGTGCATAGATTCTAAGGTGGGAAGGGACCTTTATGATTCTCTAGCTTGATCTCTGGCATAGACTAAGGCATAGATTTCATCCAGTGATTCCTGCAGCTAGCCCAACAGATTGTGGTTGAACTAGAGCATATCCAGCCTTGGATTTAAAGACTCTTATTGAAGGAGAATTTACCATATTCCTTGATAATTTGTTCAAACGATTAATCATTTTTACTGTTAAAAACGTGCATCTCTTTTTCCAGTTAGAACCTCTCCAACTTTAACATCCAGCCTTTGGTTCTTATTATGCCTTTGTCTGCTAAATTTAAAAGCCCTCTAATATCCGATATCTTCTTCCTGAGTAGATAATTATAGACCCTAATCAACTCACCTTTTTATCTTTTCTTTGATAAACTATATAGATTGAGCTCCTTTAGTCTCTGTCATGTTTCCAGACCACAAATCATTCTTAAGTTGTAGCCCATTTCTGCATCCTTTCCAGTTATTAAAGTGTGGAAACCAGAACTGGCCACAGTTTTCCAGTACTAGTCCTTGCAATGTCATATACATAGATAATGTTGCCCCTCTTCTCCTGTTTCATGTTTCCCTTTTAATATGTCTAAGTATTTAGTTAGCTGTTTTAGCCACAAGCGTCACATGGAGCTGATCTACTGTTAACTCTTAGGGTTAAGAGTCACGACTTTTTCTGTGTCACAACTTTCCAGAATACATTCCTGCAGCTTGAAAGTATGATCTGTGTTTTTTGTTTCCAGATGTATAGCCTTGCAAAGGATCTCAGGGGATCCTTTGGTTTTGGAGGTCGAATCACTTGTTACTTGCACTGGTGGGGACAAAAGAAGAATGTGAAGGAAACTGAGTAAGAACTTCAGGAATATTCAGTCTGCAATGGGGCATTAGCTTCTTCAAGGATGAGATGGCCCTAAACCTTTAAAGGGTGTGCTTAAATTAGTGTATCTCTATTTACTTCAGTTTTTATGGAGGAAAATAAGTTGCTTCATTTGCTTTAAACTGCCCTGGGCACCTCTAGGATCATGGGATTCTTGTTTGACTGCTGTTTGATCTTAAACTCAATAGGAACTTGTACAATGAGTTTAAGAGAACACACAGATGATGTATACAGCTAGAAAGCTGCTATACCAGCATTTAATTAAGTAGCCAATCTGTTGTGCCAGGCACAAGTTACTTCCTGTGTAATACCAGCTTCATGGGGAAGTACAGCATGTATCTAAGTGGAATGAATAACCACCTTTAACTAGTTTTCTCATTACCACATCCTGTTTGCTACACAACAAGTAGATTGTGTCTGCACTGGAAATAGACACTTTTCCAGTTCTCAAATGATTAGTTATAATTCATAAGTAGAATCTATTTTGCTATGCTTGATTATTAAAATGGTATTTTAATTTATTTTTGCATTATATTTTACTGTTGATCATGCTCACTTGTAAAAATTGTTTCATTCATGTTCTGATTTTGTAATTGACATATGCAGCAGGTGTATTTTCTAAGAGTAAGAGATTTTAAATTAGGCAATAGCAACAATTACATTAATGCATTTGGAACAAATGCGATATACACTTACACTGCAACAAATCTAAAGAAAAGCAATATTGATCTTTCTTATCAGCGCTCCCTAATAGTCGGTAGAAGATAATGTTGGTAAACTAGAGGCTCTGGGTATGGTAGAATACGGAGCCTTTCAGCTCTTGGTCACTGATTTGGATCTGGTTCACATCTGTCTATCGAGCAGTTTGTTTAGATGCTGGTGGTACTTAACAGTTTCCATTAAAACACTTCATTCACAGTTGCTTGTAATTTTCTGTAATAACCTTTTGAGATGAAATTTCCATGTTTGGCTTTTTATGGACAATTTGAGCAAAACCAGGTTAGTTGTTTTGGAACTTGATCATAGTATAATACTTACCCTTTTCACATTGTTAAAAAAAGCTTTCGCATTTTCCCTTTGGCTTTAAGGTTAAACCTGATTTCCATCCCGTCTCTGTTGTCAAGTACACAGATGGATAAACATTAAACTTACTGCATGTCAGTAGTCCCAGTGAGAAATACATGTTTGCTTAATTGCAGAAAATGTGGTTGTCATTTATCAATTTACATGAACATTTTCTTCCATTTTGCGTTACCTTCCTTTCTGTTAGGGGGACTGTTCTTTCTAAGACTGATTCACTTGGCTGTTCTTTGTGTTATCTTATGTTCAGCTTTCTCTGTATTGGAGCTCTATACTAGGTTAAGAATTTTGCCATCTGTCTCAGTGGTTCTTCCCACACATTCATGTCTGTTTTGGATCCTTTAGGAATTTCATATCATATTAACTCCCTTCAAGAGTGCTAGAGCTCAGGGTGATTATTCTAGTTTATGGTGGCTTTTCAGAGCAAAGTAGTGTTAATTCATCTTAAGATCAGTGTACAGACAGGCCTTACAGCTGTGTGAATGGACTCTATAGTACAAGATCTTCCTGTCAGCTGTCTGCCATGAGCGGGAAGTAAACTTGCTGTTGAGAAATCCTCCCCGCCCTTTCAATATGGGAGCAAAATGTGGTGCAATCCCCATGGTATCTAAATATAACACGGTTTGAAGACTCCCTCCCTAGTACATTATTTAAGCCCTTGTTTAATGTAAGCATGAGTTCTGTGTACCGTGGCATTTTGAACTAATTAAATAATCCTCTGAAGAAAGAGCAGTGAGAGCAATAAAACTTGGTTGTAAGACAAAAACACCTGAGTTTTTAGCTAAGTAAACAAGGTGTGCATATAAAATATGTACAATGTGTTAATAGTAATGGATCTGCTTTTTTCTAGTTGCTTGTGATGACTTTAAAGTCATATGGTGCTTATAAGTGGTCACAGAAGCAGAATGAATGCTATACAGATTTTCTCTTTTTTAGGGTTTTTATTGTTATATGTCCAATAGTGCTAGGCAGTTCACAACATATAGAAAAGATGAGGGCCCCAATCTTGCAAAGACTTAGGCACATGATTAACTTTACAGATGTAAGTAGTCCCATTGAAGTCAGTGGGACTAACGTGTAAAGTTAAGCATATGTGTAAGTCTTTTCAGGACAGGGACCATGATCTGTGGGTTTATAATCCAAAATTAGACATAACAAAAGAAGGAATAAGGCAAGAAATAGAGATGCGGGATCAGAGAAAGGGGGAGAATTTAACAGATACAGAGTGCAGTTGCTATACTTAGTTATACGTGTGTCTTAAAGGCCCTGGTGTGTATTAATTTATTCCAGGTGAAAAACTACAATTTTGTGTGTATTTTTTGTCAGGGTGGGATGCGGAGGAATGTAAAGAAGAGGAAATGGTAGTCATGGAGGATATGAAGATTGAGAGGAAATATGACATAGGGAAAGAAGAACGGCTGTGTTGTGCGTGCATGCATGCATATATATGTACAGTTCACTTAAATTAACTTGCTATTTGAGTCTCTTCTACTTTTTGTATACTAAAGTAGCAGAGACTACATAAGTACCTAGATAATTATTCAACATACTGTATTTGGTTTTTGTGTTTATGGAAAAGTGCATTTATTTCTGGGTTCCGTTTCAGACATGTGGAAGATATAAAACATAAGTGAGACTCTGTGGAAATTAGGAATTGAAAAAAGTGGTAAAAAATGACACTTAAAGTACCCTGTAAAAACTGGTCTCTCTTTTCTCTTATTGTTGTTTCATTGTTAGTAGTTTTCAGTTTATGCAGCAGGTTCAAGATCTGACTAGAACCTGGATTATGGCTGAGTTGCATGATTCTATTCGATATCAGTTGGACATAAACTTCTCCTTGTTAGTCTGTTTAGCAAAACTCATATTCTATATCTGTAAAGGTACCATGTAAATCTTTGAAACCAGATGATTGAAAACAAACCCAAGAAACTGTTAATATGTGACATTTTATTAGGGGTCTGTGTTCCTATACACACAGATGTCCTACTGATGTCAATGGGAATCATGCATACTGAGGTAGAGGAAAACAGAATAAACTGGAAGTCATTGGAGGTGTAATTCAACATTATGAAATATCTATTTTTTAAAAAAATTGTAGTTCTTACAAAATTAGTGTTAATTTTAAATCATTTCCACAATTTTAATTTAATTTCTAGACATTTTAGGTTGGTGAGTTTTTATGAATATATTTTTGTGTTTTTTTAAATAATTTTGATATTGGTGTGGGTTAGTTTGCAAGTTGCTGTAGAAATAGAATATAATACTGTACTGTCTGTTGAGCCATTAACATTGATACTTTCACTTTGAACAGCCTGTAAAACTTGTGCAAGAGATGATCTGTCCAGACATATTTAAATATGTGAAAACTTGCTGTTCCATTGATTTTATTACATCTTCATCAGTTATTTGGTATGTTAAAGAAAAATTTGTCTGGTGTTTGTGCAGTGCTGTGACAGTTGCTTTATTGTGTTATTACTGATTAGTTGCATTCTCATTGTTTTAGAAAACACAAATATTTTGTGTAGTTCAACCCATTTGGTTAAAAGTTGATTCATAAAGTAGAAACAATAAAGATTATTTATTGAAAAACTTGGTTTCAGACCAGCCAATATGTATACATTAGCTAATTATACTTCTTGCTGGCTGGCATAAATTTCTTCCGGTGTACAGCTATAAAAGTTATTTCTCCATGAAAGAAGATGAAATGTGGCTAATTGGGAGAATTTCTTATACTGTCTAACTTGGTTCATTACATCTCTTTCAAGGGTTGGAAATGGAGAAAACACCATACTTAGATGTTTTATAAAGAATATTGTTGGCGCTTGAGTGCCTGGTACCATACATTATATAAGTACTTTTACCTGTGCATAATTTTAAGGTGGAAAAAAGGCCTGCTTTTGTCTGTCCAGAGTTGAATAACATCTGAAACCAACCTATAAAATGTTTTAATTCATTCTATTTTTTTCATTATAAATAATTTAGATCTTTCTTTATCAGGCTGCAGCCTGAACTTTTTCTTGTTAAATAATAGAACGATTCATCGGCTGAGGTCTATATAAAATCTGCGCTTTTAGATATAACAGATAATATTATAGAAACTGGTGTTCAGTAGAACCTGTATACAGTATAGTTTTGGGAAGGATAATGTCATATAAGGAAAAAGGGGAAAAACTTGTATCTCAGCAGAGCAGCCTAATTATACAACATTTCTTTTGTACTGTCTAGACTTCTGAGTGGACAGGAAGCTTTGAACACTAGAAGTAGGTTATTTTCTTCTCATGGAGAAATGAGTGGGTACAGATACAGGAGTAATAAATGATGTAAATCAGCCTTGTGATTTTTTTTTAAAGTTTCTGCTGTTATAGCTTTTAACAGGGACAGTAAAACCAGCACAGTTTAAGTCCAGTTACTAACAGACTGCAGTGACTTTCTGTGTTTCTCAAAAGTCTGTTTGTTTCCAATAGGCTGTGGACTTAAACTCCTTCCTTTAAGATTATATGGTACCCTCAGTTCTTCTTTGAGGGCGTTTCAATGGATGTGTTGTACCAGGCATTTGCTGCCCCCTGCTGGAGATACTTTGGCCTTGGTGCACCCTGCCCCAGGTAGCGGCTCTTTAAGAAAAAAAATGCAGTGAGTTTGGGACCACTGGGGTTGCCTAGAAAGGCCTTCTAGGGTCAGCCGCTGGTGAAACCAGTGAGACTTGGTCTTCCAGTGCATAGATGACTCGTGCATCCCGATACTGAGCGAGGGGATGTAAAATGTAAAGGGGAGGACATGTGACCGCCCTACATCTCCTCTGCCCAGCCTGGGGCCACGGCGCTCTCCCCACCCCACCAGAGTTACCTACGGGGGTTGGGGAGACTTCTGTCTTTCTCCTGCTGCACCTCCCCCCTGGCACGTTCGGCCATTCTCCCTGGCAGCAGGGTCCGGGCGGGGAGTGGTACCAGCCACTTCTCATGCCAGCTGAAGCTGGCTGCTCGGGATCACTGCTCTGTGCAACGCGGTGGCTGCCTGAGAGAGAGCTCGGCTGGGATGGCGGCTCGCCCCATCCCCTCCGCTCCCAGAAGCGTATGTTTGCCTAGGGCCCAGTGATGGGTTAATCTGGCCCTGATCATAACCCAAGAAGCCAGGATGAGTCAAGGCCCATTGCTGACCATACTTCACATTTAGGTCATTGAGAGACCTTTTGTTTTACTTTGTGTGAGTGTAAGCCAAGATGGGCCAACCTAAGTTAGGTATTGGTTGGACTACTGAAAACTTGGGGAGCTCACTTAATGAGACACCTACTGGCTCAGTCAAGCTGGTGACAGTCCGTATGTATTTTCCACTTTTGGTGCATATGTGCCCCATGTGCTCAAGATCTGTTTGGCCAGCAGCCTCTATTGGTGTCATGCATGTGCCCTGAGTACTCTCATACCGAGGGCATAAAGGATGGTATGTGTCCAACCATCACTCAGTTCCTTCTTATGCGTGTGGTTTTGAGACTGAGTGCCAGTGTCTTCATATAGTGTATATAATAATATTAGTTTAGCATAGGTCAGTAGGTTGCCCATTGGCATCATTTTTGATACGTTTCAGTTAATAGTTGGGATGTTTTATTAGCTTCCTCCCTTGTAAAATTTTTCCTCCGTGAGATCTCTCCTGGTGCCAAGTGTGATGCTGACAGACCAGGTGTCAATTTTTGCTAAGGCCCCTTGGCCTCACTGAACACTGACAAATGCATAGCTGGAAACCAGTCTGACTCACCTGTGTGTTAGTATTGTTAAAATAGGTATTGGATTTATAGAGATGCGTTTAGTGTTTGGACTTTATGAAATGCTTGTGAGTTGCTGCATGTATTAATCTAATTTATAATGTCTGTAATGGACACATATTACCCCATGTTATAAGGTAATGTTTAAGTGTTTTGCTCTGTGACTATAAAAGTGTTTGCTATGAAACTGGAAATCCCCATGGTCAGGGGAGAAGCATTACCACGTGTGAAATATTAGTTTACCACAAAGGTGTCATCTCCTTCCCAACAAAAGAAGACCTATAGATATCTGACAAACCACTGTGAAACATCAGTGGACAAAAGTCTTTGTTGATTGCTCCCCCCACACCCATGAAGAGGAGGCCTGCACAAATGCTCAGTCCTCTCAGTTTGAGCTCCGGGGAAAGGGAACAAAAATCCCTGTCAAGAAAAAATTGTTATCCCTAGGCTGCTTGGACTTCAGGGAGAGGTCAAGACTTCTAAGCATAAGCAAGGGATCCACAGCCGTTTAGCTTGGGTTAGCCCTAAAGGACAGATAGAGCTTGCACATTACAGCAGCGTCTGTTACTTTTTGATACCTAAGAGTGTAACTCATTTGTGTGTGTATGTTTACCTGCTTTAACTTTGTAAATAACTCCTATTTCTTTTTCCTAGTTAATAAACCTTTAGTTAGTTTATTATAGGATTAGCTACAAGCATTGTCTTTGGTGAGAGATCTGAGCTACAATTGACCTGGAGTAAGTGACTGGTTCTTTGGGACTAGGAGTAACCTGAATATTTTGATTTTTGTTGTAAGGGAGGGACTGTCTGTCACAAGGCAAGTTTGCCTGGGTGGCAAGATTGTTCAAGGGGACTCTGTGCCTCCATGTTAAGGCTGTTATAGTACCTGAGGAGTTCATTCTTGATATTTAGTTGGTGAATTGTAAGCATAGAACACACAACCAATTTGGAGTTTGAGCCCTGGTTTGAAGCAGTCTGCCAAGAGGATGGCACTCACAGTTGTGAGCCACCCAAGACATCTTGACACCAGGACCATAGGATGTTGCATGCTAGTCTTTTGGATTCAGTATTGCCCCTGTTGCAAGACACCAGTTTTCTTCAAGTCGTGTCCCTGCAGGTGCTCAACTTCAGTGCACGTGCACCCTGTGCCTTTGATTGGAGATTTTTGTTAGCAGTGCCTGCTCATCCTGTGCATGCTTCCTACACATCTTCATGCCCTGTATTGAGGCTATATAGGGCTGTGCACGTGAACGGCCCTCAGTTCCTTCTCAACTGCCTTGAGACAGAGTTTAGTGTGTGCCTATTTTCCTCTTTAGTGAGAGAATATAGTATATACTGTTAGTTCTTCAGTTAGTTTATAGGATACACAGTAGTTGTTGGAACTGCTGTTCCCACTTTCTTTTTCCCCCCTAAAAAAAAAGTTGTTTTTTCCCCCTTTATTGAGGAGTCAATTTTTTTTCTTGTATCTGGGATGTTGGTCTCCCTGAATTTTTAAAGGTGCCTTTCCTGCCGAGAAGCTATTCCCATCAGCAATGGGCATTCTCAGGGTATTCGTTGCTTGGGAGACTCGCATATCTGCAGCAAGTGCAAGGTTTGCAATTCTTTTAAGAGACTATCCCATAGCAAGTCTTAAGACTGGCTTTGGACCTGAGCCCAGACCCTTTAGTTCTGTTATCAGCAGCACCCCCTACATTCAAGTATCAGAGGGGTAGCCGTGTTAGTCTGAATCTGTAAAAACCAACAGAGGGTCCTGTGGCACCTTTAAGACTAACAGAAGTATTGGGAGCATAAGCTTTCGTGGGTAAGAACCTCACTTCTTCAGATGCAAGTAATGGAAATTTCCAGAGGCAGGTATAAATCAGTATGGAGATAACGAGATTAGTTCAATCAGGGAGGGTGAGGTGCTCTGCTAGCAGTTGAGGTGTGAACACCAAGGGAGGAGAAACTGCTTCTGTAGTTGGATAGCCATTCACAGTCTTTGTTTAATCCTGATCAACAGAGCCAGATATGTACCCAGAAACCTCCTGCTACAAGACAAACCTCGATGCCAACTCTGCCCACATATCTACACCAGCAACACCATCACAGGACCTAACCAGATCAGCTACAACGTCACCAGCTCATTCACCTGCATGTCCACCAATGTTATATATGCCATCATGTGCCAGCAATGCCCCTCTGCTATGTACATTGGCCAAACTGGACAGTCACTACGCAAGAGGATAAATGGACACAAGTCAGCTATCAGGAATGGCAATATACAAAGTAGGAGAACACTTCAACCTCCCTGGCCACACAATAGCAGATGTAAAGGTAGCCATCTTACAGCAAAAAAACTTCAGGACCAGACTCCAAAGAGAAACTGCTGAGTTCCAGTTCATTTGCAAATTTGACACCATCAGATCAGGATTAAACAAAGACTGTGAATGGCTATCCAACTACAGAAGCAGTTTCTCCTCCCTTGGTGTTCACACCTCAACTGCTAGCAGAGCACCTCACCCTCCCTGATTGAACTAACCTCGTTATCTCCATACTGATTTATACCTGCCTCTGGAAATTTCCATTACTTGCATCTGAAGAAGTGAGGTTCTTACCCACGAAAGCTTATGCTCCCAATACTTCTGTTAGTCTTAAAGGTGCCACAGGACCCTCTGTTGGTCCCTACATTCAAGTGTGCCAATTTAAAATACTACGTCCTGGCAGGGATTCTGAGTTTTTATTTGCACACCCGGCACCAAATTCTCATGTCATGGGTGCAGTTAATGAAAGGGAGAGACAGTATATTCCAAAAACTACCCCATATTACAAAGACCAGAAGCAACTGGATATTTTGGTCATAAAAGCTACTGTTTGGTGATATTACAGTTCAGAACAACGACTTACCGGGTGCAGATGTCGAAATATGACTACCTGAATTATGAGACGTTTAATGCTTTTATTGAGCACTTACCTCAGGAACGTTGAGATCAGTTTAGTGGCGTAATAAAGGAGGGTCGGCTCTTGGAAATATTGTAGGTTTCACTTCAGACAGCTGACACTTCAGCCAGGTCTGTTTCCACCATAGCCGTGATGAGATGAGCTTCCTGGCTTCAACTGTCTGGTTTCCCATGAGAAGTACAATCGACTGTTGAGGACTTATCAGTTAGTGGGCACAAAGTCTCCACGGTCTCCACAGACAACTCACTTCATACCCTAAAGGACTCTGGGGCTACACTTAGATCCTTGGGAATATACATGCCTTCAAATAAAAGAATATTTAGCAGGTCTGAATTGGCACAAAAATCCTGTCCAGCTTAATTTCCCACCTTTCATAGACCATCTGAACTGCTGTCTAAGAGGTTGAGATTTTCTAAAAAGAAGCCAGTGACTACCTCGACTGCTTCATTCCAGCCATCAGCATTGTCCAATGCCAGTTCTGAGGGTTTGGTCGAGAGTCTGAACCACTCCACCAGTCAGGGTTTTTCAGCTACATCATACCACCCCTTTTCCTCAGTTAATACACTGCCTCTCTCTATTCCAACAGGCATGGGAGATTGTAACGTCAGACAGATGAATATTGGAGGCCATAACATCTAGTTACACAATCCAGTTTACCCCCATCCTGCCCACTCATCTTGCGTCCCTGTCCCTCTTCAGGGACCCCTCTCGTGATCAATTGCTGAGACAGGAGATCCCACCGCTCCTAAGTCTAGGGACATAGAACCAGTTCCACTTCAACACTAAGAAAAAGGTTCTATTCAAGGTATTTTCTGATACGCAAGAAAAATGGGGGTTGAAGGCAATACTAAATGTCAGACAAATGACCAACACATCTGAAACTCAGGATGGTGTCCCTAACAGCTGTTATTCCCTCCCTGTAGGCTGTGGACTGGTTTATGAGTCTAGACCTCAAAGATGCTTACTTCCATGTAGCAATTCATCCCTTTCACAAAAGATTTCTTCATTTCATAATTGATCATGATCAGTACCAAGTCCTACTCTTCAGCCTTGCTTCCACCTCAAGGGTTTTCTCAAAAATCATGGCGGTTGTACGTACCCACTTCCATCATCTAGGTCTAGGAATAATAGTCATTCCCTACCTTGATGACTGGCTCCTCAAAGACTGATCTTATCAGGAGGTGCTGTTAGCAGTTCCAATGACAACTTCTCTTTCCACAGTTTAGGCCTACAAATAAATCTTGAGAAATTGTCCTTGACTCCTGCATCTTGATTACTTTTATACGAGTATTTCTGGATTTGAGGACAGGCAGGAGTTATCTTTCACCCGACAGGTTCCTCATTCTAAAGAACCTTATCCAGAGAATTCAGCTCAGTCCTCAAGTCCCATCAAAGACATGCCTGCAGCTTCTGGGGCACATGACAGTTTGCATTTTTGTAACACAGAACATCAGGTTACATCATCAGTGTCTCCAGAGGTGCTCAGGACAGTTTATGTACCCGACAAACAGGTGTCTGTACCCAGGTGGGTCCTACAGTCACTCATCTGGTGGGAGGATCCTTCCAAGGTTTGTGCAGGTATACCATTCATCCAGAATCCCCCTATGATAATGATAACATTGAATGCTTCCCTCTTGGGATGGGGAGCACATTTGGGTCTTCATACAGTCCAAGGCAAATGGTCACAATAAGACACTTGCACATCAGTCTGTTCAAGTTGAGGGCAGTCAGAAATACTTGCTTCCACTTTCTTCCCTTAATCTAAAACAAGTCAAGATTATGATGGACAACATAGCTAGTATGCATTATATCACTTGTCAGGGAGGTGCACTCTCTCCCCTCTCCCCCCTGCAATGGAGCAATAAAGCTTTGGAACTGTTGCATCCTACGGATACACATAGTTACAGTTATATTTGCACTCTCTGAGAATTCTTGTCTTTCAATTAGTTCTGTGAAGGTACACATGGTTATCACCCTCTAAAGAAGGCTATGCCACTTTTGCTCACCCTGTCATGTCTGGGTTCTTTAGGGGCTTAATAGAGTCTTTCCACCAGTAAGGGAGCCATCTCTTACCTTAGTGTACTGTTTGCAGGTTTCTGGGTCCCTCATTTGAATTTTCAGCAACATACTCTTTTTATACTTATCTGTGAAAACTCGCTTCTTGGGGATGTATGGGCACTCGTGGCAGGACCCCCATACATGGTTTTCTACTCTGATGTCTCTTATGCCACACTACATTTTTGCCAAAAATGGTACCATGCTTCTGTCTAAATCAAACTATTCATCTACCAATATTTTCCCCCAAACCTCATTCTAATCATGAAGAATAAAAACTACATACCCTCAATGTTTGTAGCCTTTTACCTGCAAAGAAGTATGCCTTTCAACACTTCCCTAGGGTTATTTTTTCCCTTTGCTGAGAAGATGAAGCTTCTACCAACCTATTCCTGCCCAAAGATGATCTAAATGGGTGTTTTTTGGGGCGAGGAGGGTTAGACTCTATTATGAATTAGCTAGATTAGATCATCCAGGTAATATTAGAGCCCATTCCACTAGGGCACAAGTGGTCTCTGCGTCTTCCTTGCTAAGCATCCGTATGATAGCAAAGCAGCCACTTGGAGTTCCATACAGACCTTTACCAAACACTGTTCCTTGGTAGAAGCATTGAGAGTGGGCCCTACTTTTGGCAGAACTGTATTGCAATCTGTTTTTAGATAGACTCTGAGCACCTACCTCTGTGTGTTAGATTGCTGCTTGTGAGTCTGCAAGAATCTAATATAAATATGGACAGTGCTAAAGAAGAAAGAACAGTTACTTACCTGTACAGTATTTGGAATTCTTTGAGATGTTGTCCAGTATTCCATGACCTGCCCCCTTTCACTGCTAGTATGGATCTTGTTACCAACTGGATTCTATGGTAGCAAAGGACCTGAATGACAGTTGGATCTGCGTCACAATTGATGCTTTTGGGATGGAAGCAGAAGAGCACTCAGGGCAAATGCATGGTCCCAACAGATGCTGCTGGCCAAAAGACTCCAATCAGAACTGCACGGGCACCAAGTGTGGGATGTACCCACGAACAGCACATCTCAGAGAGCTCCAGTTACTGTGCAGGTGAGTCACTTTGTTTGTTTAGGCATCTTGCAATTGCATGTGGTGGCGGCTCCAGCAATGGCAGCTCCTGGGAGACTCTACTCTTTCCATGGCAGCAGTTCCAGCAGAGGTTCTTCTGACAACAGTGGGTCCTTTGGAATCTCCTTGTGGCCACGCCAATGGCAGCAGGGTCTAGCACCCCTAGATCCCTTTCCACAGTACTCCTTCCTAGGTTATCATTCACAAACTTTATAAGTGTACTCTCTATGCCATTATCTTAATCATCGATTAAGATTTTGAATAGAAACATACCCAGAACTGATCCCTGGAGAACCCCACTCATTATTCCCTTTCAGCCTGTGAATCACTGATAACTACTGTCGGAACTCTTTTCCAACTAGTTTTGCACCCATCTTATTTTAGCTCCATCTAGGTTGCATTTCTATTGTTTGTTTATGAGAAAGTCATGGGAGACAGTATCAAAAGCCTTACTAAAGGCAAGATAGATCATGTCGACCACTTCCACCCATCCACAAGGCTTGTTACACTGTTAAAGAAAGCTCTCAGGTTGGTTTTACATGTGAGGCTGCTTGAATTAGCTACACCAGATGGCCTTTTTTAGCAAAGTAGGACCTGTTGCTGCTGCAGGTAGCACAGTTCTACAGATAGCATTTTCACACACACAAATGTGTAAGAAACTGCAAACTGTAGGGATGTGCTACCTGTAACACTGCAATCTGATTAAGCTAATTCCTACGGGTAGCAGTTTCTCACACCAGAGGAAAGTGAGACTGCTATCTGTAGCAATTTGCAACCTGTAGATTCCTGGGGTAATCTTTGTGTGTTTGTGCATTCCTTCAATAAGCCACTAACATTGTCTGGCCTCATCCAACAGAGCACATACAGAGAAATACATGAAATACAGAGACATGGTCAATATTTCTAGCCTCAGATACAAACGTTACATGCATACATAAGAACATAAGAAAGGCCGTACCGGGTCAGACCAAAGGTCCATCTAGCCCAGTATCCTGTCTACCGACAGTGGCCAATGCCAGGTGCCCCAGAGGAAGTGAACCTAACAGGCAATGATCAAGTGATCTCTCTCCTGACATCCATCTCCACCCTCTGACAGACAGAGGCTAGGGACACCATTCCTTACCCGTCCTGGCTAATAGCCATTAATGGACTTAACCACCATGAATTTATCCAGTTCTCTTTTAAACTCTGTTATAGTCCTAGCCTTCACAACCTCCTCAAGTAAGGAGTTCCACAAGTTGACTGTGCGCTGCGTGAAGAACAACTTCCTTTTATTTGTTTTAAACCTGCTGCCTATTAATTTCATTTGATGACCCCTAGTTCTTGTATTATGGGAATAAGTAAATAACTTTTCCTTATCCACTTTCTCCACATCACTCATGATTTTATATACCTCTATCATATCCCACCTTAGTCTCCTCTTTTCCAAGCTGAAGAGTCCTAGCCTCTTTAATCTCTCCTCATATGGGACCCGTTCCAAACCCTTAATCATTTTAGTTGCCCTTTTCTGAACCTTTTCTAGTGCCAGTATATCTTTTTTGAGATGAGGAGACCACATCTGTACGCAGTATTCGAGATGAGGGCGTACCATCGATTTATATAAGGGCAATAATATATTCTCAGTCTTATTCTCTATCCCCTTTTTAATGATTCCTAACATCCTGTTTGCTTTTTTGACCGCCTCTGCACACTGCGTGGACATTTTCACAGAACTATCCACGATGACTCCAAGATCTTTTTCCTGACTTGTTGTAGCTAAATTAGCCCCCATCATATTGTATGTATAGTTGGGGTTATTTTTTCCAATGTGCATTACTTTACATTTATCCACATTAAATTTCATTTGCCATTTTGTTGCCCAATCACTTAGTTTTGTGAGATCTTTTTGAAGTTCTTCACAGTCTGCTTTGGTCTTAACTATCTTTAGCAGTTTAGTATCATTTGCAAACTTTGCCACCTCACTGTTTACCCCTTTCTCCAGATCATTTATGAATAAGTTGAATAGGATCGGTCCGAGGACTGACCCTTGGGGAACACCGCTAGTTACCTCTCTCCATTCTGAGAATTTACCATTAATTCCTACCCTTTGTTCCCTGTCTTTTAACCAGTTCTCAATCCATGAAAGGACCTTCCCTTTTATCCCATGGCAGCTTAATTTACATAAGAGCCTTTGGTGAGGGACCTTGTCAAAGGCTTTCTGGAAATCTAAGTACACTATGTCCACTGGATCCCCCTTGTCCACATGTTTGTTGACCCCTTCAAAGAATTCTAATAGATTAGTAAGAAACGATTTCCCTTTACAGAAACCATGTTGACTATTGCTCAACAGTTTATGTTTTTCTATGTGTCGGACAATTTTATTCTTAACTATTGTTTCGACTAATTTGCCTGGTACCGAGGTTAGACTTACCGGTCTGTAATTGCCGGGATCACCTCTAGAGCCCTTTTTGAATATTGGCATTACATTAGCTAACTTCCAGTCATTGGGTACAGAAGCTGATTTAAAGGACAGGTTACAAACCTTAGTTAACAGTTCTGCAACTTCACATTTGAGTTCTTTCAGAACTCTTGGGTGAATGCCATCTGGTCCCGGTGACTTGTTAATGTTAAGTTTATCAATTAATTCCAAAACCTCCTCTCGTGACACTTCAATCCGTGACAGTTCCTCAGATTTGTCACCTACAAAAGTCAGCTCAGGTTTGGGAATCTCCCTAACATCCTCAGCCGTGAAGACTGAAGCAAAGAATCATTTAGTTTCTCCGCAATGACTTTATCGTCTTTAAGCGCTCCTTTTGTATCTCGATCATCAAGGGGCCCCACTGGTTGTTTAGCAGGCTTCCTGCTTCTGATGTACTTAAAAAACATTTTGTTATTACCTTTGGAGTTTTTGGCTAGCCGTTCTTCAAACTTCTCTTCGGCTTTTCTTATTACATTCTTGCACTTAATTTGGCAGATTGGATAAATACAGTCAATAGGTCTTAAGTTTTGCAATGATACCCCACATCAGCCATCTTGCATAAAGTACATATTAGCTATGTCATATCCATATCCTAAGCATATTTTCATAAAGAATATAGAGTATAATGTCACACCCCACATGTATGTTTGCTGATCTGCAAATAGTAAAGGAGCATGCACCTTTGGGTTGAAACGCTCATGACAATAGGGCAGAGCCATGCAAGCTTCATAATTCTGTGTGAGATGGTAGACAGTGAGGAGGGCCAGGCAGGTTTGTGGGTTTAGAAAAAAAAAGGTGTAAACATTATATATACGTTTATGTATGGGATACATATAAAATTAGTGGATGGTTAACAATGCATTATAGGAAGTTGGATCCCATGGCCACAACCACCCCTGTCTGACCTGTTTGGTACCCAGCATACACTGCCAAACCAAAGCTTCCCAAAATACAGTGGGTGGATAGTGGGATATCTATTCATGGTGCACCTTACTTTGAATCTATACAAGTGCTTCTGGTGAGTACCCTGACTGCTGAGAGAAGGAGTCCAGGAGGCATGCAAAAAAGTGACATAGTAACCGTAGTGACTCTATGCTGACATAACTTGAGTCAACCCACACTTAAAGTGTAGATATGGCCTTAAGTGTATGAAATGTTTGGGAGAGGTAACAGGAACAGTATGAGGGTAGACTAAGAGTCATTCAGGTGTCTAGGCTCAAGGCATTGGAACTGGCCTTACTGTAGCCTACAGGCTCAGGAACAAAGAGGCACATAAAAAAAATCATTTATTTATTAAAATTGCTTGACTCAAGGGTGTATAACTCATGATTTTAGAATTCTTGTGGTTGTAAAGGTATCTTGGGGTTGTAGATGTGTGTTCATTATATTTTGAAAGGCAAAACTATGAATGGGTTGAAAAAAGAATTAGGTAAGTCCCTCAGGATAAGTACAATGGCTGTTAGCCAGGATGGGCAGGGATGGTGTTTGTCAGAAGCTGGTTATGGGCAAAAGGGGATGGATCCCCTTGATGATTACCTGTTCTGTTCATTCCCTCTGGGGCACCTGGCATTGACCACTGTCGGAAGACAGGATGTGGGGCTAGATGGGCCTTTGGTCTGACCCAGTATGGCCGTTCTTATGTTCTTTAGAAAACCATCTGACTCATGTATGTGCTTTAAATGTTTTTTTAAAAAATTACATAGTTAAATTCAATATATATTTCTAAATTTGAAGCATGCCAATCTGTGTCTGTTTTACTATGAAAAGAAATAAATACTAAACAAAATGAGTTATTTTGAGAAACGTCAGTTCTCCACTATCAATACTTTCTTTTCACAGTCACATAAATAAAGGCAAGAGTATATTTGTCTGTCAGTTCAATGCCTCTCAGGTGTACCTGATTATTTTAGATTCCAATTTACCTTTAACTGATGTTACTTCATTGTGTATTTGTCAACAACAAATGATGAAAGGAGATAAATTGGACTGTTACCCATTTCTCCACAGTAACATCAATGTCTGGGATGCAGGGAGACAACTGACAAAATAACAAGAATGGGATTATTTGAGTACTGTAAATTAATGTGAAAATGGGGATTTCATGTTTCACATTTATTTGCTATTTAAAAAATTATCTGTATTTCTTGAGGTGACACTTAGTAAAGGAATTTAACTCACATTCTCTGTAACAACCGAATAGCTGAAATGAAATGCCTTGATTTGAATATAGTTGTCTTTTTAAAGTGCAGGGTTTTTACATCTTTTTTCAATCACACAATTTAGTTGTCATTACAAAACAAACCTTAACACTCTAGTTAGATGCATTCTTTCTTCTGTAGATCAGTTATTTTTCTTTCACATCTTCAGTGTTGACTTAATCTTTGATATTTAGCCTTCCCTGTGTATGTGGATCTCCTTTTTTAGGCATTTGGAATTCTGCGCATGGCAGGGAAAGCAGAATATGAAAGGTATGTGTTACCTCTCCTTTCCCCCCCAATTCTGTCATTTTCGTACATTTTTTAAAAGACAACCTATGATATGTGTGATACGGAAAGGGGCAAATCCTGAAGCTCTTATTCAGATTATGGGTTTTTTGAAGCAAACTCTAAGGGACTTCAGTGGGAATTTGAGTGAACAAATTCTGAGCACATACATTGGGATTTTCGTTTTAAGTGATTCACAGCTGCACATTAGAAATGCAGCACATTTTCATTTTCTTTGGAAATCCTTTTATCATTTGAATTATGGTGTCAGCATTGATGCTTTGACGGCTGTCTTTCTGAACCTTTTGGAAGTACTAAAAGCTAAGCTGCTGTCACTGGATCTGGAAAGCAATTTGCAGTGTAGATAGTCATTTGAAATTTAGATTGCACAATTTACATCAGGTACTTGCTGCAGAAAACAGCTTTACTCTACCTACATCTCTTTGGAGCAGAAAAAAATCAATAATCTCCATATGTTGCTATAATAGGTTCTAAAAAAGAATCCCTAGTCCTCTAGCCAACACATTAAAATATGTTATGATATACATTTTCCAAATTCTATATTCATTGTCTTGTTCAATTTGTACAGTAGATAAAAAACAGCTTTTCTGCTGCTCTGTGCTCTCTATATGCAGAATTCTGAAGGCATACTCGAACACATAGTAAACGGGTGACTAAGACAGTTTATTAATATGCCCGTTGGGTGATTACAGTTTGTTAAAAATATATTCAAAGGTATATTTGCAAATAGTGATTTTTCTTTACAATACAATACAGCTTGAAACATTCTTTTTCTCTTTACTGATTTCTACAGGAGGCTGAGACATAAGCTAAACAAGCTATCTGGATAACTCTGTTTGATTAATTTGAGTCCAGTTCTATGTTATGCTATACAGGTTCTTATGCTGCCCTCATCACTGTAGTATCTGAATGCCTGCCAGTAGTACATTAAACAACATGACGAGCATCAGTCATATCATTCATTATTTCTCCCCTCCTCTTCCTAGGGGAGAATGCTCTGTGTAGCTGTGTTTTGAGTGTTAGAGTTGTTTATTTTTTACTATTTTTATTTCAATTTTTAAAAAAGTGTGCATGCAGCTCTGTGTTTATATTAGAGAAAGCACGCTGAAGAAAATATGCACTGGGGACTAATCCTGTACTGGCAGGAGAATAGCTTAATATGCCCCAACAGATCTTTTCCATCTCTATTTGTTATGGCATTGGCTTTCCACACTTTGGGGTAGGAGTTGTGCATTTTAATAGTAAACTCTTCAGAAATTCATGCTATTGAAAGGTTCCAAGCTACTGAAGAGCAGAGCCAAAACTAGGTTTTATATATAAAAGAGAAGTTAAATCTGCCTTGCTTCCAGTTAGAAATAACAGTGGAAGATGATTTCAGATACTAACTGGGTTTATACATTGGCTGCTTGTGTTTTCATCCAATTTTAGTGTTAAATGTTATGTGCTTAAATTCTAGTTTTACTTGGGATTTTTTTCAAGAGTGCTCTTTTGTTTTTATTTATTATTTTATATCCATGGAGGCTGTTTAGTTAGCACTGGGAAACAGCTTGATATTATTTTTGTTTTATTAATTTGTGGTCATTGATTTACTGGGAAGATACTATATCAGCATTTTGGACCAAATTCAACCCTGCTTCCAATTAGTGGAATTGTGTGCATTTATATTGGGGCTGAATTTGGTCCTTTGTTAACAGTTTGTCACTGATTTACCTAGCCAGTTTTGTCTCTTTCTGCTTTAGGAAGATTTCTGGTTGTTCATAAAATCATAGAATATCAGGATTGGAAGGGACCTCAGGAGGTCATTTAGTCCA
This sequence comes from Emys orbicularis, assembly GCF_028017835.1. Classification (NCBI taxonomy): domain Eukaryota; kingdom Metazoa; phylum Chordata; order Testudines; family Emydidae; genus Emys; species Emys orbicularis. The sequence goes on from NC_088698.1 coordinate 30,962,751, forward strand.
ACCCCCTGCTCAAAGCAGGACCAGCCCCAACTAAATCATCCCAGCCAGGGCTTTGTCAAGCCGGGCCTTAAAAACCTCCAAGGAAGGAGATTCCACCACCTCCCTAGGTAACCCATTCCAGTGTTTCACCACCCTCCTAGTGAAATAGCGTTTCCTAATATCCAACCTAGACCTCCCCCACTGCAACTTGAGACCATTGCTCCTTGTTCTGTCATCTGCCACCGCTGAGAACAGCTGAGCTCCATCCTCTTTGGAACCCCCCTTCAGGTAGTTGAAGGCTGCTATCAAATGCCCCCTCACTCTTCTCTTCTGCAGACTAAACAAGCCCAGATCCCTCAGCCTCTCCTCATAAGTCATGTGCCCCAGCCCCCTAATCATTTTTGTTGCCCTCTGGCCCCTCCAATTTGCCCACATCCTTTCTGTTGTGGGGGCCCAAAACTGGATACAGTACTCCAGATGTGGCCTCACCAGTGCCAAATAGAGGGGAATAATCACTTCACTCGATCTGCTGGCAATGCTCCTACTAATGCAGCCCAATATGCCGTTAGCCTTCTTGGCAACAAGGGCACTGCTTACTCATATCCAGCTTCTCGTCCACTGTAATTCCCAGGTCCCTGTTATTCTGAAAGAAAGGTGTTTTAATCTAATTTATATGGTGATGTTGGTAAAATTCCAATCAGTATTGGATCAGTAGATATTTTTCCAAGATTTGTTTCCAAGTCCTGTCCCGGGATGATTTTTGTTTTGCTTTGTTTTTTTAATTCTGACTATTCTATAGTATTAGATGCTGCTGTTTGATGAAAATGAAGAAGTGACATTTGAAGTGTAGCAAAGCATCCAGGTGCCTTGAATGGGGTGACTAAATTAATCTACAGGTTTAACTTAATGCCAGTTCTACTTAAGGCTGCTAGCTTTTCATGATTTTTGGTGAGAACTTGTTGCAGTAGTACCACATGTTCTGGTATGATGCCCTCTTTGATTTTGAGCATTATATAGAATTCTGTTTAATATAATTCAAAGAATTTCTGATAGGGACAAATTCGGAGATACTTTCTTATCATAGAATCATAGAATATCAGGGGTGGAAGGGACCTCAGGAGGTCATCTACTCCAACCCCCTCCTCAAAGCAGGACCAACACCAACTAAATCATCCCAGCCAGGGCTTTGTCAAGCCTGACCTTAAAAACCTCTAAGGTTGGAGATTCCACCACCTCCCTAGATAACCCATTCCAGTGCTTCACAACCCCCCCAGTGAAAAAGTTTTTCCTAATATCCAACCAAAACTTCCCCCACTGCAACTTGAGACCATTGCTCCTTGTTCTGTCATCTGGTACCACTGAGAACAGTCTAGATCCATCCTCTTTGGAACCCCCTGTTAGGTAGTTGAAAGCAGCTATCAAATCCCCCCTCATTCTTCTCTTCTGCAGACTAAATAATCCCAGTTCCTTCAGCCTCTCCTCATAAGTCATGTGCTCCAGTCCCCTAATCATTTTTGTTGCCCTCCGCTGGACTCTTTCCAATTTTTCCACATCCTTCTTGTAGTGTGGGGCCCAAAACTGGACACAGTACTCCAGATGAGGCCTCACCAATGCCGAATAGAGGGGAATGATCACATCCCTCGATCTGCTATCAATGCTCCTACTTATACAGCCCAAAATGCCGTTAGCCTTCTTGGATACAAGGGCACACTGTTGACTCATATCCAGCTTCTCATCCACTGTAACCCCTAGGTCCTTTTCTGCAGAACTGCTTCCTAGCCTTTCGGTCCCTAGTCTGTAGCAGTGCATGGGAGTCTTCCGTCCTAAGTGCAGGACTCTGCATTTGTCCTTGTTGAACCTCATCAGATTTCTTTTGGCTCAATCCTCTAATTTGTCTAGGTCCCTCTGTATCCTATCCCTACCCTCCAGCGTATCTACCACTCCTCCCAGTTTAGTGTCATCTGCAAACTTGCTGAGGGTGCAATCCATGCCATCCTCCAGATCATTAATGAAGATATTGAACAAAACTGGCCCCAGGAGCGACCCTTGTGGCACTCCGCTTAATACCGGCTGCCAACTAGACATGGAGCCATTGATCACTACCTGGTGAGCCCGATGATCTAGCCAGCTTTCTATCCACCTTATAGTCCATTCATCCAGCCCATACTCCTTTAACTTGCTGGCAAGAATACTATGGGAGACCGTATCAAAAGCTTTGCTAAAGTCAAGGAATAACATGTCCACTGCTTTTCCCTCATCCACAGAGTCAGTTATCTCCTCATAGAAGGCAATTAGGTTAGTCAGGCATGACTTGCCCTTGGTGAATCCATGCTGACTGTTCCTGATCACTTTCCTCTCCTCCAAGTGTTTCAAAATTGATTCCTTGAGGACCTGTTGATGTTTGGGGTCTAGACTAATCAAACTTGGAGGTGAGCTCCCGCTCACCTCATCCCTTACCTGACGAATAAGTTTTCCAGACTTGAAAATAAACCATTTTGTATCCACAGTAATAAAAACTAAAGGAATTTTTAAAAAAGTTTCCCCAAAATTCCCCCCAAAATTCTACTCTGGGATGAAATGTGGCATATGAAATTGAAAGTAGATTGGTTTTGATAAAGTTAAGAGTGTATGCGTTGAATATTAGGCTTAAAATGAGAAGATACCTTCTATCTTAAATATTCCCCACCATTTTATAAGTGAAAAGGGGAAAGGAGAGAATATCTTTAAAAAAAACAGCAAAGGGGATGTCTGTTACAGAGATCATAAAGGAAACAGCTCATCTTAATGACAATTAAATGTCTAGCAAAAATGGCCCATATTTGCAAAGCAAGGCTCAGTTCTCCCATTCTTAATCATATTGAGTAATACCTTCCTCCATTAATAGTTGTTTTCAATAGGACTTCCTGTGGAGTAAGGTAATACTCAGCATGAGTAAGGGTAGCAGGATAAGGCCCATAGAAGTCACGTTAGAACACAAGAATTTAGTAGGATTACAGCTAAAAAGAAGCAAGCTTATGTAAAGCAGTGGCATTGCAGAGGATCGGATACAAAATTGCTAAGAGAAAATAAAATAAATCAAATATCTTAAATGTCCAGTGAATAAACGTGCCAGTCAATGGCTGCTTGAGAAGAGCTCACAGCCTATCACGGAATCATTGCATATCCATGGTAACCCACCTCAAGGTATCCAAGATTATCTGTCAAGCAGCTAGAGGGGAGTGATGAACAAAGTAAAATGGAAGGCATGGAAACCACATGGTAACTTCATAGGGGGATGTGTGCTTTAGTATAACAAAAATAGAGTTGATAACCAGATATAAACGATAGTAAGCTCCTAAATATAGAGCCACTGGCAAGGTCAGGGTAGCAATGGAACTATTAATTACAGTTTTAGGATAATTATAAACTGTACCTGACTTCCAGTCTCATATTTCCTGATTCTAATCAATAAATAATAAAGGGTAAAATCCTTGCTCCATTGAAGTCATTGGGAGTTTTGCCCTGATTTCCCTGGAATCAGGATTTCACCCAAAGTTTCTGAAATCAGGCTACAGAATAGTAATTTCAAGTAAAGAGAAAAGATATCAAATTCCTCCATATGTGATTTAAAAATCATAGGTCGATTGAAGAAAGTCCAATGTAAGATAGACATAGAAGTGAAGCTCTCTAAAGTGCAATGTATGTGAAGGGAAAACAAGTCTTGGAAAGCCAGAAGTCATTTGAACAGTATCTCAGCATTTCTGTGGAAACAGTTCCTGCATTCTGTGCCATCTGACAACTTGTCAGAGCTGGTTGATATTTTGTGCATAAATATGAGAGAGAAATATTTTCCAAAGACTTTAGGTTATGAAAACATTATTTAGATAGTGGAAATCTGGAGCCATATGATATTGTACTCCTATATATATTGTTGATGTGGTCTATATTTTAAGTAACAACAGGAAAGGCAGAATAACATGCATTGTACTTTTTGCTCCTAACAGACACTGATCTAGTTGTTCTATATATTGTACATAGTATAGGTAGAAGCATTCTTTCAGGCAAAAACTATAAAAAAAAGCCCTTTCTGCTAAACATAATTTCAGGTTCATAATATTAGATTATCATCTTTAATCTTTGCTTTTTGTGTCTTGATCATCTTTTTCTGTGTGTAGTTAACTGAGCTCATTGCGCTACTCATTAGTTCTTGAACTTCCTACTGTTGTCATTATTCAGTGCTGTTGCTGTCAGCTAGTTTGGCTATTGATTTCAGAGTTGTAGTATCCAATTAGTAAATTTTCAACGTAAAACACTTAAAAGAAGATTGACTCCTGACAAGGAGATAAACTCATTAAGGGTGAAAAAACCAGGGCTGTGGCATTCTGTTCTTACTATGAACTTCAGTTTGAATTGCTTCCTGAATCTGGGGCATGATGGAAAGATATAAAAGTTCATATAGCATAACATCTGATTATACCGATTATGTGTCAGACTGATAAAGGGCAATTACACAAGTTGTGAAAACCAAACCAAGGCTAAAGAAGGCGTGAGTAGCATGTTTGGTTTTGAAGATGAACCTAATAGAATGTGATAAAAAGCTTGTTTTCTTTCAAAGGCTGATAACTCATTGAAGCAACAGAAAAAGTGAACTAGACTTTCCTTAAATGTTCTACAAAGTGCATGCAATTAATGTTGACAGTATGGAAGGTCAAGATCACCTAATATTAAGATATATGCAGAAAATTCTGAAATAATTTGATTCTTGGCAGTCAAATTTAAAATGAGCTATTGTACTCTGGAGAAAATGCACTGCACCAGGAGCCAGATAAAAAGAAATGACTGTCCAAATCTGGGCTCGTAGGACCTAGGCTTGCTTCATTGAAGTCAAATGGTAACACTTCCATTAGAGTCGAGATTTTCAACCTCTAGTCCACAGATTCCTGGGGGTCCACAGACTGTCTCAGATTTCCAAAGAGGTCTGCATCTCCATTTGAAAATTTTTAGAGGTCTGCAAATTAAAAAAAGTTGAAAACCACTGCATTAGAGAGTCAAGGGGCTGAGGTAATATATTTTATTGGGCCAACTTCTGTTGGCCAGAGCGTCCAAGGTGATTTTAAGAGTGTTAAGATTTATGTCCTGGACTTTCTCCTTGGAGCATATTCTTTGGTATCTGAGTGCCTGGCTGTAGATTACAGGTTTCTTGATGTGTTTGGGGTGGTTACTGGATCTGTGAATGTAGGTGTGATGATCTGTGGGTTTCTTATATATAGTTTGTCTGTAGGGTTCCACTATTGAAGCTGATCGTATTATCCAGGAAGTTGATGCTAGTGTGGGAGTGATAAGGTAGATAGAAAGATAAAAGACAAAAACACCATATCAGCTGTGGGTGAACACTTTTCATAAAATGATCACTCTATATCTGGCCTCTCAGTTCTCATCCTCAAAGCAAATTTGCACAACACCTTCAAAAGACGAGCCTGGGAATTTAAATTCAAAACTTTGCTAGATACTAAAAATCATGGACTGAATACAGACCCTGGATTTATGGCTGCTTATAACAATTTGTAACTCACTAAAAATTCCCTCCTTTCTTTCTGCCCTCTGACTGGAGCGGTGTTAATGGGCCACTTCACCTTGAATGGTAAACAATCTGTTCCACCTTGTAGTTAGCTGCGACACTCTGAGTATGTTTCATAGACCTGAAGAAGAGCTCTGTGTAAACTTCAAAGCTTGTGTCTCTCACCAACAGAAGTTGGTCCAGTAAAAGATATTTCCTCACGCACCTTGTCTCTTTAATGTCCCGGGACCGATACGGCTACAGCAGCATTGCATAAAACTCCTGTTAATTACAATGTGAGTAGAATTAGACAAGTATTCCACTGCAGAACTTTTATTGAGTTCATTAATTGGTTATCCAGTGTTAATGGTCTAGTTGAGATTTTAATATTTTCATTATAAAAACAATACATCTGGCAGTGCTTCTGCCACTTGTTCTGATGGTATCACATTGTACTTGGATCTACATAGAGTATATGTTTGTTCCAATTATAAACTGTGAGTCATATTTGGAACTGATATGGGAAACTTGTGTTTTGGTGAATGAAATAACCTCACATACTTAACTGTAAGGTGAAATATGCACCCATTTTTATTATCTGTTTAAAGAAAGAGAGTGATATTCAAGAAACCAATTCTTTTCCCCTGTAGGTTCTTATGGGTTAGTTGCAGTTTATCCTTTTAAAACATAGAAATCCTTCTTTCAAAGGAAAGTGTTTGTGTGAAATGTACCACATAGGTTCTAGAATGTGTTACTTCGAATGTTATACTATCCTCTGTAGATTCCCATTCTTGGGTCCTGTCCCATCATAAGAAAGAAACTGTGTGTGCTAACTAGCAAGTTTTATGTGGCAAAATTTAGCGCCTCTGAGATTAGGCAGTCAAAACATATGTCTCAAGAAATGCCTATGTCTCATTTTATATAATATCATGCTAATACCACCAGCAGATGGTTCTTTATGCCTGAAGGCCTCTAGAGCAAACGTGAAGAACTATATTTTCACCTGTGGAATTGGTACTGTACAGTGCTGTTCAGGAAGGAGGAAATTTCCTTCTCAGTCCTTGAAAGGAATAATTGACACCTGAAGTCATGTAGATTGAATACCTAAGAACATAAGAGCTCAGACCACGGTCCTTCTTGCCTAATATTCTGTCTCTGACAGTGGTCAATGCCAAAGCTTCTGGGGTAGTGAATAGAGTGGATGGAGTGATCCACATCTGTCTTCTGGTAGTCAGAGGTTTGTTGTCACCCTGACCATGGGGTTGTGTCCTTGACTATCTTGGCTTCTAGCAATTGATAGATCTATCCACTATGAACTTATCCAGTTCTTTTTTGAACCCAGTTATACTTTGGCCATCACATCATCCCATGGCAGTGCATTGCACACATTAGTTGTGCATTGTGTGAAAAAGTATTTCCTCTTGTTTGTTTAAACCTGCTGCCTATTAATTTCATTGGGTGACCCTGGTTTTTGTGTGAAAGCGTGAATAGTACTTCTTTATTCATTCTTTCCTCCTCATTCATAATTTTATAGACCACTGTTATATCTCCCATTAGCCATCTCTTTTCTAATCTGAACAGCCCTAATCTTTTTACCCTCTTCTTGTACGGAAGCTGCTCCCTACCCTTGATCAGACATTGTTGACCTTCTCTGAACCTTTTCCAGTTCTCCTATATCCTTTTTGAGATGGTGTGACCAGAACTGGATACGGTATTCAAGGTGTGGGCGTACCATGTATTTCCACAGTGGCATTATGATATTTTCTGTCTTATTTTCTATTCCTTTCCTAATAGTTTCTAGTACACTGTTAGCCTTTTTGTCTGCTGCTGTGCATTGAACAGAAATTTTCAGAGAACTATTCATGGGGACTCCAAGATCTCTTTACTAGGTGGTAATAGCTAATTTAGAACCCATCATTTTATACGCATAGTTGGGATTATGTTTTCCAATGTGCATTACTTTTCATTTATCAATGTTAAATTTCATCTGCCATTTTGTTGCCCAGTCACCCAAAATAATGGCCCTGTGTCCAGGTATGGGAGCAGCTATTATGGTCAAGTGCTTTTCCTGGACCCGTTTTTAAAAAATTCAGCAAAATTGTCTTGCCACGCTCTTGTCAGTGAGTTGCACATATGAGCCAGGCATGGCGCCCCGTAAGTGGAAAGGCAGACTCCATTGTCTGGAAACAGTAGGCATGTATACTGAGTCCCTCAACTTCTTTCGCTAAGCATTCTGCTTGTGGGTACATCATTGAGATAAAACTGCTTTATCTTCTTTTATAAAACAATTACCATTTTTTCCTAAATATTGAGTGAAACTGATCTGGAATCAAAGAAGGTTTTGAACTGGGAAGTTGCTATGAAGTATCATATATGTATATGGAGTCTAATTTCTGTTTTCCAGAACTGAGTTTTCTCAGAGTCTTTTCCATCCATATCTAGGCGTAGAAGGATGCAGTTTGGCTAAGGAACTGTCAGGGTTACATTGCTTATTGTCTGTTTTCTACGGTAGATTCTCAAGTATTTTATCCAGCCTAATTGTGAATAATTTGAGCAATGGCTCTTCAGTAAATTTGGGGGAAGGACCTGCTTCTTACTGTAATTGGCTTTACTTTTGCATTTTTCCAAATATCCATCATACATTTTCAGGAATAATTAATACAGTTAACTATTCTATTTATCTTTAATAAATGTTTAGTAATTAAATTTTCTTTATGCAATTTCATCCAGTTACTTCTACTTATTACTCCCTTAAACATCTGAAACCGGTCTTGTCCTCCTTAGCTCCTGACTCCTGTCAGTTACTCCTAGCACTATGAGAAAATGAAAAGCTAGCAAGAAGAGATCAATGTAATGGAGGCAGGTACAAAAAATGTTGTTCCTCACACAGTGCTGCCACCAATCTTTACTTTTCTATAACTCAGTGAAAATTTTGGGAAAGTCTGAACAGGACGAAAATATTTAGCATGGCATTGATAGAAATTTTTTTGCTGGTATATTTTCACACTCTTCTCCTTCCAGCAGCTGCCTTTGTTTTCTTTTGAGTAATGAGCCAGTTGCTGGGAACATGCCAGAGATTTTTCTTTGACTGCATTCATCACCGTTTGTGCCACTTTTTAATAGCCTCTTAATACTTCAGTAATTGCATGACTGTAGTCTTCCTTAGTTCATTGTTCAAATTCAGGCCCAATTAATTCAGCATTATTTTGCTGTGTGTTGTTCATTCTTTCTATCATTTACAAACTAAATTAAAATATTTAGCAAATGAACTTTAGTTCTGTAAATGTAGCTGCTGAGAGATCCACAAATATGACTTTCACTTGCAATTTTTTAGCTTTTGTAATGTTCACAACAAAAATTTATCAGTTGGATAGATGGTCTAAGGCAACATTCAGTGGTCAAAGATATAAAAGTCCATTTGACTATCAGCCACACCATCAGAGGCTCATTCACCTGCATGTCTACTAATGTTATATATGCCATCATCTGCCAGCAATGCCCTTCTGCCATGTACATTGGCCAAACTGGACAGTCCCTACATAAAAGAATAAATGGACACAAATTGTATCCAAACTGGACAGTCCCTACATAAAAGAATAAATGGACACAAATTGGACATTAGGAATGGTAACATACAAAAGCCAGTAGGAGAACACTTCAATCTTCCTGGATATTCTATAACAGATTTAAAAGTAGCTATACTTGAACAAAAAAACTTCAGAAACAGACTTCAAAGAGAAACAGGAGAACTAAAATTCATTTGCAAATTTAACACCATTAATTTGGGCTTGAATAGGGACTGGAAGTGGCTGGCTCATTATAAAAGCAGCTTTGCCTCTCCTGGAATTGACTCCTCCTCATCTGTTATTCGGAGTGGACCACTTCCACCCTGATCGAATTGGCCCTGTCAACACTGGTTCTCCACTTGTGAGGTAACTCCCTTTTCTTCATGTGTCATTATATAATGCTTGCATCTGTAATTTTCACTCCATGCATCTGAAGAAGTGGTTTTTACCCATGAAAGCTTATGCCCAAATAAATCTGTTAGTCTTTAGGTGCCACCAGACTCCTTGTTGTTCTTTTGACTATAGTCCACCACATAAAGAAAATGTAAATTAAGATAAATGTTACAAATTAAACAAACTATTACGTGGACTTATGAATCCTAGCCTGTAACTCCTCCTGTGTGGGTTTGCAGAGACAGCATATGCGAAGAACTCTAGTCACTGGTAAACAACCTGTCCTGTGCTTCTGTTTAAGCTTCTTCAACAACTATGCAATCAGTAAAAAATAACAAAGTTGATGGGCCAAATAAATAAAAAAGCATTTATCTTGGAAGAGGATGCAGTTTGCTTTCTAGATGTAAATTGGCATCAATATGTGCTCAGTTTCCATACTAGCATTTTTATTTTATTGAACGTTACATCGTTAATTACACATACTTTGTAATAAACAATATTCCTTACTACCACTGACTGAATAACTGATGAAGTATATGGTTGCTTCAGGTTTTCCTGTGGCTGGCTGGTCAATCTGTTCTCTGAGTATATCCTAACATTGTCTCCCCTAGAGTATTAGAGAAGGAGGAGGCAGAGTTCTATGAGGAATGGGTGATCTAGCTCAAGTAAAATAAAACTGAGTCAAACTTTTTTTTTTAAATTTCCTAAACTCAAAGTAATCTTAAAGATTGAAAAAATGTGCTTTACTTCTAATTTTTTAAAATGTCATAATCTCAAAAAAAGGTGATTCTTGCTGGGCCGAAAGCGGGAAGTCTTGGGAATGTCCTCAAGAAGCCTGGTCTAGTGAGGGTAGGTCTACACTTACCCGGTAGTTCGTCGGCGAGCGATCGAACTTCTGGGTTCGACTTATCGCGTCTTGTCTGGATGCGATAAGTCGAACCAGGAAGTGCTCGCCGTCGACTGCGGTACTCCAGCTAGACGAGAGGAGTACCGCGGAGTCGACGGGGGAGCCTGCCTGCTGCATGTGGACCGAGGTAAGTTCGAACTAAGGTACTTCGAACTTCAGCTACGTGAACGTAGCTGAAGTTGCGTACCTTAGTTCGAATTAGGGGGTTAGTGTAGACCTGGCCTGAGACTTCTATCCTGATTACAGACAAAGAGATTTAAACTTCAGAATGACATGCAGATATGTTACCTGAATGAAGCATGGCATTGAAGATTTCTAATCAGATCCCACTATGGACTGGGGAATTATTGCATCTTTAGGATAACTGGCTAAATCAGAGGCAACCCCGTAGGACAAAGCATATGTAAATTTGAAATCTAAGTTGGATTCTAACTAAAACTAAATATAATAGTGCACCAAAAGGCTGATCAACCACTCTGATATGTGAATAGACAGTAAGCTTTGAATTCTAAGTAATGCTTTTGTAGGCTATGATAATAAATGACTCACAGAGTGAATAAAATATGAATGATTTTCTTATTTTATTGCTTTGATCTGTTAAATATGGGTTTCCTATGTAATCTGTTAAAGATTAAGGATAGGGGAGTTTCAAAGAATATGTGTATGCTTTGGAAAAATTATATTTTTAAAATAATTTTGACAGCTACTATTGATTTTTATTTTAAAGCTTTTTTATTTTTAGCAGTTTAAATTTTTGCAGTTGTGGGAAATTATGTGGGGGAGTCAGTCAATGGGGAAGTCAGACTGTAATTATTTAATGACAGTAGATGTTGAGATTCAAAAAGTTAAATCTTTGTAACCATTAAGACAAATTGTCAACATCACGTCAAAATGTACAAAATAAATATCCTTAAATCAAACTCTAATAAAGATCTCAAACACCATTTTTATTACTTTGCCTATCTGGAAATTTCGATTATTATTGATGGAAATATTGTTTTGTCAGTTTGTGTGTGTATGGTGAAATTGACATTTACCAGTAAAAACCTGACATTTCCAAGCCGAAATGTATGGTTTGTGATCAGTACTTGATTGCTTTTGTTATATGTAATATTGCGAAAGTTATGATCTGTCACATTGGTTAAAAGAATACAGTATGGGTAATTTAGAGGAGCCAGGTTTTTTTTTCCTTCAAATTCAGTATGCTGGCTGTATTATTTCTTGATAGTGCATAAGGTGATCACTATTGATCTTTTCTTAATAGTAAGAAGTTGTTATTGTTGAAATGTTTTTGTCCTCCCTCTGTCCAGCCAAGAGTGCTGTTGTCTTGTTTTGTCTTTTAAAAACTATAATACAGTAGTTATCTCTACACTTCAGTGAACATTTGAACCAATAGATTGCACCTATTGTATATTGTATAACCTGAGGCTGAGGTATGTTTATATCAGGCTATAATATGGTATTGTATTAAATTTTCTCCTATGAAAAACATATAAATCAATCAACCTAGAAAAAGCATTTTCCCGTGCATTAGATTGTAGGGATGATTCTTCTGTAGTTTATTTTAATTTAACCAGGATAGAATTATCCCCCCCCCCCCGTATAACAAATGCAACATCCACTGGATTCTTTTATGTTAGAAAATAATACATACCTATTCTGATAAGAGACAAAAGAAAAATTACAATATTTCCTCACCCTCAAATATTTGCTCTGCTGAGTCAAACAAAGCAAGGGTTGCCCACAGATCCAGTAATAAATGCCACATTATTTCCTACAGTTTTGGTGTATTATGTTCCTGAACATATTACAAAACTTTAGCAGTTCTCAAACTTTTTCATAGTATGGGCCACATGTTAATAGAGAGTCTTGCTTCTGGATCATGTCCGTTTCCATCTTTGATTTGCATGGACTACTTCCCTTGCCCATAACATCTCATGGCAACTACAGCAATTGGGAAAGCAACATTAGCAAAGTGTTTCATGTGATACAGAAATAGAATAAATGCATTGTTTGTGATAGAGGAGGCTCATTATGTTTGGTTTCCTATAGGGAGTGGAAGAGTGCAGGATATTTTTCTGAAGTGATTATGAGTGAAAACAATAATCTAACAATCATAGCATCTGGACTTCATGGCATTTTTTGCTAGGGATTATTGGTGATTTTAATGCTAAAGCTACATGACTGAATGTTGAATGATTCCTGATTAAGTTGTTTCTAAATTAATGTCTTTTCTTATTTTGTGTTTTCAATTTGTCTAATTATGATTCATGTTAACAGCATTTTTAAATTGTTTTAGCATTTCTGTTATAATTCCGTTTTTAAGTAACTTAAAAGAAAGCTGTGATGTAAGTTGCAATGTGGTATTTTATTTTGAAAAAGGAAGGAAAATGTATTTTAAGGTTGTTTAACTCAAAAATATTTGATTAAAATATAATTTGGTAATCAGCTATTAGTTAAGTCTCAACTCTTTGCATTGAGAATGAAACTGAAAACAAAATATATTTAAATCAAACCTAGTCCTTTGGTCAACCTACCTGCTGGAAAAGAGAAAAACTTTTGTGCTCTCAAATGTGTTGTGTATTGTTGCTTTACAGAGTGGGACAAATGTTGGTTTGATACCAGAGCTAATATCAAATCCACTTTAAAGGTATCTTTCTTTCAAGTGTATGGTTGAAAATGTCTTTTCCATGTCCAGTAAGCCTTCTTCTGCACAATATGATTTTCCCATCTCTTCACTGTGAGCTACATAAATATCTCATAGAGAATTCTGCCAATTCTAATCAGTTGTTTTCTATTGTTCAAAGATTAACAAAGTTTTAAAGAATAAGTTAGATGTATTTGTGGTGACTAGAATCTCTGTTGTTTAATGAGGATATGGAGAATGTTAGAAAGAAACAAGTTTGAATGTAAAGTATGTTGCCTTTGCATTTAATATTTAAAACTGCTAGGAATTAGTAGACTTTTCCAATTAAATGTTTGTGATTTAAAGAGGCTGGTCTTGTCTCTGACTGAGACAATACTGCCACCACATTGAGGAGCTCAGGTACCGGGAAAACTGTTGTCAGCTGCCAAGTCAGCTGCCAAGGCCAACTGTAGAGGCCCTTTGCTGCCACCTAGTGTCATAATAAAGAAGCTACTTCCAAACATAAAAAGAACAGGAGTACTTGTGGCACCTTAGAGACTAACAAATTTATTTGAGCATAAGCTTTTGTGGGCTACAGCCCACTTCTTCAGATGCATAGAATGGAACATATAGTAAGGAGATATATATACATACAGAACATGAAAAGGTGGAAGTAGCCATACCAACTCTAAGAGGCTAATTAATTAAGATGACCTATTATCAGCAGGAGAAAAAAAACTTTTGTAGTGATAATCAAGATGGCCCATTTCAGACAGTTGATAAGAGGTGTGAGGATACTTAACATGGGGAAATAGATTAAATGTGTGTAATGACTCAGCCATTCCCAGTCTCTATTCAAGCCTAAGTTAATGGTATCTAGTTTGCATATTAATTCAAGTTCAAACAGTTTCTCATTGGAGTCTGTTTTTGAAGCTTTTCTGTTGCAAAATTGCCACCTTTAAGTCTGTTACTGAGTGACCAGAGAGATTGAAGTGTTTTCCTACTGGTTTTTGAATGTTATGATTTCTGATGTCAGATTTGTGACCATTTATTCTTTTGCGTAGAGACTGTCTGGTTTGGCCAATGTACATGGCAGAGGGGCATTGCTAGCGTATGATGGCATATATCACATTGGTAGATGTGCAGGTGAACGAGCCCCAGATGGCGTGGCTGATGTGATTCGGTCGTATGATGGTGTCACTTGAATAGATATGTGGACAGAGTTGGTATCGGGCTTTGTTGCAAGGATAGGTTCCTGGGTTAGTGTTTTTGTTGTGTGGTGTGTGGTTGCTGGTGAGTATTTGCTTCAGGTTGGGGGGTTGTCTCTAAGCGAGGACTGGTCTGTCTCCCAAGATCTGTGAGAGTGAGGGATCATCTTTCAGGATAGGTTGTAGATCTTTGATGATGCGCTGGAAAGGTTTTAGTTGGGGGCTGAAGGTGACGGCTAGTGGCGTTCTGTTATTTTCTTTGTTGGGTCTGTCCTGTAGTAGGTGACTTCTGGGTACTCTTCTGGCTCTGTCAATCTGCTTTTTCACTTCAGCAGGTGGGTATTGTAGTTTTAAGAATGCTTGATAGAGATCTTGTAGGTGTTTGTCCCTGTCTGAGGGATTGGAGCAAATGCGGTTGTATCTTAGAGCTTGGCTGTAGACAATGGATCATGTGGTTTGTTCTGGATGGAAGCTGGAGGCATGTAGGTAAGTATAGTGGTCAGTAGGTTTCCGGTATAGGGTGGTGTTTATGTGACCATCGCTTATTAGCACAGTAGTGTCCAGGAAATGGACCGCTTCTGTGGATTGGTCTAGGCTGAGGTTGATGGTGGGATGGAAATTGTTGAAATCATGGTGGAATTCCTCAAGGGCTTCTTTTCCATGAGTCCAGATGATGAAGATATCATCAATGTAGTGCAAGTAGAGTAGGGGCATTAGGGGACGAGAGCTGAGGAAGCGTTGTTCTAAGTCAGCCATAAAAATGTTGGCATATTGTGGGGCCATGCGGGTACCCATAGCAGTGCCGCTGACTTGAAGGTATATATTGTCCCCAAATGTGAAATAGTTGTGGGTGAGAACAAAGTCACAAAGTTCAGCCACCAGGTTTGCCGTGACATTATCAGGGATACTGTCTGTTCCTGATAGCTTGTAGTCCATCTTTGTGTGGAATATTGGTGTAGAGGGCTTCTACATCCATAGTGGCCAGGATGGTGTTTTTTGGAAGATCACCGATGGATTGTAGTTTCCTCAGGAAGTCAGTGGTGTCTCGAAGATAGCTGGGAGTGCTGGTAGTGTAGGGCCTGAGGAGAGAGTCCACATAGCCAGACAATCCTGCTGTTAAGTGCCAATGCCTGAGGTGATGGGGCGTCCAGAATTTCCAGGTTTATGGATCTTGGGTAGCAAATAGAATACCCGTGGTCGGGGTTCTAGGCATGTGTCCGTACAGATCTGTTCCTGTGCTTTTTCAGGGATTTTCTTGAGCAGATGGTGTAGTTTCTTTTGGTAATCCTCAGTGGGATCAGAGGATAATGGCCTATAGAAGGTGGAGTTAGAGAGCTGCCTAGCAGCCTCTTGTTCATATTCCAACTTATTCATGATGACGACAGCACCTCCTTTGTCAGCCTTTTTGATTATGTCAGAGTTGTTCCCGAGGCAGTTGATGGCGTTGTGTTCAGCACGGCTGAGGTTATGGGGCAAATGATGGTGCTTTTCCACAATTTAAGCCCGAGCACGTCAACAGAAGCAATCTATGTAGAAGTCCAGACTGTTGTTTTGACCTTCAGGAGGAGTCCACGCAGAATCCTTCTTTTTGTAGTGCTGGTAGGAAGGATTCTGTGGGTTAGTATGTTGTTCAGAGGTGTGTTGGAAATATTCTTTGAGTCGGAGATGTCGAAAGTAGGATTCTAGGTCACCGCAGAACTGTATCATGCATCCGAAGAAGTGGGCTGTAGCCCACGAAAGCTTATGCTCTAATAAATTTGTTAGTCTCTAAGGTGCCACAAGTACTCCTGTTCTTTTTGCGGATACAGACTAACACGGCTGCTACTCTGAAAAATGTATCATGTTCGTGGGCCTTGAGGGATAAAAGGAGAGGCCCCGAGATAGAACAGACTCCTCTGCCGGGCTAAGAGTATAGCTGGAAAGATTAACGATATTGTTGGGTGGGTTAAGGGAAGTACAGTTGTCGTTCCTTGTGGCATGTAGCAGTTTAGATAATTTAGTGTCCTTTTTCTTTTGTAGAGAAGCAAAGTTTGTGTTGTTAATGGCTTGTCTAGTTTTTGTAAAGTCTATCCATGAAACATAGTTATCTACTGTAGCATCCCACCCTGGGGTTTGTTCCATTACCTGTGATATATGACAGTCTAATAATTATTTTGTGTTCATTGTTTTGGGTTTTTTTTGTTTTCAAAACTATTTGCTAGTGTCCATTCAGATTGGAATGTGAAACTCTCACTGATGTTAAAAGGAGGTAGGTATTTATCTATGGGAGAATAGATCCTCTTCAGTACTGCTGCTGTAGATTGATAACAGCAGCCTTAACTTTGCACATTACAAATCAAGCTTTTCTTTTTCTGCTTGACACATCCTCAGGAGCTGTCTTCCTCCTGCTCTCTCTCTCTCTCCTGTCTTTTTCTCGTGGGCGTAAAGTGACAATCTGAATACATTAGCAGCATTGCAATTTAGTTTCAGAGGTCAGGTTAAACTTCAGTCATGTTTCAGCAGCATTGTTAATTAAATCACTCCTTGGTTCTCAGTTTTTCTTCTGGCATTACATTTTTATGTGGTTTTGTTTCTACTGAAGTCAGTAGCAACCCCCCCTTTGATTTCAGTGTGATTAAGATTGGGCTCTGCATCATGTAAAAGGAGTAAATAAAGGAGATGTGTTAGTTTTGGATTTGTGGCCTTATTTTACCTAACTGACACACAACTTTTAGACTCAAAGCAGTGAAATTGAATGTAATTCTCTGGTTTCATTCCCCATAAATAATCACATGATGATCAAATTGGCTTTCTGTTAGCCTCGACCAGTATCCACCCAGTGAAACTCGGTGAGATTCCTGATGTTATCGCTTTGGTCTTCATTTTTCACTTTTCAAAGTATTACTTCGAATGTTTACAATTTTCAAAAGCCCTTAAAAACTGGACGTCTGTTCCATTTTCAAAAGTGACTTAGATACTTAGGCGTATCATTGCCTTTCATTGAAATGTAGGCTCTTAAGTCACTGGGAAATGGGCTGTAGGCTCCTAAGTTGTATTTTTGAAAAATTAAGAATAATTTAGATAACTGGTAAACTCAGAGTAACTAAACTAGGGGCAACACTGTTTTCTACTTCAGTCTCTTACGTAGATTAAGTTCTGTTCTTTCCCAAGAGAATTAACTCATCATATTTTAATTTAGTGCTGACTCACCCAATTTTAAACGTGTATGTTTTTTCTATTCCTATGTTAATTTCTACTGGAGCTTGATCCTGGGCTTTTGGAGAATTTTCTAATAGAAAATTATTTTTTGCATTGCGTGTAATAATGTGTGAACTGTATTATAAATCTGTGGATCCTTTTTCTTTTTTTTTTAAAGCAAGCTGTTTATTGTATTTCATTGACCTGTTTTTATGTGAGATATTTTTGTTTGTTATCTTGGATTTGCTGGGTGAAAAAAACCTCACTAAACCCAACTTGATCCCCTTCTAAACTCTTATGGTTATAAATGGAAAAACCTCAGTCCACTGAATAATGTGGAAAGATTTTGTCTTTTTACTATCGCTAATAAAAATTGTGGTAATCCACAATAAACTGTTCTTTCTATGTTCTTGTCCTTTTGTTATTTTATATATTTACACTTTCTTGCTCATGTTCTTTTTGTAAAACAAACAAACAAAACCAACAACCTCCCCCCTCTCCCCTCCCCTCAAACTGCTTACATAAGCTAAATGCACCTGAAAGAAGGTCATAAAAAGAGGGTGAAAAAGAGAGAGTGCAGATACTTTGTACAGACCCATTAAAGAGGATGCACCAACTATTCCAAATGTTCTATGGTTCTTTCAAGCCAATCAGCTCAAAGCAGTAAGAGATTGGGGGCTCTCTAATCCAGCCAAACATTGTTTTTTTTTAATTGAACAAGAAAATTGTGGCAGTGAAGATATCACTAGTTCAGGGGTCGGCAACGTTTGGCACACGGCTCGCCAGGGTAAGCACCCTGGCGGGCCGGGCCAGTTTATTTACCTGCTGACGCGGCAGGTTCGGCCGATCGCGGCCCCCACTGGCCGCGATTCACCGTCCCGGGCCAATGGGGGCGGCCAGAAGCGGCGCTGGCGAGGGATGTGCTGGCCGCGGCTTCCCGCCGCCCCCATTGGCCCGGGACGGCGAACCGCGGCGAGTGGGGGCCGTGATCGGTCGAACCTGCCGCGTCAGCAGGTAAATAAACTGGCCCGGCCCGCCAGGGTGCTTACCCTGGCGAGCCGCGTGCCAAACGTTGCCGACCCCTGAACTAGGCTATCATAGACTTATAAAAAATCATGCCTTCCAGAAATGTATACACATCCTAACGCTGCTCTACGGCTGTGGGACAGAACTTGAGAAAAATTAAGTTCTTTTCCCTTGCCAGTGACTCCCATTGCAACCAATCTAAATCTTAACCCAAATTGCAAACCAGAGAGCTTTAAAGACTGGGAAAGCCATGAAATACAAATGGTTAGCCAGCTATTCAGCAAAGAAACTTTTCTAACTTATTTAGAGATCAAAACTACTTTTAACTGTCCACTCTTCCATGGTACCAGTACTTTCAAGTCAGCCATTATGTTCCTCAACTTTCTGGAAAAGCTGCTTTGGACAGAAAGCTAACTTTAGTAGAAGTGATTGTAGGGTGATTGTAGGCTGTGGCCAATCCACAAGCCAGGAATTGGTGTGGTGACTCTCAGGGCAGGTATGTCAACTTCACAGGAAGAACAGCAGCTCAGTCTGCTCCACATCGCTCCAGGGTTGGAACTCTCTCTTGCCTGACCGTGGCAAGAGACCCCCGCCCCCAGGCCTTAGCCTGCTCCAGCCTTGCTCTTGGTCCAACCCTGTTCCTCGTCTTGCTCTTGCTCCTGCCTTGTTCCTTGCTCTGCTCCAGACTTGCTCCAACTCCCCTCTGGACTCCTGATTCTAGCTGTGACACAATAAAAGAAATTTCTTTAAGATACTGTTTCAATGGTACCTTATGCCATTCAGGTTAAAATATAGATAGATTGAATGGGAATACATTTTTGAGAAATTGTGCTGAAAGAGGAGATTTTATGCATCTATGGTAGATATGTCCAGGTCATTAAAGACTACTGGGATGAAATTCAAAACCAATTATCACAGATTATTGGATATTTATTACCAAACGATTCTTTGGTAACCTTCCTGGGGCTTCCTAGAAGAAATGGTCACACAAAAGGAAATGAAGAATTAATCCCTCATCTGCTAGTAGCTGCTAGGCTACTGAAAGCTTCTCATTGGAAAAAATGGTCTGGCTCTAGAGAAATGGTTAAAAAATATGGGAGGTGTTTGTTATGAAAAAAATTAATGCACCAGCAAGATAGAGGACAAATAAATACTTAGATAGTTGGTTACCATTTATTCAGTAGTCAAAGTACATTCATCTGCAAAAAAAAAAAAAAAAAAAAAAACCAACACACCTGTCCAGGTTTTTTTTTAATAGTAACATTTGCTAGACATGCCTGGTTTGTTAAATATGGGTAATCAGAGATTTCACTCAATTTAATTAAACCACTAGAAACAATATGTCATGGGTAGTGTAAAGATGCTTACTCTGTAACTTGGTAACATCTGTTAAATAGGGCGAGCCAATGATTATATTACTGTATTATGTTTTTCTAATCAAAAGCTCACTGTAATAATTATTGTATTTCCTCTCATATTTACATGCATAGGATTTGTAAACCTCTTAAAACTTCCTAAATAAACCCACAATTTAAAAATAAAATAAAAACAAACAAACAATGGGGGGTAAAAGATGCACCACGTTAACAACATTAAAAACAACCATCACCAACAAAAAACAACCTCATGCTGTGTCACGCTGTCTGGAGTGGCTCACAACTCTGAGTGCCAATCTCAGGTCAGACTGTCGGGAAACAGGGCAGATGCTCCTCAGCTGGTGGGATATTCTATAATTAGATTTCACCAAGTCAGTAACAAATATTAGCCTTACCATGGAGTCAGGGACAGTCCCCATAGGCTCTCCAGCCAATCTTACCACCCAGACAAACTGGACTTTGTGATGAATGCTCCTGTATTAGTAGGAACATTGCCAGCAGATCGAGGGAAGTGATTATTCCCCTCTGTTCGGCACTGGTGAGGACATATCTAGAGTACCGCATCGAGTTTTGGGCCTCCCGCTACAGAAAGGATGTGGACAAATTGGAGAGAGTCCAGCGGAGGGCAATGAAAATGATTAGGGGGCTGGGGCACATGACTTATGAGGAGAGGCTGAGGGACCTGGGATTATTTAGTCTGCAGAAGAGAAGAGTGAGGGGGCATTTGATAGCAGCCTTCATCTACCTGAAGGGGGGGTTCCAAAGAGGATGGAGCTCGGCTGTTCTCAGCGGTGGCAGATGACAGAACAAGGAGCAATGGTCTCAAGTTGCAGTGGGAGAGATCTAGGCTGGATATTAGGAAACACTATTTCACTAGGAGGGTGGTGAAGCACTGGAATGGGTTACCTAGGGAGGTGGTGGAATCTCCATCCTTAGAGGTTTTTAGGCCCAGCTTGACAAAGCCCTGACTGAGATGATTTAGTTGGTGTTGGTCCTGCTTTGAGCAGGGAATTGGACTAGACGACCTGTTGAGGTCTCATCCAACCTTAATATTCTATGATTCTATGATTTTATGAAAGGTTATTAGGTCACTCCTGGCCCCAAAGGGCCAATCACTTACCTCAAGTCAATGGATGCTCTTGTTCTCACGCCAAAAACAATGCTGGTAGCCATGGATGCTGACTTCTGCTGGCGCCGGTGGGTACTCGACCCCTCCCCTCGCCCCGCCCCGACTCCCCCCCAACTCCGCCCCCTCCCTGCCCCATTGGACTCCTTCCCCAAATCCTCACCCCAGCCCTGCCTCTTCCCTGCCTCCTCCCCTGAGCATGCCGCATTCCCACTCCTCCCCCCTCCCTCCCACAGCTTGTTATGCCGCGAAACAGCTGTTTTGCAGCGGCAAGCCCTGGGAGGAGAAGTGGGGACGCAGCGCACTCAGGGGAGGAGGTGGAGGCAGAGGTGAGGTAAAGTGAGCTGGGGCCCGGGGGCGGGGCAGGGAGCTTGGCTGCCGGTGAGTGCAGAGCTCCCACCAATTTTCCTCCGTGGATGCTCCAGCCCCGGAGCACCCACGGAGTCGGCGCCTATGCTGGTAGCCAATTCTTTAGTAAAGTAACTAAAGATGTATTAGCTAAGAAAATAAATTAAAGTTATTGAGAAGTTAAAGCAGGTAAAATATATTAACAGTTGAGTCCAAGTTTGTAAGTCCAAACTGGTAGTAGAGATGTAGTAAGCTGCTAGTTTTCCATAAATCTCTCAGGGTTACCTAGAATGGCTCTAGGGATCTCTGTCCAGTTTCTCAGTATTCCTCCCTGATAGAATCCATCAGTCCCGAGCTACAGGATCATTCTCTTAAATCAGCAGTTATAGATCCTGCTCACAGAAGACAAGCTGACAGGTGCCTTTGCCCACATGGGCGCTTCCTTTGATGAAGTATGCATCTTGAGTCTTTGACCTCAGGTCCCCACATCAATGACCACTTGCTTTGAAATTAGCATTTGTTTGTTAAAGTCCTTAAGCCCTTATTTAGCATTCACAAGATTTCTTAGATGAGTAATTTAGTTAGTGATATACATTATGCAATTGTCTGCCATGACATTACTATAGAAATAGATAAGTGAGAGCAATACAGGTAACATGCATTGGTTTTCAGGAAGTTTACACATCAAGTAAACTTAACACAAACCTCTGATATAGGGTTAATTAAGTACAGGATATAGATAGATGAAAACAATACAATCAACATCTCTATTGATTTTTATTAACATACGAGTGAATTAGTTTGAACCCAAACTAACGCTCAATACTACTTTGATATTCACAAACAAATGAATTGACCTATTGCTTTGATCTGAGCTGGTCTGTCAGCGTCACAGCCCATTCAGCTGTACCTTAGTGTTTCGTGACCACATCTGTCATTGGTTATGATTTCAGTGAGCACTTACTAAGTGCACGTAAGGAAAAAGATATTGGTTGCTGAAGTGAGCTGAAAGCATGTACATTAACAGCTCCTAGAGTCTTGCAGATAACCATAACAGTTAGCTCTGGCAAGAGAGATCCATGTTAAGCTGAGCAAAAAGATAGTTTAGGATAGCAGATATCAGCTCAGACATACATAAAAACAATATGTTTGTTGAACACTGCTTGTGAAAAAACACTCTGCTCAACATCCCATCTTGGAAATCAAGGAACAGATTGCAGTAGTCATGTTTTCAAGTCTTTACAAATGTCTTTGAAAATAATTTAATGTTATTATGTTGTTTATAAAATGTATTTGAAATATTGGGTAAAAAAGATCTAAGTATTAGTAGGTTAGAAAAGTGGTGCTGGTATTTTTATTACTATAAAATGTGGTTTGAATTGTTTAAAACAGGAAAATATATCTATAATTTCCCTCCTCATTTGTGGAAAACTCAGAGATGGATATTATTCAAGGTTTCTGAAAAAAATTCACCTTTTTTCAGAGACCAGGCATGAAAAATTTCAGTGCACAATGTGAACATTTTATACAGTTACGAGCAAATGAAAGAGGATTATGTTTATTGCAACCCAGGGGAAATAAGTTAATAGCAATACTTATATATTACTATACATTTTCAAAATACTCTACAGACATTAAATAATTGTAATTTATATACTTCGGCCATTAACAATACTTATAGAGGTACAAAAAAATTCCAAAAGAAGATTGGTTACTATACATCCTGCCTGGAAGTGACCATGTTAATTCATGTTTTCCTCTCTAAAGTATTTTTTATTTGTTTTAGGATTTTTGCTTTTTAAAGATTATTGTATGAATGAAATTGATGAAGGTGTCCCTCAGCTGAAATTTTATGAAGAGGTAAGAAACCTTTTATCTTCTATTGGTGTTCTATGTCATATGCTTAATTACTGGCTTGCCAGGACCAGGTGTATTTGTGTTTGGGGGGTGGGGCTTGGTAGGAAGAGCATATGGGTTGCACTGGTGGGGGGTGTAATGGAGGAAAAGGGGGGGGTATATTATGATATGCATTGTTCTGATACATTTCAGTTTCCTTAAGTAGATTAATGATTCATAAGAAATGGTGATAAGTAACATTTAGATCTTACAACAACAGTGCTAGCTTTTTAAACATATATAAGAGGCTTTTTAAAATAAAATGTTAGAACAAAGTATTTAATTTAATTGGCTTTTTTGTACAGTTTTCAAATCATATATGCTTGTAAGGTGATTACAATGATGTCTTTGGTATCACATTGATAATGATCACACATTTAAACAGTACAAAATGGAATGCTGAAAGGAAAAATGATTTTGCTGGCTTATGTTCCAGCTGTGCTGTTATTTGGTATATCTGCACATATTGAGACTCAGTCTTTTTATTAAGCTTCTTGTGTTTCTGTAACAGTGGATTAATAGAACACTTAAAGAAGTGCAGTTGTAATAGATACCTTCGCTTGAAGACATGTTGAGTTTATTTGGTCTCTGGTTTCCTGATGCCACTGGGGTGTGCAAGGTTTTGGCTGATGAAAATGATAATGTAACAAAAAAATACATTGAAACTGAACCATATTGGCATTTATCAGATCCATGCACCCAAAGAAGGTTTCAAAAATACCAATAGGCGGATTGCAGGGCGGGGGGGAAGAATCATGATTTATGACTGGAATAGTGTAGGTATATGAATGCCTTTTCCCCTGAAGTTATTGTATGTACTGTACTGAAGCCAACTATTTCCAACTATTTCTGGATGCTGTGACTCATGCTAAAGCCGAAACCGAAAGCAAGCTGCAGGCTGGACTACTAGGATTGTCAGGCCTCTAGGGTTTTTTTTATTCTTTACAAATCGATTCAAAAACATTTTTTTTTTAAAAGAGCAACCTTTAGTGTACTTCTTTTAAAGTTGCATTTAGGGGCTATATTCTTCCTTCAGATGTGCACATGCAATCTCCATTGACATTACCGAATT
Organism: Emys orbicularis; assembly: GCF_028017835.1. Taxonomy (NCBI): domain Eukaryota; kingdom Metazoa; phylum Chordata; order Testudines; family Emydidae; genus Emys; species Emys orbicularis. Next base: position 30,986,987 of record NC_088698.1, read on the forward strand.
GCATATCTTGCACGTCACTAAGTTGCATCGAGTTGCATACCTAGTTGCATATCTTATTATTTAGTATTTATTTAACAGTTGACTCAGGGGCACCAATCAGGACCTGACCTCATTGTGCCAGCTGTTATTTGTGTATATACATATGAAGACTGACACAGTCCCTACATTTTAATACATTTATAATCTAAGAAGACAAGTGGTGCATAAAGATTTATAGAGGGATGTATACAATTTTGATATACATTTACATGATTTTTGTTATTATAAAAATGCAAAGTAAGAGTCAGCTATCTGCATATACCTCTTAATCTAGCCATCAGTAATTGGTTGAGATCTAGAGGACAGGCTGATATGGAATATTCTGAATATCACCATTTCTAGTCAAGAAACTTCACCTGGATTAGGCAAGGTGGGTATGTAACATTGCTATAGAATGAGGACTCTGTTCTTCTTCTTTTTTTTTTAAACTTGAATTTTATTATATTTTCCTGCAAAGTTTAATCAGTAACTTAGAAATCAGAAAATAAAAAGACAAGGAAGTTAAAATTAAGACTGTCTCAGTTCAGACCCATTCAGCAAAGAGTTGGCTGAAAAATGTGGACTTGCACAGTTCTCAGAAGCTAAGAAATGTGGGCTCTGACCAGCTTGCTATTCATAGATTCTAAGGCCAGAAGGGACCATTGTGATCATCTAGTCTGACCTCCTGTATAACATAGGCCAGAGAACTTCCAAAAATAATTCCTGGCACAGATCTTTTAGAAAAACAGCCAATCTTGATTTTAAAAATTGTCGATGACGGAGAATCCACTACGACCCTCAGTAAATTGTTCCAATAAGTAATTACTCTCACCCTTAAAAATTTACACCTTATTTCCAGTTTGAATTTGTCTAATTTTAACTACCAGCCATTGGATCATATTATACCTTACCCTACTAGATTGAATAGCTTATTATTAAATATTTGTTCCCCATGTCGGTACTTACAGACTGTAATCAAGTCACCCCTTAACACTTCTTTGTTAAGTTAAATAGATTGAGCTCCTTGACTTTATCACTATAAGGCATGTTTTCTACTCTTTTAATCATTCTTGTGGCTCTTCTCTGGACCCTGTCCAATTTATTAACATCCTTCTTGAATTGTGGGCACCATAACGGAACGCAGCATTCCAGCAGCAGTCGCGGCAGTGCCAATTGCAGAGATAAAATAACCTCACTACTCCTACTCGAGATTCCTCTATTTATGCATCTCACAATCGCATTAGGTCTTTTGGCCACATTGTCACGCTGTGGGATCAAGTTCTACCATTAGGGATTCTGCCTCCAGTCTTCAGAAACGCACATTTAGAGACTGTCAGCAAAAACACTTCAGTTTATATCCATTGTCATAATGGTGTACATAGAGAGAAAAATAATATCTAAGATAGTCAAGTCCCAAATAATATAGGTCTTTATACATGCAGATTAAAGCCAACACCTTGAAATGCACTTGGAAGAGTATTGGAGTACTTGTGGCACCTTAGAGACTAACAAATTTATTAGAGCATAAGCTTTCGTGGGCTACAACCCACTTCTTGTAGCCCACGAAAGCTTATGCTCTAATAAATTTGTTAGTCTCTAAGGTGCCACAAGTACTCCTGTTATTTTTGCGGATACAGACTAACACGGCTGCTACTCTGAAACTTGGAAGAGTATTGAGAGCCAGTGTATTGGAAGGAGCACAGGTGCAGTGAGTGCATGTCATCTCGCTCTACCAGTTATTTGGACCACTGGATTCTACACAAACTGAAGCTTCCTAGTAGTTTTAAAGAGTAGTCTTGAGGAGAATACATGGTGTTGAATCAATCTAGCGGTGACAATTGCATAATGGATTATGCAACAATGAAAGGTAATTAACTGCAGATGAGATATAAATTACCACAGTTTTGCAGTGCATGGAAATTCAAGATCAGCTGAGGGCACTGTGTACAGAATTTTAAGAACTGTGGCGAAAATGGTTGCTCTATCTTCACGGCCTGGAGCATTCTGTGTGGCAGAATAAAAAAGTATTTTCAGTTGCAACTGGAGCTGAATTAAGAGCTTGACTCAAGAATGAAGTGTGACTGCTTGTAGCTTGCTGCATTAACGTGATTGATTTTTGGTTTTGTAGTTGTTCTGATCCAATTATAAAATCATTATAGTCAATTTAAAAGGCATTTGAATTTGGAGTCATAAAACAGGGTCCAAACGTACCCCCAAGATTGCCAACCAACTTGACATGGAGTGAGACACCAACAGAGAAAGCAATCACATCTACACAGGGCCGGTTCTGGCCGCTCCAAGCAAAAAACAAAAACAAAAAAAACCGCGGTGGCCAGAACAGTAAAGCAAAAAAAAAAAAAAAAAAACCTGCGGCACGGGTGCAGGGGGACTCCCTGCCCTGCAGATGTGCCCCGGCTAGCGGGGGGAGGGGGAGGGAGCGGGGGGGCGAGAGAGAAGGGGGGCGGCCAGGGCTTCAGCGGGGCGCTGCCACGCGGCCCCTCCTGCCATGCCCCCTGCTGGGAGGGCTCCGCACTACTCCAGTCGGCTGGGAGGGAAGGACGCGGGCTGCCCTGCCGGGCTTGCTGCATCCTCCACGCCGCTGCCCCCTACAGGGCAGCCGGAGCGGAACAACAACAACAACAACAAAAAGTGGCCGTGCCGCCCTAGGATTGGGCGGAATGCCGCCTCCTACAAGCTGCCGCCCCAAGCACCAGCTTGCTCGGCTGGTGCCTGGAGCCGGCCCTTCATCTACAATCAGTTTCTGTAAATAATATTCTGTGCCAACCCACATTAACTCTGTCTTGTCTAGACTGTTTTTCAGCCAGTATGTTTTTGCTTCTCCGTTGCGTGATTTAGACAGGGACACGGATTAGCAAACTGCACCATCTGCACTTGTGAAAAAGATCATGTAAAGTTGAGTTTTATCCATGTATTGTTCACACTGCAGCACCAAATGCTTTAAACTTCCTTGGCAGCCTCTTACATGCAGAACCGAAGGGGCAACAAAGTATAATCCTCTAGGACTTTGCATAAGAGGGACCTTAGAGTGATGAATAATTACGTACTATCACCTTTTGAGACTTCTTATAAAGGAACAAACAGAACTATTGCAGAACAATCCCATCAATTCGTGACAGATCCTGCAGGTGGGTAAGCAGCACCTCATGAGTAATGTTATCAAAGACTGCTGATAGATTTAATACGGTCAGCTGTTTTCTGTTGCCAGAAGGAGATAGTTGACTAAGGATACTAATAAAGCCTTTGTACCAAAACCAGACATAAAGTTAGAGTACTAGGGATCTGGTATATCAGAAGAATCCAGATGAAGCTGGTATTGTCCTTCCATGATTGCCTCAAAAGAGAACTTTCAAAATAGGATAATAACTAGCAAAGTCATTAATCATAGAATAATAGAATATCAGGGTTGGAAGAGACCTCAGGAGGTATCTAGTCCAACCCCCTGCTCAAAGCAGGACCAATCCCCAACTAAATCATCCCAGCCAGGGCTTTGTCAAGTTAATGTTAAGTGATTGCTTCTTCCTAAGCTACTGTTGGTCTAAAGATAAATTCTTAGAACTCCAAAATTGCTAATTTGAGTTAAGAAATGTTATGCATTGTAAAGAGGAATACTGAATACATTTTTCTATCATTTCCATCTGTTTATACATTTAAGAATTACTGTAGTATCTAACCAAGAAAGCAGTTTGTATAGATACTATTTAGAAACATGAGTTATTGCATGTCATTTATTTATCTTTGAAACAATTTGAAGTTGCACTTTAAGGGTTAGAAAAACATGGCCTAAAAATATTTTAAAAGTCTTGTTACATATTTTTAGAAAAGTCCCCTTTAGATATTTAAAAAAGAGACTTGCTGTATTTCCTACAGTAAAGTATTATGTTTGAAAGCTTTGAAATGTTTATATATTTGATTTACTTACCACAATTTTCAGGTAGAATAATTTGAATAAATTGTTACATAAAAATTATCCTTCGATGTAAAAAGGCTCCATGCTGAAGGGATCTCGTATGTTATTGCAACGTGAGACACGATCGTGCATTTATCTGGATGAGTGATTCATCCAGATCTGTCAAAAATCATTTTTTTTAGATGCTCAGTAACTTAAGCATTCTAATTTCAGTATTTGAAAAGATATATTGTCAGATAGTATTTCTGAAGGTGAGCTGTGGTATTTCAGTCTGCCAGAGGACTGTCATATATGAATCACTAGTATCACCATATTTATGGGACAGTACAGTAACTCATGAGGGAGCTCTTACTACTATATATCAGTTATCAGATAAACCATAATAGTTTGTGAGCTCTGCCCACCATCATGTTCCTTTTGGCTCTATGTAGAAGTGTTCTATTAAATAAACCTGTAAAATTAGCTGAATTTGTATGCCATACATGATCTGATATTAATAAGTGTCTTATTATATCATCTTGCTTGCCTGCAATAGAGTCAGGGTATTCTTGATGACACATTCTCATTTCCCTAGATGGGAAGAAAGGAGGTAGTTGGCCCAGGACTGTTGAATTGGTTTACCATTTGTGACTCAGTGTGGCATTTATTCTTAGACAGTTGCTGCAGAGAGGCTAATGTTGGCCAGTAATAAGAGTTGACAGTGTTTGTGCTACACTTTCCCAATCCTTCAAGATTCTGATTCAACCTTAGAACATGTTATAAAGCTCTAAAGTAGGGTGACCAGACAGCAAGTGTGAAAAATTGGGACAGAGTGTGGGGGGTAATAGGAGCCTATATAAGAAAAAGACCCAAAAATCAGGACTGTCCCTATAAAATCGGGACATCTGGTCACCCTACTCTAAAGTGGTTATAAGATTTTATTATCATGCACAGGTTTAGGAGGAAAGCTCTTCAGAGCTCCCATCACAAGAACATATTCTTCACTCTGACAAGGATTTATTCCAACAAGCTATTTGAATTTTATCCCCTTGAAGAGTGTGTGTTGTTTAATCTATGGAGTGCAACAAATTCTACTTGAATTTTGCAAGGCTTCTGTGAAGAGCATGGGACTTATCTGTATTAATTATTATTGTTATATTTCTATATCTGTGTATCTAGCTTTAGTGATTGCTTTGTGGGCTAAAAGATAAGTAAAGGGTAAATCCTACAGGAACTCCCAAACAATTTGTAGATGGAATTCAATTGCTTGGTGCTCAAAACAACAATCCCAGGAATGCACCATTTAAAGTTATCCTCCAGAGAAACGCATAAACCAGTTTGGTCAGTTTCAGGGGCCCTAGTCAAAATCCCAGGACATCTTCAAGCAGGAACTCTGAACAAAGGGACTTTGGAATGAATTAAAAGAAAACCTGTGACTTGAGAGATACAGAATGGAACATCAGACTGTCTGAGAGGCAGCAGTTGCAGGGGCAACCTGTCTCACCCAGCCCAATGCTTGGCGGGCCTGGGTTAAGTGGAACCTTCTTAAACTCGCAAGGGAAGTCTAGGCTTAGGTAAGACTATGTGTTTAGGCTTTTCTTATTTTTAACCCTGTACTCTAATTGCTATGGGTCTTTGGATTAATAGTATGTTTGTGTCACTTTAATCAGACTCTGGTCACAAGCTCCAAATACAGTTAGACCTGTGTCATTATAACAGTTGGTAAAAATGGGGACTGTAGCCAGAGACCCATTTTAAGCATGAGATGAATTGTGAATTTCCACCCTGAGAAAAAGATAGTTACTTGTAGGGGTGCACTTGAGAGGGACTGCAAAGGGGTCTAAATTGCTACTTGCCCTGTAACCATGACAGCTTCAAAAAGAAAAATGTGTTATGAAATGGCGGCAAAACATACCTTTTTATGTCCTTCAATTTTAAATCTCCTGAACTACTTGCTTTCTCTTAAATCTGGATTACCTTTTCCACTTGTTAAAGTGGTGATCACGGATCCTTGTTTTTTTCTCCACCTGTATGAAAGCTTTTTCCAGAGTCTGGTCCATGTGTTCTCTCCAAGTGGAGACTCACCAACACCAGCCTGTCCAACGTTAGTCTCAATGGCAGATGTGTGACTGGGCACTACATCATCTGTGCAGCCTTTACTTTGTAGGTCTGGAAGTACAGGAAGCCATAGTGCTCTGTTCCTTCTTAAAGAGGCTTTGAAAAGGGCCAGATTGAGTCTCAGCCCTGGAGTGCTTTGAGTTCCTTGATTCACAAGCTGATGGATGGATCCAGTGCAAATCAGCATACTCAGTGCTTCATTTGTATCCTGGTTCTTCACAGAATGAAGTGGAGGAGGTTCAGTAGATCAAAACTAAAGCCGTCCTTCGGGGATATTAAACTATCTCTTTCTTTTCCTTCTTTTCCATGGCCTAGTAGGAGTCTTGCGAGTAATCCTCCAATTGAAAGATTTGCATTGATAAACTCTTCTTCAGAACAGAATGGATCTGAGGTCTTTCGGGGTTGGCCTCGCTGTCATGAGACAAAGTCTGAGGTTCATCCTAACAGAACCTATATCTTGTGCCTCCTCCCTCCTTTTCTTACTGCTTTGGTAGAGCTAAACCTATTTATAAGTCTCCGTGGTTATTTGTTGCTCTCACTTATCCTTATATACTATCTCTTCTGTGAGAGTGCTCAAGTGGATGTTCCCAAATTTGTTATGACCTAGTCTGTTCCTGTATCACAGAATGAGCATTATGACTCTATCTGCCATGTCTAAAGCAGTTTTTAGACCTTGCTGAGGCAATAATCTCATCTCTTTATGCAGCACTAATGCTGCTTACTCACTAAACAAAAGTTGTAGAAATTGCAGTGAATTTGTAAACCAGTCATTCTTATATTTTTATATTTTCTTACAATATTCTCAAATATCTTAACCTAAATTCTGTTGTTCTAACTACAGATTTAATGTGGTTAAATTTCCATTGCAACTGTTGGTGTAGTGGTCTATAGTAAACAAGATCAAAATCAAGATCCTTCTGTGAAGGGGCCACTGGAAATTCCTGAAATAGGTCATTTTTCCCAGCAGATATCGATAATACAGTATCTCCTCTTAAGAGAACGTCAGTGCAGTAGCCTCTTCGTCATACAAAGTTGTTTTCCACTCTCAGTATTTTAAAAAGCTTATGTAGACACAGAAGTCTTTTTTCCATGGTAACTGATTAGAAATTCATATAACTGATTCAGCTCAGCCCATTGAGAGGCCTGGATGCTGCCCCAAACCCCAGTCTGCTAACAAACACTAGGAAATCACATCTGTTTCAAAAATAGCACAGTATCCCAGTAGTTCTTGTGACGGGTTGGATCACAGAAACCCTCTTGGGAGCTGCCACCTAATTTGCAAAGACTACCCCTGCTTCTGTTTTCCCTGCCAGCTCAGGACTCCAGTACCCTGTCTTGCTGAGCCAGACACTCCAATCTGCTGCAACACCGACCCAGGGTCTGAATCACTTGCCCCAAAGCTGCAAGTTTACCTGAAACCAGCTCACAGTAGTGTGCTTGTCTTTAGCACTCAGATGCTCAACTCCCAATGGGGTCTAAACCCAAATAAATCCGTTTTACCCTGCATAAAGCTTATGCAGGGCAAACTCATAAATTGTTCGCCCTCTATAACACTGATAGAGAGATATGCACAGTTGTTTGCTCCCCCAGGTATTAATACATACCCTGAGTAAATTACTAAATAAAAAGTGATTTTATTAAATACAGACAGTAGGATTTAAGTGGTTCCAAGTAGTAACAAACAGAACAAAGTAAGTCACAAGCAAAATAAAATAAAATGCACAAATCTATGCCTAATCAAACTGAATACAGATAATCTCACCCTCAGAGATGCTTCAGTAAGCTTTTTCTCAGACTGGACACTTTCCAGGCCTGGGCACAATTCTTTCCCCTGGTACAGCCCTTGTTGCAGCTCAGGTGATAGCTAGGGGATTCTTCATGATGGCTTCTCCCCCTCTCTGTTCTCTTCCACCCCTTTATATATCTTTTGCATAAGGCGGGAACCCTTTGTCCCTCTGGGTTTCCACCCCCCCCTCACTGGAAAAGCACCAGGTTAAAGATGGATTCCAGTTCAGGTGACATGATCACATGTCACTGCAAGACTTCATTACTCACTTGCCAGCACACACATATACAGGGAGACTCACAGGTAAATACAGCCATCTGCAGACAATGGGAGTCATCAAGATTCCAAACCATCCTTAATGGCCCACACTTTACATAATTACAATAGGCCCTCAGAGTTATATTTTATATTTCTAGTTTTAGATACAAGAGTGGTACATTTATACAAATAGGTACTCCTGTTCTTTTTGCGGATACAGACTAACACGGCTGCTACTCTGAAACAAATCGGATGATCACACTCAGTAGATTACAAAGCTCATAATGATACCTTACAAGAGACCTTTTGCATGAAGCATATCCCAGTTACGTTATATTCACTTTTTACCATATTTTTCTAAAACCATATAGACTGCACAACGTCACAGTTCTATTCTGTAAAAATGGGATTGCAAGGACTGTAAAATAGGATTACAGTCATACTACTGTCATAACAGGGAGTGCACTTGTTATCTATATTAAACCTGTTGAACCCCTAATGTGTTTTATCCAGTTCTCTCAATACTTGCACTCAGGACTCTGGCATAAAATTAAAAGTTAATTTTCTTTAGAGTTACAGCTGAGCTATGTATGAACTCTGACGTGTCCAATATCAGTATTTCTAGTTAGAGATCTTCATTAGACAAGGTGATCTCATCACTTACAAACTCCATCTCTAGTCTCCTTTGTTTTGTGGCACTTCTTACTTATAGGTGGTGTGTGTATTTGAATGTATACAGTACATATAATATTAAAGTGCTACTGCTAAGGCCTACAGCATAAACAACGTTGCTCATTTGTCTTCCAGGCTGCTGGTTCTATTATATGCATATGCTCCAAATACATTTCAGAAAGTGGGGATCAGCATTCATCATTGTAGGAGAACCCACGTTGGTGCTCTCACTGGGTGGAGAAGGACAAAGAAGGCCTCCTCAAAAAGGGTCAATCCGATACATACTCCTCTGCCTGTCCCACCCCAACCGCCAAGTCCATCAGTTCCATGATCACCTTCGCACAACTTACAGCCCAGCTAATGGTTTAGGAAGGAGTGTGCATATGTTTTTAATCCAGAACTTCTTAAATTTTCAAACAAAATTCTTCATACCCCATTTTAAGCACCACAGTCTGCAATCAAATTGGTTACTCCAATCAAAAGTTACAGGGGGATAGCAAATCTCTTCTTGGATTGGAATCCAGAAGTCATCCTTAACTATAGAATTGCAACGAGCACCTCCACAAACCCTATCCTGAGAAAGGGATGAAGGGAAATAAGGTTTCTACCACAGTGAAGAATCTTTCTTTCCTTAAACAGTGTAAAGGTTTAGAAATAGGTTCATTGACTGATTCCTTTTCTTTCATATTACAGATAAAAGAATATGAAAAACTGGATTCTGAGGAGGAACGTCTTAGCAGAAGTCGGCAGATTTATGACACATACATAATGAAAGAGCTGCTGTCTTGCTCACATGTATGTATACTGAAGTTTCACTCTATAATTTTAATATTTAAATATTTCCTTTGACTTTAAATTCTTTAAAATGTTTAATAATGGAAGGATAGTGAGTAGATGAAAGTCTGACAGGGAATTACACAAAACACTGCTCAAGATGTGACAATAGCAGTATCTATTACGATAGCAGTGTCTATTAACTCAGTTGTTACTCTTTGTATAGCGTAGCCCTATTTGAAAGAGTGGATAATCTACAATAATGACATGATTTGAGCCAGAGAGAAATTTATCCTGTTATTTAAGACCTTGAATCTGCATGTGCTTATGCCCATGCTTCGCTTTACACATAATTCTGTTGAAGTGAATGGGAATACTCGTGCCTGAAGGTAAGCATGTACACATGTGCAGGATTGGGATGTAAGTGTACATTTTTCTTAAAACTTGTGGGACTACAAAGAAGCAGTTGGTGGTTTCATGTGTTCTGTGTTCCTGGTGCCTTGCAATTACTTGATGGATGGTCTCCGCCATGCATGGCATGGTCTGTGATTTTTTTTTTTTTTTTGGCTTGGAAGTAGGGATTGGCATAACTTTCAAAGTGTTATGCAACAGGATGTTTAATGGACACTAAGTTACGTTCATTTTGAAGTTTGTGTATTTTTCATATAAGCAACATTCCTTTTTAGTTGAAAACTGGTATTGTGACCTCAATAATTGAGAACTTACATATCTCTTTTCCAGCTATTTGTCTAAAATCTTACTTTTTATTTTTCCAAAGCCGTTCTCAAAGAAAGCTGTAGATCATGTACAAACTCACCTTGCCAAGAAACAAGTGCCACCAAGTCTTTTTCAGGTGAGATGAAAGCACTCAGGATGTCCAGGTTTTATTTAATTATTTGAATGTAAGCAAATTCAGGAAACCTCCTTTATGTACATATTATAATTACAGTTATGACAAGAATTTGATACTGTATGTCAGAAGTCGATGAAAACAAAATGATACAGGGAAAGATTTCTGTATATAATAATCAGAGAATGTTTCTAATTTCATTGTCTTTTTAAAGATCATAAAAATTGTGGATTAGTCTTCTTTAGCCAGAGGAGTCTTTGAGTACATTTTTGAAAACAGATTACTAACTGTTCTATAACTTTACTGACTGAAGGGGTCTAATATTAACATTTTATTCCTGCTTTCCTCCGAAATCATATGGGAAACTTCTTAGAATGAACAATGATTACAGATAGCTCCTTTTTGGTGAGATCAGTGGTTTTTATGCCTATGGTTGAGGAGTATCCCAGCAGACTAGCAGTGTTTGAAAGAAATCCTCATCCCTTGGGGGCTTGTGAGGAGAGAGTCACCTTGGGCAGTCGGAGTTTGTGCATGCGGTCAGTCCATCTCCCCACCTGTGACTATTAATCTGCAAGGTGCTGAGAGCGCTGGTCCTAGTCCAGGAAAGCATTTAAGGAGGCTCTTGAGTGTAAGCATGTGAGTAGGGAATGGGAATACATAAGGGCATTAAAGTTAAGCATGTACTTAAGTGTTCTTCTGGTTTGGGGTCAGAGTGCTCAGCACCTTGCAGGACTTAGCCCTTAGTTTCTCTCACTGAGGGCTTCCTTAGATAACTGTGAAACTTTCATTCAAAATAGAAGAAATTCAATGAAAAATATGTACCCAGTTTCCGTTAACCACTTGCTGGTGTTGCTTTTTCACACACTGTCCTAGAAATTCAGGTCACAGTCCACTTGGATCTATGCTTTCATATGCTGGTTCCAAGTGCATTCTAGGTAACCCAATTAGCAGAGTATGAGGAATTTCACATAGACACAGTGAAAGTGGGCTATAGTTGCTTTGCCAACCACTGGTAAATTACATTTTTTAAATATAGTGTAGAATAAAACTCTTTTACATCAGGACCTTATGCTTCCTTTCAACATAAATCAGGTGGTGAAGTACAGAATTCAACGTAATGTTTCAGAAATATAAGAGCATAGCAATGCACATACCTTTCTGTTTAGTGGATCCTTCCTTTTGCCTCTAGCTAACTTATATTATATAGCACCATATTTTTGAACTCTGAGTACATGGCTGGAGTTAGCAATATTGCAGTTTCACATGAGGGTTTTAGGTGTTGGTGTCAATTTATAGTTCTTTCATTATTCGAAATACAGTGGAAAATTACATTCCGAAAAATGGCTACTTCTCCTCAGAAATTAGAGTACCTTTCTATAAAATGCTATGAATGTTTTAGGATTTTAGAATTATAGGATTTCTATGTCCACAAATTTAGCACCAAAGTAAATAATGGATTTTGGTTTATTGGTTTAAAAAGTGCACCTTTTATATTTTTTATTTATTCAAACAAATTGAAGGTGAAATAAGTATTTCTATATTATTACAGTTCTAACACAAACTGACCTAAGCAAGGAAATTCAAATTGAAGTTGTTAGATCACATAATTAGACAAATTAAAGATGGAATTTTTGCTTTAATGCTGAATGTCCTTGCTTTTTGTTAATATGAATCTATGCGATGTGGCAGTGACTGCAGGTTTAAATTAATTTGCTGTACTTTTATAGTAATTGCATTTACTGTAGCATTTAAAGTACTGTTATATTAAACCTGCTTGATAGTCTTACTGTGTCAGTGGATTGTCTTTGATGTTAGAACCAGAGAGACTGACAAAATGGTATCTATATTGCCTGATTTGGATCTCATGTAACCCTTGCTAATTGAGTTGGGATTTGAAATCATTGCACACTATGTCAAACCAAGTAACGGTGCTCCTCTTTCAAATATGCCACTTGTGAATTAAAGCTGCTGGTAGTAAGGTAGAGGAAATAAAGGAGAGGGAAGAGAGAAGCACTAATAAGGAAAGATTATCTTGGTGTTCCTGTGCTGGCTGGTCTTTGAGTTTCACAGCCTTCACCATAAATTCTAAACTGTTTTTTAATTTAAATAAATGAGAAGCAGTGTTTTCAGCCTGATAATTCTGGTGATTAATCCATAAAGTTTCAATGCTCATTTCCTGTTGTTGGCCCATGGGCAAAGACTGCAAAATTCTCTCCAATCCCTCCCAGGAAAATGCTAAGGCCGCTGATTCAGAAAAGCACTTGAGCAAATGCTTATCTTCAGTGCAACTACACAGGTTCTTAAAGTCAAGGCCATGCTGAAGTTCTTTGCTGGATCAGGCCATAAGCCAAGAAAGTCACCACAAAATATTGCAGTTACTCTGCTCAACACAGTTGTTCTTGCCAGTGGGCGGTAAATGCTGAAGCCTAAACATGTAGTTTATTTTCACTGGACAATATTGCATGTTCAGGTTATCACACACCGAAAAGTTAAATACAATTTTGTATCTTTTTTAGCCATACATAGAAGAAATTTGTGATAGTCTCCGAGGAAAAATATTTCAAAAATTTATGGAAAGGTATGAATCTACATACTATATGAACTACTGTGTAATCTCCTGCAGTTAGACTGGTCCCTTGAGTATTATTGCAAAATAAGGCTAGAATTGTTTAGTTAATTAATAGTGTATTATCAGCAAGCTTTTCCAAAGAACTAGCCTTGATACATATATCATGTTAAGTATCAGGATATCCCAGTAATGTATGCAGTGTAGTTGTGACAGAACTTGTAAGGATGCTCAGATCACACAGTTAGTGGACCACTCCACTGCACCACGTAACAGTAATAATGGACTTCTTACAGTTTGATCTTTTAAAACTCTGAAAGTCTCTAACTCCCTTCATTTGGGTGATACTTCTACAAATAAACTACAGTATTATGGGGGTGAGCTATACAGCAATTCTAGTATGTAGCCCAAACGGTTTACAACTAAACAGTAACTGTCCTGTAAGGAAATGTAAGGTGGCAAATCCAGTTAATTTTACAGATCTGAATAGTGCTATTGACCTTAATGAGACTACTGGTGGGAGTAAAGTGCACAGGATTTGACCCCAATCTACTGCTGACAAATGATAGATCAGATTATGTAGCCAAAATAATGTCTGCAAAAGATCAGTTTTTCCTACCCTGAAAATAAACATCTTATAACTGATATAGCAGCAGAAGACAATTATCCTGTAACAACTTTCAATAGTATTGACATCTTCTTTATTTCAGGATAAAATAGGTTTACATTATTCCTTGGTGTATATTAAGGTTAATTAAAATTTGAAGTTACATTGCATACTTTCCGATTTAATTATCTTGCTTGTGATACAGTTGAAATATTTTTTTAATTTCCTGAAAATTGACCGTTAGAAACAGGGTCTAAAGGAAATTATGTAAATAAATATGGATGCATTCGTAACTGAGGAGAGAAAATAATCAGATATATTTTATAACTTGTTATTAAACAAAACATATTGAGAGTGAGTTGCTAAGAAACATGCTAAATTAAAGTAAGCATAAAAGATGGCTAATCAATGAATTTTTTTAAATGGCAATTTTAATCTTCATAAATTATCTTGTGCTGAATTTAATTTTCAAGACTAGAGTACTTGGCATTTTTCACAATACTTTCTGTAATTCTTTTGGATAACCTTTTAACTTAACTTTTTAAACTTTTTTTTTAACAGTGACAAGTTTACTAGATTTTGTCAATGGAAAAATGTAGAACTAAATATTCATGTAAGTAATTACATTTATCTTGTCAAAAGCCGATGTAGGAAAGAAAATGTGTTAAATTTTAAAGAATACTTCTCCTTAAAAGGCCCTGGTAGGAAGAACAATGAGTATTATTCTGATATGCTGTTCTATTCTTAGATGTACATAACCTCCTAGCACCATTAATGATTCCTCCCTGGCTACCCTCTTTGCCTGTCGGGGGGGAGTATTGGCCTGCTAAACCCAGGGTTGTGAGTTCAATCCTTGAGGGGGCCACTTAGGGATCTGGGGCAAAATCATTACTTGGTCCTGCTAGTGAAGGCAGGGGGCTGGACTCAATGACCTTTCAAGGTCCCTTCCAGTTCTATGAGATAGGAATATCTCCATATATTATAAATGTGACTTAATAGCCTTGTGGTTTTGAAATAGGTAGGTACAGGAAACAGATTGTTTGAGCACTACTTTTCAGCAAGAGAAGCCAACCCAAGTACTATTCTGTCTCGCTCTGTTTTTTCCCTTCAAAAGTCAGACCTACTTGCCTCCATTTGGTATATTCTTGGCCTCATCCCTTAGTCCTAAAGTGTTTTACTCCCACAATTTCTTTGTCTGCAAGACAATGTTGCTCATGTAAGCTGCTGTCTTGGATTCATCTCCAGTGAAATCCTCAGCCATGCCTTCATCTCCTGTCATCATGGCTATTGTAAATACCATCTCTCTGACTGCCCCAGATTCTAGAGCTTGCAGACATAGGGAAGCATAAACAATAAGAGAGCTACTTTCTGAAAACAGGTAGAGAAACCATAAATCTAAAAAATAAAGAACAAATATCCACTTTCATACATTCATGTCAAATGAATTTAGAGATTGTAAAGGGGAAAGGTTCTGGGCATTGGAAAATGAAATTTGTGTGTTTTGAATTCACAGCTGACCATGAATGACTTTAGTGTACACAGAATAATTGGGCGAGGGGGATTTGGTGAAGTATATGGTTGCAGAAAAGCAGACACTGGAAAAATGTAAGTCATATACTGTGTTTTAATAATAAATATAAACTCTAAATATATAAGGAAAAAAATCTCTGAATTTACAAAATCTCTGCAGAGCGGAATGATCAGCTTAGATTGCATCATTAAGTTGGGCAATAGAGTTTTGTCCTAGAGTCCAGTCAGTTGAAAAAGAGTTTGAATTTATGGAGTGGCTTAAAGCCTCATTGGAAGTTTGATCCTCCAAAATGCTGGACACTCAGGCCACAGTCTTGCAAAACACTTAAGCATATTCTTATTGAAAACACCCGTATGGTCCCTCTGAAGTCACAGGAGACTTCTCATGTGCTTAAAGTGAAGGGTGTGCTTGAGTACTTTGCTGGCTCAGGGCCAGGAGTGCTCAGCACATTTCAGGATTGAGCCCTGGGATAGAGATGTGTGGGCAGTTTAAGAATACAGTGTCCTAACTCAATCTAATTAAAACTATTTACACTCTTGAGCAGAGCGTTTGAAGGAAAAAACAGCAGCAATGGTTTCTTTTAGTTGACAGTTGGTGCTCCATTGTTAGAATTGTGGCTAAAACACATTTGTGGGTTCAAGTTCCCAAATCAAACCCTTTGCTTTCTCCGGCACTGCCACTCACACACA
Source organism: Emys orbicularis (assembly GCF_028017835.1). Taxonomy (NCBI): domain Eukaryota; kingdom Metazoa; phylum Chordata; order Testudines; family Emydidae; genus Emys; species Emys orbicularis. The sequence continues at coordinate 31,002,763 of NC_088698.1, forward strand.
GCTCCTAATTTCTGTATAGAAAACCCCTGGCTATTAGGCCCAATTCTCCCATCACATGGTCATCTTTGATTTTCTGGACATAGCATGGGTTTTCCACATGGTTCTGTCTACCTAGTCTACCCACTTGAACCCAGGGATCCTTCTTAGATGATTCCCACCTATCTGAACATAACATTCCTGATCCCTGAGGTACTGAGTATTTGTGGTTCCCATTGGGTTCAGTGGTAGTAGTGGGTGCTCAATACCTTTGAGATCCTGACTCTGAGCTATTAACAAGTGAAGGGTCCCTTGAAATGACTTTCATGTTTAATCTTTCTGCAGTGATGTTCACCTCAAGTATTTATTTCAATAATACTATTAATATCTTCATTCCTGTTGCAGTACTTTTGTGCACATACTGATTTATTCTTTTTTAGTCTGAGATTTATAAAATGGGCCTGCCATGTAGTCTGTAGGCCATGCACAGAAATGTAAATGATATCCATCTCTTTTGGACAAAAGCCACACTAAATAGGCTTCCACCTCAGAGATAGAGTTAGCACATTTGCCCAGTCGCTTTCTCTGAAGAAGCCTGAATGCCTAAACTAAGGAACTCAGAACCAATAAGGGAAGCAAAAGATGTCCCTCCCCTTCCTTTCCCTCCCCCCAGTTTCCCTGAAGTGCAGAGGCACGAGAATAGAGAAAGGTAATGGGGGTAGGAGCAGAAAAGTCAGCCAAACTTTTCCAAACCTGACGTAAAGCTTTAGGTTAGGTTCATCTTTTGGGTAGAGGTTTGGGTTAGTTCTTACTTTATCCAAACCTGTTCACCCATCCCTAATCTAAATCCCATTCACTCTAGATGGCTGCCTCTGCTGCACTTATCTGTCTGCAAGGACTTTGAGAAGCCATCCCGCCAAGGTAAATGCCACTGGTGTTCCAGTAACCCAGAAACAGACACCTGAGGCTGCTCCCAAAGCAGCTTCTCCAAGAGCAGTGTAAACAGAAGCCAACTTAGTGTTAAAAGCAGCGTATCTTAGAAGAGAACATAGTGGTGCTATATCAGAATGACGAAGTGAGATATTGACATCAACTAGCCTTATATGACCCCAGATCATTTACCAAGGTCAGTAGCCCCAAAGGACAATTAAGGGCTAATGTTAAAAAGGCTGTGTTAGAAGTAATTTAAAAACTTCCTAATGTAGCACGGAAACCAAGGACAAGAGCATCTGTGGTAAATACACATTCCTGGCTTAGAAATGTAAAATGTGCGTACTCCATACACATGACTCAGCTCTGCTGGTGTTCTCTGGAGTACTGATGGTATGTGGTGGTTGCAAAGCAGGGCTGCTTTGAGGCCTTCTGTCTGCACAGAGCACGGACACTCTGGATTGTTGTTAAACATTTACATTATGCTGTAACTTGTATGGCACTTCTATAAAGAATATTTTTAAATGACACACTCCTGGTTTGCCCTGAGAATTCTGGAGGAGCACTGAAGGGCGTGGGAGGTAGAGGGACAGGGCAGAGACACTGTGCTTAATGAAACTCATTTATGGTAAAAGATGCAACATATGATCTCCTAGCACAGATGCTGACAGACATATGGAGGAAAAGGTGCAGGATCCCGTTCATGCCCTTGGTCCAGTTGACCATGTCTCTTTGGAGACATGGAACACTGCTGGATGTGTTAGCCAGACCCCTTTGTACTTGGAGAACTAGGGTCACCATTCTGCCTTGGTCATCTGTGGGGTGGGGGAGGGATTTGGAATGAAGGGGCTCCCTACTTCTTCCCCCACTCTCTCTCAGCACACCTGAGCTGGATAAACCAGAATCTAGTCTCATATATATAGTGAACCCACTTTTCAGAGATACCAGGTTTGCACAAACCTTGGGCATACAGGAGCTTCAGGCATATCAGGAGGTATAACTGCCTTTTAGTTTATTACAAGAGCTGCCTAAGTGTGTTGGGAATTGCTGAGTTGGCTGTGTGAGCATTTCTACAGACAAACATCCTGAGCCTTTTACCTGTGGTGCCACTGACAATGTGCTTAGTCCCAGTTTAAGCCAATGTTTAGCAGATTGCTATCAGATTCGTAGACTTGTTGGGATCCATGTCATTGTGCTCTTGTTCTTCATTAAAACATTGAACACTCATGTTCCATGTCTAAAAATGCCATACAGTCATGATATATGGTAGCAGAAGATAGACACAAAAGCCTTCTCTTGTATCTCTGACCATCTGTTGTGTAGTAGAAAACAAACCATTTTCCTTTTTAAAAAAATGTCCGAACCTAGCAGGCCTCTTCTGGGTAGAGGTGAAAGCACGGATTCATATGGAATCAGAATAGGGTCCATGTAAACATTCCAGTTAACTCATACTCCAAATCCTGGTTTGCGGATATTGAAAAATGGACTCCAGTTATCTTTATCTAATCTGTGTTTTTATGATTCCCTGATCACCCTGGTGTCTGGATGCTGGCCACCTTAGACTTTATTTAGGTATCCTAGGAAAACCTCTCTATTGGGAGATTGAAAATAATGTGTCAATGCTCGGAAGATGTTGGAGTAGTTCTCTAGGGGTATGTTTACACTGTACTCTGAGGTGCAATTGCAGCTCATGTAGACATACTTGCTCTAGCTTTAGCCATGCCAGCATTGCCAAAAATAGCACTGTAGATATGGTGGCACAGACTTCGGTGCAGGCCGTACAAGCATGTACCTACTCACAATGTTAGTCTGCTCTGAAGCCCGCACATCCTCATCGATGCTGCTATTTTTATTCATGCTAGCCTGGGTAAAGTTAGCCCGGGTATGTTTATCCAAGCTGCAATCTCACCTTGGATTTCAGTATAGACATACCATCTGTCTAGATGCTATTTTGAGACATCTGATATAGATGTAGGTCTTTAAAGACTCTGCTCAATATACTGTCAATGTATTTATCTGTATAGATGGCATGGATTGTTGGTGAAAAATATTGAGGGGGGGGACCTTTTCCAATATGCTTTTCTGAATTATTAATATTTTCAGGTATGCAATGAAATGTTTAGATAAGAAGAGGATCAAGATGAAGCAAGGAGAAACATTAGCCTTAAATGAAAGAATTATGCTGTCGCTAGTCAGTACTGGAGTAAGTATCCTGGAATTTTTTCTCCATCTTTTATCATTATTTTTTGCAAGTAGTATCAAAAATACTGTGTAGAATACATATTCCAATAATTCATTCATGTATGGTGTAGGGGAAGTCAAAGCAGACCAAAGGATAATGGTGTTAAGTGCCCAAAGGTCAAAAACAAAACCCGAAACCAAACAAAAATTAAATAATGATATCACATCACCTAGTTCTTACATAGTGCTTTTCATCAATAGTTCTCAAAGTGCCTAACAATCTTTAATGTACTGATCCTCTCAAAACATTAAATTAGCTTGTCCAATTTTTCTGTTATTGCTTACTTCTGTTGTTTTGGTCCTTTGGCCCTAGAAGTAGAATTAACTGCCAAGTTTACATAGGAAAGTTGTCTATGTGATATTTAGATCAGTTTTAAATCAAAAACTTCACAAACTTTGTATATAAAAGGAAACATTTCTGGTATTTATTCTACAATTCTGGAGTCTCACAGCTCATTCCATATAGGGAAACTTGAGTTATGTAGAAGAGACGTTCAGATGGAATCCACAGAATGAATGTTGCCCCAAGTGATTATAAAGCAGACTTCGAAATGGTAGAACCTCCAGAGTACAATAACCTCATTATATAAAGCCTAAAATCAGCTCTTGTCACCATGGTTACAGGGGATGTTGGTAGAAAGGTTAATTTTGCTCATGATGATTACTTTGTTCAAATGAGATTCACAGTTTACAGCTCAGTGTAAGCACATCCTTATGGCCCAGCCCAGTTAAAAAATGAAAGGGATTGCAGATAATTTTGTTATAGACTTATCGGATAATGTGTGTCTGCGTTGCTGCTTGGTAGATATTAAAGAACTCCAAAACAAATACAGTAAAAGCTGTGTTATCCGGCACTTTATCAAATGGAAAGCTCTATTAATTAGCATTTCTGATATCTCCCTATACAAATCTTCAATCTAGTAACTGGAACTAGTATACTGCCCAGGAGGTTATGCAATTGCACATTCTGCACTGTACTTTTATGCAAAAGAGGCAGAAGACAAGTAAGCAAGTTGATATCAGGGATTTATTCAAAAAAGCAGCTTCCAGGGTGTGTCTGGGCTGAATCTGTAATGACCCTATATCTCCTACACCTTCAACATCTACAGTGATAATTGATGTTGATAATGATGACCCTGAGGCACTGCAAGATCCTGAAATTCCTTCTGAATCATCAAAGAAAGATTCAATTATGTTCAGTCTAGTTTTAGTGTTAAGTGTATTTTTAGTGATCTGGGTGTATGCCTTGTGCTGCCCATAGTGATATGTAGTGTCATAAGATAACCTACTGTATAGAAAACTTTACCTGTATACACCTTAGTGCTTCAAAAAACTAACCACTCTGCAGTGCAGTACTACTACGGGATTGGTGAGTACCCGTATACTATTTTATACTTTATTCATTTTATTGTATTCTATTTCTTTGAAAATTGGTATTCCATTGGTAAGTATAACTCTTAGTTAACTGGAATTTTTGATTAACCGGCACCCTCCATTCACCCAACATGCTGGATAACAAAGCTTTTACTGTAAAAAGAATTTGCTGTCTTCTCAAAGAGAAGATATTCTGTATCTCAGTGAGATTACATACGTCTTACATTTTTGTCTCTGCATTCTCAGAAATGTTTAATGAGCATTCATTTCTTGCTGAACCTTGTTATTGTGACATGCTTAATGGTAATTTTTCTTTTAAATGCACACCGACTGTCCTCACCAATGGTCTGTGCTTGTGCATGTGGACCATGTGGCACCTGGGCTATCAGCCATGGAATCCACTCATGTAACAGACCATCAGCATGGCCTGCCTCCCACCAGCAGCTTGAATGCTCTTCAGATTGTTTCTCTCTCGTCTCTGCAGCCTGTGGTGGTGATTTGGTGGGGTGGAGGGTATATTTCTCTAAGGGACAATCCCTTTCTCTCCACATGCCTTCATTCCACATGTCCTATATATTTATTCCTGCTCCTGTTTTTCTTCCTCACCCTGAGTTTTCAGAGAACCCAAAGAACTGTCCCCACAAATAGGGCTGCTCACATCAAGGAAATTTACAAGATGCAAAATGGGTCTCTGGTTTAGGAAGTACAGCTTGCTCCCAGGCACCTGATTTTGAGGTATTGTTTGGCTCAGAGAGAGAGAGCCACACATTGCCCTATAAGCACAGGGCAAAACCAGTGATAGATACTGCTGAGAGGCACAGATAGGAGCGCCAGTCTACCTCAGGCAGACTTGTTCTCCCTGTTCCACTAGAGTGACAGATTTGCCCCCTGAGGAACACAGGGAGCATTAGCCTCCATAAGCCCTCTTTCTCTGCAGCCCATGTAATGCCTGCACATGCTTTTCAGCCACACAGGGTGTGTCTACACTGCAATTAAAAACTCATGGCTGGCCTGGACCAACTGGCTCGGGCTTGTGGGACTCGGGTTGTGGGGCTGTGTAATTGCGGTGTAGATGTTCGGGCTTGGGCTGGAGCCTGGGTTCTAGGACCTTGCGAGGTGGGAGGATCCCAGAGTTTGGGCTGCAGCCCGAGCCTGGACATCTACACCACAATTAAACAAAACCTAAGCCTGAACCCTGTGAGCCTGAGTCAGCTGGCATGGGCCAGCCACGGCTTTTAAATTGCAATGCAGACATACCCACAGTTCCACTGGCATGGCTCAGAATATTCCACCAGATGTCTTAAAGGCTGGGGGTGTCATTCCCAGCTTGAGCAGACATACTTGCACTAGCTCTCATTGTGCTAACAATAGTCGTGTAGCTGCAGTAGCGTGGGCAGCAGCAAGCAGCAGCACAGGGTAGCCTCCGCAGGTAGGGTGGTACTCGGGAATAAATGCAAAAAAGAGAAAATCGATACGGTTCAAGGGGGGGAGCCCTAAAAAGCAAAAGCAGCTTCTTGTCATCTTTCTCTCTGCTATCTTCTTCTGTAGCAGTGCAAGAGCTCCTGACCATATGACCTTGAAGAATCTAACCCAGTTGATGGGGGAGATGTCCTTTACTGAATATTTTGGTTTAGTAACTAAAAACACAATTTCTTCCTAGGATTTGAGTCAGAAACCTAATGCCTGGACTAAAGGGCTGGGTCTCCCTCTGAACCTAGCTCAAGGAGATGTTCTCAGGGCAGAGTGGAACTCCCAGCATTGGATCAGAGGCACATATATGAGCCATGTGTTTTTACACGTTCCAGAAGGCCAACTATATCTTGTCCAAAATAGATGCAGCTGTTGTAGCAGAGGCCAAGGTGTCAGCCAGCAAAGAACACTTGGCTAGGAAGATTTTATATTTCACATTGAATATCTCCATACAGATTTTTGGCACTCTTCAGTGTTCCTCTCTGTACCCTTCATTTAGTGTGTGTTTTAATCACATAAGCAGCAAAAATGACTGGGTAAATAATGTGCTGTAACTGCTGCTTTATCGTGTCACTGTTACCTTGTGTCCCCCCCAGCTGTAATGATGTATTCGCCTATTTTTCATCTGATAATTAAATGGTGAGCTCTTTGGGGCAGGGATCAACTTTTTGTTATGGGTCTGTGTAGTACTTAGCATGGTTGATCCCTGATCCCTGACTGGGTCCTTACATGATACAAAGATATTTTCAGTACAGGATTTTAAATGTCTTAGTCCTCCCAAAGATGTTTTCTAAAGCCTTTTACATTTACCCCCATAAATATACAAGAGAGTTTTTAGAGCACGTCTTGACGTTTTATCTCAAACTTTTGTGCAGCACCCCATGTTCCTATGAACAGTCCTTGCACCATGTTTGTATGGGGCACAAGAGAAGGATAATCTGGTTCAATTAATACATTCCATGGTACAGTGGTCCTTTGTCTTGAGCAAGGTTTGTTTTAATATGTTAAAATCTACATTTTTATGAGCTTGATAAATGTAAGAATTGTACTGAATATTGGTCATTCACTCTTAGGCCTTGTCTACACTGCCACTTTACAGCACTGCAGCTTTCTCGCTCAGGGTGTGAAAAAACACCCCTAGAGCGCTGCACGTTTCAGCGCTGTCAAGTGGCAGTGTAGACAGTACACTAGCACCGGGAGCTGCGCTCCCTGCACTGGTAGCTACTCCCCGCCTGGAGGTGGGTTTTTTAGCACTGGTGCGTGATTACACAGCCATGTTAAAGTGCTGCCGCGGCAGCGCTTTAACATTGCTAGTGAAGACTAGCCCTTAAACAAAATGGTATGGCTTTGACTTTATTTTTCCACATTGTTTAATCTCCCTGTGAACAGCTGAGTGGGCAGAACAATGAGGCAGATCAGAATTTCATTGCCCTCTGGTGATCAAGTGATATCTTTTCAGCTCTCCCATCTGCTTTGGCTTACAAGTCACTGTTTTTCTCATCTGTCAGAAATTTTCAGGCAAAGTAAAATCTCAGATAAAAAAAATAAATGTTGAAGTTTTGCAGGAAGGTGCTCATCTTGGAATTTAGTTTCTTCTTGGGGCCAATTGCCTCCGTAAGTTGGGTCCTCTCAAAGCAGAATGGTTTGCACCTCTCTAGTGCGTTTTATCTAAGGAAGTCATACTCCTTCTCTTGCCTCCGTTTTGAGAGAGGGAGGCAGTCATTGACTGTAAGGGGTAATGCCTTTCCCTTACCACTGAACGGAATCAACTTGTGGTTTGAAGTTAGAGCTAGAAAATTATGACTTGAAATAATGCTCAGTTGTTTTATCATTGAGAATAATTATCCTTTGGAACATTTACCAAGTGATGTGGTGGAGTCTCCATCACCTGCAGTTTTTAATCAAGTTAGTTATTTTTCTGAAGGGTATGCTCTAGCTCAGCCAGAACTTTTGTGGTTGATGCAGGAATCACGGGTAAAATTCTATGGTCTGTTATGCAAGAGATCAGACTAGATGATCATAATGATCTTATCTGGCCTTAAATCTGTGAATCTATGGCTTCGATTTTGAATGTCGATTAAGTTTTCTCAGGGCCATGTCTTCAAAAAGAAAATTTTCCACAAAACTGCTAACGATAGGATCTAATGCTCTGATATGACAAAAAAATCCATGTACATCCTTAGATGAGTGGCTAATGAAAGTTCGCTTTTTCTATTAAGGATTAGCAACAGTTTCTGTAAGGTAGCTTCCTTTCAGTTCCTAGGAAGAGTTCTGTAAATTTGCTACACACTTTCCCTTGTAATTGAGCAGGTTAATGCAGGAAAAAATATTGTGCCTTGCTTTGCTATTCTCTCCCTGCCCGACCAACACAGAACAAGTGTTTGACATAATTTTCTAGGTTAAAGTCAGAAGAGGAGAGAAAAAATTAATTCTTGTAGGTATTAGGGCATTCTGAGCGCACAAAATTAACTGCGCTTGTTTTGAAAATGGTAGGATAAGGTCATTCATAAGGGACTCTGTGATTGGAACATTAATTACCTTGAGCAGCACTTGTCTTTCCTGGTGGATAGGACATATGTGGTACACGGATAAATTGTGGAGCTGGAAGTTCATCTTAGAATCTCTTTAACTGTAAATCCAAAACCTTTATTAAGTAAAGGCAGTCAGGTACAGAGTGGATTCCTGGTCTAGAGAGAGAAAACACAGGACTGTGCATCAGTCACTTTAACTCCTTTTATTATTTGCATTGCCACTCACTGTCTGCATGACCTGATGAAGTCAATTCTTAATACATCTTGGTGTCTTGTTTTTTCTCATCTGTAAAATGGGGATAATACTGTACCTCACAGAGGTTTTCTGAATCTGAAGGTTTAAAAAGTGCTCTGAGATCTTTAACAGGTGCTATGAAAGTGAAAAGTTTTATAAGTCAGAAAACCATGCCCAGTATTTGAGTTGAAGAAGAGCTTGTACAAAAAACCTGTTAAAATTGTTGTTTGTTTCACAATAGTAGATTTTTCTACTAAAAAGATAGCAAATTGTCATCCAGACAGAATAGGTACTAGGTCAGTGGTCCCTCAGGTCTGTGTTAAAACACCATTCCCTCCCTTAACTTTCCTGTTCTAATAAGAACAAACTACATTCAATTGTAGCTTATCTTATTACATTTTCAAATATATTGATTTTAATTACAACACAGAATACAAAGTGTACAGTTCTCACTTTATATTTATTTTTGATTACAAGTATTCGCACTGTAAAAACCCCCAAAAGAAATAGTATTTTTCAATTCACCTAATACAAGTAATGTAGTGCAATCTCTTTATCATGAAAGTTGAACTTACAGATGTAGAATTATGTAAAAAAAAAACTGCATTCAAAAATAAAACAATGTGAAATTTTAGAGCCTGCAAGTCCACTCAGTCCTACTTCTTGTTCAGCTAATCGCTCAGACAAACAAGTTTGTGTACATTTTCAGAAGAAAATGCTGCCTGCTTCTTGTTTAGAATGTCACCTGAAAGTGAGAACAGGCGTTCTCACAGCACTGTTGTAGCCGGCGTCGCAAGATATTTACGTGCCAAATGCGCTAAAGATTCATATGTCCCTTCATTCATCAACCACCATTCCAGGGGGCATGCGTCCATGCTGATGACGGGTTCTGCTCGATAACAATCCAAAGCAGTGCGGACCGACGCATGTTCATTTTCATCATCTAAGTCAGATGCCACCAGCAGAAGATTGATTTTCTTTTTTGGTGGCTCAGGTTCTGTAGTTTCCGCATCAGAGTGTTGCTCTTTTAAGACTTCTGAAAGCATGCTCCACACCCCGTCCCGATCAGATTTTGGAAGGCACTTCAGATTCTTAAACCTTGGGTCGAGTGCTGTAGTTATCTTTAGAAATCTCACATTGGTACCTTCTTTGCGTTTTGTCAAATCTGCAGTGAAAGGGTTCTGGGTCATCATCCAAGACTGCTATAACATGAAATATATGGTAGAATGTGGGTAAAACAGAGCGGGGGACATACAATTCTTCCCCAAGGAGTTCAGTCACAAATTTAATTCATGCATTATTTTTTTAATGAGCGTCATCAGCATGGAAGCATGTCCTCTAGAATGGTGGCCGAAGCATGAAGGGGCATACAAATGTTTAGCATATCTGGCACGTAAATACCTTGTGATGCCAGCTAACAAAAGTGCCATGCAAATGCCTGTTCTCACTTTCTGGTTACATTGTAAATAAGAAGAGGGAATCATTATCTCGTGTAAACGTAAACAGACTTGTTTATCTTAGCGATCGGTTGAACAAGAAGTAGGACTGAGTGGACTCGTAGGCTCTGAAGTTTTACATTGGTTTGTTTTTGAGTTATGTAACAAAAATTCTACATTTGTGAGTTGCACTTTCACAACAAAGAGATTGCCCTACAGTACTTGTATGAGGTGAATTGAAAAATACTATTTCTTTTGTTTACAGTGCAAATATTTGTAATAAAAAATAAGATACACTTTGATTTCAATTACAACACAGAATACAATATATATGAAATGTAGAAAAACATCCAAAATATTTAATACATTTCAGTTGGTATTCTATTGTTTAACAATGCAATTAAAACTGCGATTAATCGTGATTAATTTTTTTGAGTTAACTGTGATTAATCGACCTAGTTCCTAGTTGTTGTAAGGCAACTGGGGAGCTGAGGGAAGTTTTACATGACCACCAGAGGGCACCAAAATTCTAAATTGCCTGCTCTTTATGACTGTCAGAGCAGTCCAGCTGACTGGATTGAATTTCATCAATTTATAGAAACTTAATTTGCAGGTAAGGATAAAATTACCTGTTCTAATTATCAGAATTTCCCATATGAATTCATTCAAATGATTTAGTCTCTCCTCTGTTTCAACTGGCTAAACAGTATTCCTGTAATCTCAGTCTCCCACCTTTCTTTTCCATTCCCCAAGGGACCCTACTGGTTACTTCCTAGGCTCTTGCATAGCTTGTGAGCTTTCACATATTTTTTGTAATTATAAGGCTAGTGGGAACGTAGGTCACACTTCCTCCTTCTGTAGAAATGTTGGAACATGATCTGGGAGAGTGCTTCTTGGGGTTGCAAATCTTCAGAAGAGAATCGTGTCACTAGTTGCAGTGTTTGATTTCCTATATTCATTTTGTATATTTGTTTTGAAAACAAGAAAATATTAGCATTTGCCAAACTGCATATGGAGTACATCAAAGTGTATAGATAGAAAACAGAAATCATTTTAGAAGATATCTTAATGTAACAAGGGCACTGCATATCATGTGAGGTAAACTCTTCATTGATTTCCTTTACAGGACTGCCCTTTTATAGTGTGTATGACCTATGCCTTCCACACCCCTGACAAACTCTGCTTCATCCTGGACCTGATGAATGGTAAGCAAAGTTAATGAAAGGAACCATTCTGGTAACGGTGAAGGATGCGACAGGGCTCATGGAGAGCTTGGTAGAAGAGGGGAGGAAGGAAGGTGAAGAGCCAGAGAAAATACTGAGATTGTGAGCCTGTGAGAAATGGGAGGACAGTGGAGAAATAGAAGGGAAGAAATGGAAAAGGTTTAGAAAGAGATTGAAAATGTCTAATTTAGATCACTTTAGGATGTCCAGGAGAGAGATCTGAGAGGCAGCCATAGATACAAGAGGAGAGAAAAGGGGGAGGTAGGTTGGGAAATTCTGGAAATAAAGGTGGCAGTTGATAAGGTCTCCTTGAGATAGCATGCAGAAAGATTGGATGTAGAACTCAAGGATGACAACAGAGAACATGGAGAGGCACCCAAGAAAATAATGAAGGAACTGTCAGCAAAGCAGGAGGAGAATGAGGAAAGCAGAGTCATGGAAGCCTTAGAATAAAGGTGAAGTTGAGACACACAGTGTCCAAGGCAGAAGATCTTGCAAGTTAGTGGTACCTGACGTTCCTTAGCAGTTTGGGGGACTGCTTTTTGACCCTGATCCGGCAGTGAGATGCCTTCAGTTGCTAGGGTGCACCCTGGCGCGTTGCTCTGTAATTTAAGGATCAGATCATGTAAACAATTAAGAATGTCTGTAACTGTATGCATATGAGTAATCTCATTGAAGTCAGAATGGTAGTTGATTATTCAGATTGTCCTAAAAATAGTTCTCTGGCCTATGTTATACAGGAGGTCATTCTAGATGATCACAGTTGGCCCTTCTGGCCTTGCAATCTATGATTCCGTGAAAATAGTTATGGCTCATTATTTTAAATCTGTAGTTTGATCATGAACAGTTCTATACAAATATTCAACCTCTTGTAGTTGTGATTAGTTAGATAAGTCACCTTGTGTTGTCTGTTCCCTGACTGGATGAATGTGCAAGCACTTCCAGCATGAATATTTCCATGTGCAAATAGAGAATTTAATTTCTTTGCAAACCCACATATGTGACTTGGAAATTCACTGCAAGTGACACTTAATTTCTGGAGTGTTCACTGAAAGCAGTCACTAAAGAGGAGCAAACGGGTGATATGAATTCATGTTTAAAATGAAGTGATATTTGCTGATTATTTGTAGAATATCTACTCAGCTTTATTAATTTCTTGGAGTATTGCCAACATGTACGCTCAAATGCATGAAAGCATCCCCTGCAAGTGCCTAAGTATGTGAATCCAAGCTCCTTCCTGTCACACAAGTCGACGGAACCTACAAATTAGTAGACTTTTATCTTCCTCCTTACATAGATCTGTATAGTACAGCTTTCCACCTGCCAATGTAACAGGACTTTACTATTCCCTATTTTATGAATTACATCCCAATTTTTCTAATTCTAGGAGGAGATTTGCACTACCACCTCTCACAGCACGGGGTGTTTTCTGAGAAGGAGATGAGGTTTTATGCTACTGAAATCATCCTGGGCTTAGAACACATGCACAATCGATTTGTTGTATACAGAGACTTGAAGGTAACCATTTTATTTACACAGCCAGTTATAGGGTAGTGATGAACAATCTAGGTAGGGTTACCATATGTCCGTATTTTCCCGGACATGTCTGGCTTTTTAGTTGTTAATTGCAGTCTGGGAGGATTTTTTAAATATATAAAAACGTCCAGAAAATACGGACGTATGATAACCCTACCCACTGCCCCTCTCTCCTCTTGGGGTGTCAGCTCGCTGCAACCTGCGGATTGCAATCTCCCCTCCCCCCAGTGCTGCTGCAACCCCGCGCCCCATGGCTAGGAGCGGTGATGTCTCTGCAGCCAGCTGCGGGTGGGGGGGACCCGCGGCTGCTTCTCCCTCCTCCGAGCATCCCCCGCGGCTCTGGCAGAGCCTCAGTCTTCCCCCTCCGCCCTGGCTGTGCAAGGAGCACCCCCGCCAGTGGTCCGTGCAGCCGGGGCTGCCTCCCTCTGCCCCCCCCGCCCCGAGGAGCCCGTCTCCTGCAGCAGCCCGGCCTGAGCTGCCGCAGCCTCGCCAGATCCGGCTGGGAGTGGAGTGGAGGCCCCCCTGAGCCTGGGGGCAAGGCCCAGGCCACGCACACAGCACTTCTCTGCTCCAGCCTGGCCAGAGAGGGAGCCCACAGCTGGAATGCAGCCTCGCAGGTGGGAGCGTGTTGGGGCTGGGATGACCAGCTCTGGGGCAGGCCCGGGGCCCGAAGCAACTTCCCGCCCCCCCGGCTCTGGCTGCTGCTGCACAGGGGAAGCTCCTGGCCGGGGGGTGCACGGGCTGGAGAGTGGCGAGAGCCGGGAAAGTTGGAGCCTGGGGAGGAGGTGGCTGTTTCGGGTGGCTGGGAGGGAGGGGAGATGAGGGGGAATGTGGCGCGCTCAGGGGAGGAAGCGGGGCCGGGGCAGGGATTTGGGGAAGGCGTTGGAATGGGGGCGGGGTTGGGGTGGGGACTTTGGGGAAGGGGTTGGAATGCGGGCGGGGAAGGGGTGGAGTTGGGGTGGGGCCGGGGGCTCGTGGAGTGTCCTCTTTTATCAATGTTCAAATATGGTAACCCTAAACCTAGGGAATATAAGAAACTTAATGAAAACCCTTTTTGTATCCAGAATCATTTCTGTCACCAAGTGTTGGGAGAATGCTGATTACTTCTTTCAAAGTTTGTTTTGAATTTTCTAAAAACTGTTTCACATAAATGATTGTAATACATTACAATAAAGAGTAAGTTTCTGTTAGGTATCAACCATATAAGAACTTCTGATAGAAAGGAAAAGAAGGGAAATCGCAAGAAGAAAGGCACATGGTCAGTAGAGCCCTGCACGGATACAAAATTTGTATCTGCATCCAATCGGCGATCTGCTAACATGATATAAAGCGGATATCCACAGATTTGCAGGGCTCTAATGGTCAGCCTTGAGGGAATATGTTTGTGTGTTGGGGGAGGGGAGGTGGGGAATTGCCTGAATACCAGCTCATAGTATAAACATGTCTTAAGGGGATACAGTGGGATCTAAAATAGCCTATTTACAGTTTGAGAAGGCAGAGGATCAGTAGAATGCCCTATGCATTACTTAAAACTTTAGGCCCTTGTCTTTGCACCCTGGAGTGAATTTCACCTTAAAGTTATAACCTGGGATTTAATTAGTAATTAAGAAAAGAGAGTAATAGGTTAGTTCTTTCTGGTGTCTTTTTCACCCAGAGGTTTATTAATATGTAGTATAGGGGATCCAATGATCTTGTGGGAGCTGATAATGTAAGGGAGTTAAAGCTCAATATGATGTGTATTTAAGGAATAATTTCATGTGAGAATACATGCAGAAAAGAAGAGGTTCCTGCTGCATTAGCATTTCATGGATCAGGTGACCCATTGTCCTTCCCATTTGAAGACTTGTATATTTTAATTCTAATTCTGAATCTTACTGTTTTCAAAATGTTTTGCTGGAAAATTAGTAGCTGGCTATATAGAAGAGAAATAGCCTTTTAAGGTTAAACCCTTCTGACAGGCATAACTTATCATTGTCTTTCAAAGTATTAGACAAAGAAAGAGGTTAACATCCTTGTGTTTTGTATTTTACTCTTTCTGTAACATGTACATACATTCTTTTTGGACCATATTGATCCCAGGTTCCACAAGTTTCTGAGGCCCACAGGAATTCTCATAAAAAGGAAACAAAATTACCAAGTTTCCATCTGGGTTCCTGCAAAACAGAATGTTACCAGTGTTGGCAAACCCTAGGTAGCAAGATAGATAATACTTATTATCAGATTGGAATAGTAGAAGGCTCCCCTTGAATTCAGCCAGTTCTGGTCTGTGAGGTCTTCACTCATAAAACCCTAGCAGTTTTTGGAGACCCTGTACTAAGACTTTTCTAAAACTTCCTCACCACCCCTAAAAACAAGTTGAAAAATTATTTCTTCTACTTCCTGCTGCTAACTTGTTTCTATCTAATCTATTTAGGTACTCTGATGGCCTCCATCACTGTTGTATCTGGAACTTGCTAGTACTACATTTTCTAAAGACTGTATTTAAAATTGCCAATTGGGGTGTTCTCCTGGACAAAAGAAACCCTAGAGAGACAAGGTGGGTGAGGTAATATCTTTTTTATTGGACCAACTGAAGAATAGCTCTGTGTAAGCTTGAAAGCTTTTTGTGCTCACCAACAGAAGTTAGTCCAATAAAAGATATTACCTCACCCACCTTGTCTCTCTAATATCCTGGGACCAACACAGTTACAACAACACTGCATAAAAGAAATCGTTTCAGATGGAAAAGCTTTGTAGATGACTCAATATCCACTGCAGTACCCACTGTTTAGCAGTGTTTTGCAGACAACTTCTCAATCAAATGCTGTTTACTGCTTCAGAAGAAAACAGCTATGGAAATGATGTAGTTTCATACCAATATTAATACTGTTAACCAAATAAAGTGAAAGTTAATATAGATGAATTAAGACTCAGTACAATTTAGTTTGGTTTAAATGTTGGCTGTAAATTTTATTAATCAGATTAAATAACTCAGGAAAATCTTTCCCTGGTTACTTGGCAATAAATCCTGTCCATCATGTTCACCTTTCAACCTATATTAATGATTATGTTCACGTAGTGAATGTATTAGTTTGTGGGAACAACGAGAGGGGGAGGTAAGCGATGGAAGGCTAATGGGGAGGAGTGGGTCTTGAGGGCGTGTCTCATTAACAACCACAAGGCTGAAGGAAGTGAGACAAAGAGACCAAAAGGAGTGACAAGATGTACTGTATAGAGATTAAAAAATGTAGAGTGCAGGTATGGAAGTAGGGGGACAGAAGATGTAGGCATGGGCACGTCTGTGCAGGGCCCAAATGGAATGCGAAATCCACATCTTCAAGTCAAGTTAGTTTTAATTCTGTCATGTACCTCTCTAATGGGTCTCACTCACCACTGGGAGGTCGCCTCGTGGCTGAGATTGGGGATCAGCACTCACCTGGTCTGGTGCCCCCTCCTTCAATTGCTTGCCCCATGGTATCTCTCTCTCTGGATTTAGGAAGCTTCCTTTTCGTGACTCAGCCCTATGGCCAGGTCACTCTAGTACACCCCTTCCAGGGAATCAAAGTCCGATTGGACATACTGTCTACCTGCAGTCTCAGACAGTCTTCCAAGTCTGTGCCACTTTCCCTGTGGCCGATAGGGGAACCTGGGCCCGTCTACTACTCCAGGTTCCAGTCTAGGGACTCTGTGCTCAGTCGGTTCAAATTCTGACCTTGTTGCTGTTTCCTTGTGCTCTTTCCTGTCTCTCTTCTCTGTCTTCTGGCTTACCTCTTGGTTTCCACTGGAGCATCCTCCACTCCCCATGCCTTTCACCCCTCTCGGCTTCTTGCCATAGTCTGTTGTCTAACTTCGGATCCCAGGACTTACTTTCCCCCCTATAACGCCTCCTTGTACCTAGTCAAATCACCTCCACTCTAGGTGGGAACTTCAGAGCTCCTCCCTGCAGCCTTTCTCTTACCACCAACTACCTCTCTATAATCCCAGATCCTCCCCTGGCTGGGCTTCATTAGCCATTAGGCCGTATCAGTCCCTGGCTCTCCCTCAGATGCAGCCGGTAAGGTTAATTGGCCTATTTTACCTCATCAGGCTATGGGGAGAGGGAGTAGACACCCCATAACAGCCTCGTGTTTCAAACCTGGTTTGTTTTCTTGCCTTGTGTAACCTTTGAGGTTTTCCTTATTCATAGAATGTTGGTACAGTATAAAGGCCAATCCAAACTCATGTATAATCATGCCTTGATTGTACAAAACTGCTTGGTACTTTGTATAGAGTTAGTAACGACAGAAATTGTCATAGACTAGAGGTGCATAGAAGTCAGGTTTGTTGCTTTGTGAAATTGTCCTAGTGATCAAAGGCTTGTATTTTTCAGTTGCCAGTAACACTTCTCTCTTTGTGTGCTTCTAGCCTGCAAACATCCTGTTGGATGAGCACGGACACGTAAGGATATCAGACCTTGGTCTTGCTTGTGATTTTTCCAAAAAGAAACCACATGCTAGTGTGTAAGTATTGCATGAACGCTGATATATTTAGTTATACGAACTACAAATCCTTTGCCCTGTTTTAAGTTTGATTTCATGTAGCTAAACCTCTATTCTTAATCTTATATATTTTTGTCTTTTAAACTGCTCATTTTCTCTCCCAGAGAACTTTGCTATTGAAAGGAAATCACAAGAGTGCTTAGGAACACTGATTTCTGCTAGCGTGCAGGTCACCATCTTGAAATAGACCATGTACTTGAGTGTGCCTTTTTAAAGCAGCTATGTACATGCCCATGTATCCTTATTGATTTCAATGGGTAACCTTTTAAACTTATTTTTCATATTAATTTTGTATTTAGTGCCATGGGTGTGATGGCACTTCATGCATCTATAAGAAAACACTCTGAGGGTTATAGTAATTATAATATAAAGGTATTTCTTTGGTCAGAATTTGGACAGATGAGAATGACAGATTATCAAAATTAAGGTATTTCATGTATTGACATTTGGGCTCTGGGACAGTTATTAAGTATACAGGAGTTTGAACAGTGGAACACACATTTTGAATCTTTGATTTATCTTGGACTATCAGAGGACAGTTGCTTTTCTGCTCTGTTACTTGATGTATCTCTGTATGAAGCCAAAAACTGCATTTGTGTTCTTTGAAGGTATTGCAAGAGAAGGTTCATATAGAATGCTAGAGAGAGATTGACAAAATGGATGGAATTCAGAGACAAGCAACAGACTTGATCTGAGGCAGGAGAGACTGATTTAGGTAGAAAGATTAAAAGAGCGAAATTTGTACAGCTTGGCAAAGTGGTAGAAAAGAGGAACATAATAGTTTTACAAATAACACAATAAATGAGGGTTTCATAGCTACATCTATTTTGAAAGGCTTAAGAAAGAAGGCTGGAAAAGAATTATTTGGGTGGTACAAACTACGCGTAATGGGTTAAAACGAGGAAAAAATATGGCTGAATATAGAGATCAACTTTCTCATAATAAGCTCTATTAGACTGAACAGTAGTCTTCCCGGGGAAGGGGTGGAAGCCCTGTTGCTTTGGACACTGAAAGCTCTAGAAAATGTTCTGTAGGGAGCAATCCTGCTTTGGCTGGGAGAGAGACTAGATGACTTATTAATTCTCTTCCATCTCTAATTTCTAACATCCTGTGCAGTTGTAACAGCTGATGTGTAGGCATAGACTGGAAGATGACCCATGATTTCGTGATGATTCAGTGTTCAGAGTAAATAAGAACTCTGCTTGATTTGAAGCACCAGATTGTTTTAATTATCCGAAGTGGTGGCCTTTTGGAAATTAACTAAAATTCAGGGTTTATTGTGCTCTTATATATGTGTATCCATATTTTTGCTAGTGTTGTTTGGGCCAAATTGTGATCCCATTTGCACCCACTGGCTTCAGTGGAATTACAGAGGTGTAATTGAACTCTGATTTTTGTGTGTGTGTGGGCAGTTATCATATTTTTGGTGGCACTCTGTACTCTTAGGGCCAGATTCATCCCTGGTATGACTACAGTGGATTTGCACAAAGGATGAATTTGGTCCCTCATGTTTAAAATGATTGGCCATTCACTAAAGTCCAGGAAAAAGTTACAGATTGGAATCATGTATAGGACATAGGCAGCACACTGGGGCCAAATTCTGGCTGTGAGTGACAAGGAGGGAATTCCCCTGAAGTAGGTGAATTTTCTGCTGGTCTAAAGCTGGTGGGTAGATCTT
Organism: Emys orbicularis; assembly: GCF_028017835.1. Classification (NCBI taxonomy): domain Eukaryota; kingdom Metazoa; phylum Chordata; order Testudines; family Emydidae; genus Emys; species Emys orbicularis. Next base: position 31,021,910 of record NC_088698.1, read on the forward strand.
CCGTGCCAGCTGCCCTCATCCGTTATCCTGGTATCGGGGAGGTATGTGAGAGAACCAGAGTGTGGAGGGGGTATGGTGGAGCAGAGCTCAGTCTCACCAATCCTAGACCTGCATCATGAGTTACAGCAGCCTCCAGCTGTCCTAACTCTCATCCGGGCCAGAGCTTGGGCCTCCCTGGCTTAACAGAACATGGAAATCCAAATGGGCGTAAGTGTGGCCAAAGTGACTTCAATTTAAAATGACTGTGAGAAGTCACCCTGTTCTAGGTAGACTTTCTTGTTGGGATAGTGCAGGATTTCATAAGAGGTTAATTTTGTTTTGTAATCAAGATTCTGTTGACCTCCCTCCCCATCTCTCCCTCCTCCCCCGTTTCCACCAGTGGTACCCACGGATACATGGCTCCTGAGGTGCTCCAGAAAGGAACAGCATACGATAGCAGCGCAGACTGGTTCTCTTTAGGCTGTATGCTTTTCAAACTTCTGAGAGGGTGAGTGAAATCTCTTGCCTTTTTAATATGGGTGCGTTTATGTTCTGTCTATAAACTAGTAATATGCATTCTGTTAGTTATTTCATCCTGTGTATTCTGCAGTCCCCCTACTCACCCCAGCTCTGCACAAAGGAAAAACGTTAGGGTTAGGGTTAGGGTTAGGGTTAGGGTTAGGGTTAGGGTTTTTGCTTTTCGTAGTGGCTACAGATATTGCACTGTGGGAGAACAGGCCAGGTTCTTATTGGCTCCTCAGACATAATCACTTCAAAAGACTGACTTTTACCGCTACACCTACAGGCACTAGCTTCCCTCAGTAAAATATCTTCTCCATCATTTTTTTAAGGGGGAGACTGAAATTAAAAAATATAATAAGCTTTACAATTTAGAATGTTTTAACTCCTCTTTTTGGGTGTCTGGAGCATCTTGTCTTATGTGTGTCTACTTATTTGTTGAAGAAGTGGGTCTTCAGGAGGGATTGTAGTGCAGTTTGCCCCCCACTGCACTAAAGGGTATTACTGGCATAAAAGTCCCATGTAGTGGAAGAGAATAGGTATCTATAAGCCATATTCAGTGCTTGATCTATATGTGAAACTCTCATTGACATCAGTGAGACTTCGACATGTGGAACAAAGCTGGAGTTATCTACCTGAGCTCTCGCTAGTCATGGCTCCTTGAAGGCATTTGAAGCTTATGCATTTGCTTGAAAATACCTAGTCTCAGCTGGGTCTAAAATTGCAGATTAACAACAACAAAAAAAATGCTTGATGCTGAAAAGCTGAAAGCTACAGTAAACCAAAACAAAAAAAAGGTAGAGAGACAAATGCTAGAATCATACGTCGTGGTAGGCCTAAAATTATAATAATATAATACAATCGTCCACATAGCATGAGCAAATTTGTGCCTGGGTATAAATATAAACAATTTCAAAACTATTCTTTGCACATATTATGTTATATTGGTGCTCTTCAAATGTTTCTCTTTAGTGCTGTTTCACTGGATGAAAAACAATCTAAATTTATGATGTGAAATTATGTCTATTCTTTTAAACAAGTGATGGATTTTTTTACAGGTAGCGCGTCTTGATAACTGTTGGTATGTTTTCTAAAATGTTTTTATCAGAGTAATTTCTGCTGTTCTTTTATATATTATATTTTCACTAGCATCTCTACAGCTCTTATTAGTTATTTGAGATTTAATGTAATAATTTGTATAAGTGAAATTATACCATGTTTTTATATTAGTCTTAAATGCCAGATGGAAATGATCTAATAAACAAAAGGGTTATAATATAAAAGTAAGTTTATTAGGAAAAGAAGTAAATTGATTTGGTACAGCGTTGAAAAAGCATGGGTCCGTCAGCACATCAAAAATAGAGAAAGAAAAAGAACTGGGTTGATGTAGAACAAATTATAGGTCAGTACTTAACTTTAAAGTAGCAGAAGTAATAAGTATTGTTAGCTATTGAGAGCTGATTGTGTGCTCTCTCTTGTAAGTAGTTACAGATTTTTAGTAATGGTGGGGTGATGATTTGGTCAGTAGCGAAGGGTCAAAATGTTTAGGAAAGATTGGCTGTTTCTGAACAGCTTGGTGCTCATCCATTTCTGGCTAGAAATGGATATTTTACTACTTGTGCACCACTTTACTGGCAATTGTTGCGTATTTTAAATGACATACGGTTGCTGTACTTTAGAAAGACTACTAAGGCATTAGTGGACTTCAGGAAATGCTTTAGACTTTTACTTGTGGGTGAGAGTACCTCGCCATGCTTTTTTCTGTAGCATCACATTAACTTTTCACATCTGTAGATTTTAGATAAATGTATCCTTTGCTTGGGTGCATTTGAAGGCAGAATTTGTCCTTGAATCATATCTGAGTGCAAAAACATCTTCCTCTCTCCTTTGTGAAATGTTCCTTTATCAATAAACATCTGTGTCTACTTAGGTTTTATAAACACATCAGTGTTCATCTCAGACGTTAATAAACTGCAATTAGATGAAATAATCCATTTTTGAGGCTGTCAGGGTCCACTGGTATTTGTTCAAGAATATTTATCATATGTTAGATTTTCCATTGGCCTTGTCAAATTGGTTGGATGTGCTAGCAGTAATAATTAGTAATGAGCTCTTACATAGCACTTTTGCCCATGGAGCACAGAGCACTTTACAAGCAAGGTAAGTGCATAGCTCTGAATATCAGACATAAGGCCCACATTAGTAGTTCATTGCTGACCCAATTTATGTAGGTAAATAGACAGAATTAAAAAGTTGTATAGATATAACCATATAGGAGACCTTCTATACCCAACCACATTCATTTATTGGCAAAGCCGGCCACATTTAATCCTTCAAACTCCAGTCATCATCCCTGACACAGCAGAGCATCATGGAAGCATAATACAGTCTTCCCTCCATCAAATCCATGCTGAAGAAATCTCTTCAGGATAACGGGAGAAACAAACACCTAAACAAGCCAATAGGGGCTATGTAACAGTGTGATGGACTCCTAGTGGTAGCACTAAACACAAAGGACATTACCATTTTTAATCATAGAACCATAGAACTGGAAGGGACCTCGAGAGGTCATCTAGTCCAGTCCCCTGCACTCATGGCAGGACTAATTATCTAGACCATCCCTGACAGGTGTTTGTCTAACCTGCTCTTAAAAATCCCCAATGATGGAGATTCCGCAACCTCCCTAGGCAATTTATTCCAGTGCTTAACCACTCTGACAGTTAGGAAGTTTTTCCTAATGTCCAACCTAAACTGCCCTTGCTGCAATTTTTCTCCCTCCTCCTCCTTGTAACAGCCTTTTATGTACTTGAAAACTGTTAATGAATAGGTTAATATGAAAACAGGTATTTTGTTTTTGAAAAATAACTTTCTCCCTGGATTTGGAGACAGGAGACAGTGAATAAATGTCAACCATAGTAACTAACCTGCCCCGCTCCCCTTGATTAAATACCCCTTCAGGTTGCTACTGAAAATGTGTAATATACCAAGTACTGCTACAGAATATCAAATACTTTGAAAGTTCATACAACATCTAAAATATATTAGTATAAAACAGTGCGTTGGATATTCAGACAAACCAGCTTTGTTCCCAAGCAGCCTCATTTACTAGAAATATTCTTATACCAACCCCAAATCATGCATTTCCTGTAGCGGCTCCACAGACTCTCCAACTGCCAGTCAGCCACTGTAGACTGTCCACAGACTGTCCTTCATTTCAACCATAACCTCTTGCTACATACTTTCCATATATAGTGGAGTCAGCAGCTCTGTAGAATCTGTTAGGTTTCCATTTGTATATAGTTATTTTACAAATGTCAAAGTTTTGGTAGCTTCTGAGAATTTCCCCGTTAGATGAGGTCACTTATTTCATTGGAGATTTACTCAGTGAGGACTTCAGTACTTGATCCATAAGTGCTGGAATGATTGATTACTCAAACTACATTCATTTATAAACTAGCCCACTGCATATATACTTACGAAATAACAGCTTTCCTAAATGTAGTAACCTTGGTGATATTAGTGTGGAGTCAGTGAAAGAGTTAAAAGATCTGTTTTCTCTAAAGTTGATTGTAAAGACTATTATAGAAGTTCAAGTAATACCAAAGTGACAGGAAGTATTTACTTTTGCAAAGTACTGCAGGTTTTTACAGAAAATGTAATGTCATAAAAACAAACTCATACATTCCCAGGGGATTCCCACCCATAGTATTGAATTCTATGTCAGTATTTGACCAGTCTAGTTTTCACTGGAAATGCTAAAAGTTTCACTGCTTGTTTTATTGTTCTGTAGGATAGGATTGATGAGTTTGAAGAATGTGACTAACAGGATGCTGCACTCTTTTCTGGGGTTGCCACAGCTGAAATAAGCAGATATGTTATGGCTTTACATTTATTAGTGCATTTTCTTATTTCTACAGTCACAGTCCTTTCAGACAGCACAAAACCAAAGATAAGCATGAGATCGACCGGATGACGCTCACCGTGGTAAGGATTCTAATGATCTTTTGATTTAAGCTTTTCATGCTTAGCTAATTACATGTCCTTTAAGAAGTTCTGTACATCACTTCTTTCTGAGAAACAACTTTATTCTGAATGTGTCCGTGCAGGAACTGTGCTGCTAAACTCTTCCAAGGATAAGTTACCTTTCAAATGTGATGGTGTCTCAGATTGAACTAGTTCCAAGAATTCATGTCATAATTCTTTTTTTATTCCTCAGAATGTGGAGTTACCAGATTCATTTTCCCCTGAACTAAAGTCCCTTTTGGAAGGGCTTCTGCAACGTGATGTTAGCAAGAGGCTTGGCTGTCAGGGTAGCAGGTAGGATTTAGCTTCTCCATTAAGCAAAGCCTGCATATATCTCCTTTCCTTTAAATGAGGGATCTATTTTATTTTAGGTCAGAATCTGCTTCCTATCGCTGTAACATGTTAATGTTGGAAAGAAAGCATTAAAGTTCAATGCAGTGTCTGTTCAACTTGCTTTTGATTATTGGTAGGTTGAGAAATCTCTCTTTTATGAGGGACACTTAGCCAGGAATTATTTCGAAGTTTGTTCTAAGCATTTTTAGGTTTTGTTGTTGGCATTTTAACTGTTTTATTTTATTATCTATGTTACATATTTTTGGTTGCTCTGTAGTTTTCCTGCTCTGTGCTTTTTGATACAGACATTTTGATTACCATGATTATAGTGCATATTTTAAATTGTGTGTTGTTGTTGTTATTAAAAAGTCAGCAGTTGCGACTGTTTCCATATGGTGGCATTTGAGATTTTCATAGCTTTCCAATCTTCTGAAAATAGGACATTTGATAACTGTTGACAAATACTGATTTATTTTAAATTACTTTTACCTTATTCCAAGCAGTCCTGTAGCCCCTGATTTTAAATGAGTTAATTGTAGGTACAGTCATATCACTTAGATGTCCAGCTGCCTGATTTGCAGGTATTACAGTAGAACCTCAGAGTTACAAACACCTCGGGAATGGAGGCTGTTTGTAACTCTGGAATGTTCATAACTCTGAACAAAACATTATGGTTGTTCTTTCAAAAGTTTACAACTGAACATTGACTTAATACAGCTTTGAAACTTTACTATGCAGAAGAAAAATGCTGCTTTTTAACAAGTACAGAAACAGTTTCCTTACTTTGTCAAAACTTTTTTTAAACTTCCCTTTATTTTTTAGTATTTTACGCTTAACACAGTACTGTACTGTATTTGCTTTTTTTTTTTTTTTTTTGTCTCTGCTGCTGCCTGATTGCGTACTTCATAACTCTGGTGTTTGTAGCTCTGAGGTTCTACTGTACCATGAAAGTTGACATCAAAGGGCTCTGAACAGCATTCACAAAATTAGAGTTTCATGCTCCCAATATGTTGGTAATTGTTGTTTTAAAGTAGAAACAACAAACATTGAGTAGTGTAGGATATAGTATTTGGGGATCATTTTATAGGTACTGTTAACAGAATGGTATTGTGTGCTATTTAAGATAGTAATATGCAGTAGAAAGTGAGTGTGGGTGCTTGTCTGAAAGTATTGGTTTACGTAGAAGAATTTTTCCACTGTGGGGTTCTTAAACATAACTTGAAAAGCCTCTACATTTTGTTGTTATGTTAAATTTTTTTTTGCAGCGCGCAAGAAATAAAAGAGCATCATTTTTTCAAAGGGATTGACTGGCAGCAAGTCTACTTACAAAAGGTATACATAAAAATGTAACCTTACATCTTGCTATAAAGCAGTAAAACTTAAGCAGGGTGGGGTAACAGCAAATTTAGGTCCTTATTCTCCCTTCCTTGCCAAGTATATATGCGCATAGTAAGCACAAAGTAGATGTAAAATGCTATCACCAATGTGAGTGAGTGAAGAATTCTCATCTGTAGCATTGTACAGATGTGTAGGTTCAAATGATTGCACAACGTGCCAGGCAGGGGAGAATCTAGGCCTTCAATCTTTTATATGGCTCTTCTGTATGACTGTATATAAATAACAAAAATAAAGCTCTTTCAAGTGCCTTGGGAAGACCTTTCAGTAAAGGAATGCATACTTAAGCCTAGTTTCATTGCAATACATTGTTTACTCTGTAGGAATACCTTGCATTTTGTTTGGCAACAAGATAAAGGGCATGTATAAATGCAGAATGGATTGAAATAATTACACTAATTGTTTGGCTATGTAACTAGACTGCCCTGCCTTTGATTTCCAGTATCCTCCTCCACTAATTCCTCCCCGGGGAGAAGTAAATGCAGCAGATGCTTTTGATATTGGCTCCTTTGATGAAGAGGACACTAAAGGCATTAAGGTACATGTGCAATATTTTTCCTTCAGCCGTTGTTTCCTTTACACTTTTAGATGAAAGATTATGAATGACACTTTCAGGTCCCAGTCATGTGCATGCTTAACTTTAAGTGTGCAGATAGTGTCATTTACTTCAGATGGATTATTCACTGCTTAAATTTATGCACGTGTGGAGGTGTTTGCAGGTTTGGGATCATAACAAGTAGAACAAGGTATAGCGAATGTCAAGTGTTTATATCTTGTGTGTGTTTAAAATGATAGTTTGACTGAAATTTGGCATACATACTGTCACAGAGCCCCAGGATCTAGGCTATACCCCAGCTTTTAAACAACTCCTTGGAGGTACCCCTTAGCATGCCAGACCCCAATGGGGGCCCACTCTTCCTTAAGGATAGGCCATTTGCTTCAATACCTTTGAGCCTGAGCCTGTGGGCTCCAGCACTCCTGTTTCATACCGTGAGCTCTGCCCAGCAAATCCAACTGAGGCTAAGTCTACAGGTCAAAATTAAATCAACCTAAGTTACATTGCCGTACAGCCACTGCAGTAATAAAATTGCTTTTGCATGTCCCTACTACGCTCCTTGTGTCGGCGGTGCATATCCTCACCAGGAGCAAAAGCTATTTAATTACTGCAGTGGCTGTACGTCAGCATAACTTAGGTCAACTTAATTTTGTAGTGTAGACTTGCCCATCGTCTGTACTGGCCAACTCCAGGGCTCCACCCAGACAAGCTGCTGTGGAAATCCATCTTGGCTCTCTGTCCTTTTATCTGTCAGTCCCAGAGGCCAGCTCTTGACACAGCTATTTGAACCTTCCCCCTTTGTTCTCCAGCTCAGGGCCTTCTTGCAGAGAAGTGGGGGAAATCTCCTTTCTCTTAGCTGTTGGTTGCTAGCTGTGAATGTTCTGGCTGTTGGGGTTGCCATTATCTTTCGGGATCCTCCATTGGTATGGGTTGGTTTCAGCCAGTAACAACCATTCATACCACCCAGACAGTTACATGACACACACAGCTCAGGTCTCCTGCTGTGCCCAAGGAGCATTTTAACCCTTCTGCACCTACTGGGTAGCAGTCCATAGTCAAGTAAGTTACTTCCGTTTATACCAGTCCTAAAAATATTACAGAAAAATCCTACTTTCGTCACAGATATTATCAGGTGTAGGCAGTTTATTTTTACAAAGCAAGTGTTTGAGGTGGTTAGATTACTTTTGATTTAGAAATCATTCAGACAAAACCCTCTGTTTTGCCATGATATTTTAGTCGTGCTACTGCCAAAACAACTTAAGTGAAAAGAAGTTTGCACACACTCAGTCGTCAGGATGGATAAAACCAACATTTTGCAATGGGTAAAATATTTGTTTGACTTGTAGTGACTGAGTATGTACACTACTTTTTAATAAATATTGCCACCTGTTATATACTTAGGATGAAATTCTTCTCTCTGATAATCACTGTGGCAGTTCTTCAGTGGGTTATTCACATATAGATCTACCAGCAATATCAGTGTGAAATCAGTGCATCAAATGGGGGTAGACTACAATAGAGGCCCCACAGGACAGATTAGTGGGAAAAGTTCTTTTTGTAAGTACTACTACTTAGCATTTATATTACACATTACAACTTCACAGCATGTTGTGAACATTAATTAATCCTTTTGACACTCCTGTGAGGTAAGTAATTGTCATCCTTTTTTCTGCATGGGAAAATAAGGTAGATAGGATACATGACTTGTCCAGGAACTAAGGGTATGTCTACACTGGCAAGTTTCTGCGCAACAAGTTATACCACTTCTATTAAAGCGCTGGAATTAAGCCCCCGTTGCGTGTCCACATTGTGTTCCTTGTGACAGTGGAGCGCAGCCACATTAGCAGCTCTTGCAATGGCAACGAGAGCAATGCATTGTGGTCACTATCAGGGCCGGCTCCAGGCACCAGGCAACCAAGCTGGTGCTTGGGGCGGCACCTGGAGGGGGGCGGCGCGGCGCTCGGGCCGCCGGGGAGAGCGGGGCCACAGCCGGGCTCGCCGCCCTCCCCCCTGCGCCCTCCCCCCGGCTGCCGGGGCTCGCCGCCCTGCGCTCTCGCCGCCGGGGGGAGAGCCGAGCCCCAGCCGGGGCTCGCGCCCTGCCCCCGGCGCTCTGGCTCCTCCTAGGGCTCCGGCCGCCCTTCCCTCCGGCGCCCTCCCCCCGGCCACCGGCGGGAGAGCGGAGCCCCCGCCGGGGCTCGCCACCCTCGCCCCGGGGCTCCGGCCGCCCTCCCCCCAGCGGGAGAGCGGAGCCCCCGCCGGGGCGGCGGCGGCTTTTTTGCCTGGGGCGGCAAAAAAGCCAGAGCCGGCCCTGGTCACTATCCCACTGTGCAACTGGCCACAGGGTGCTTTGCGAAGGGTTTGCAATGCCTCATGGGGCAGGCACAGCGTCACATGATGCAGGTTTCCCAAACTCATTGCTCCATGGGCATCCTACTACATTGCCAGCTGCTTTTCAACTGAAGTGGGGGGGGGGGGTGCAGAGTGTGTGACAGGGAGTGTGTGTGTGTGTATGGAGGAGAAACAGTGTGTTTGGGGGGACAAAGAGTGTGTCAGCATGCTGTCTTGTAAGTTCAGACAGCAGCAGGAAGCAACCAGTCCTGAGGCAGGGGGGAGGGGAAACCCCGACATCAGCCCCCATCTCCCTCCCCAGCTCTCTGCACAGCAGTCTGTCTCTCGCACACACACCCGCCTCTGTGTTCAGCAGCACAAGCATTCACATTAATGGTTTGCTTTGTCCCCTGGAGCAGATCAGCACAGCACACAACAGCTGTCAGAAGCGGAGCTTTGAAAGGGGAGGGGCGCATGTCTCCAGGGCAGCTGAGTTCAAAACAATGAGCAGGGCGGCCACTTAAGGGATTATTGGACACTTCTGGAGGCCAGTTGATTGCTTTCTGTGCTGTATTGTGTTTACACTGTCAATACAGCTGGTTTTTTGCAAGGCTGCAACTGAGGAGTTTCTGCGCATTAAGTGGCTTGGCCGTGTGTACACCTCGGGAGTTACACCACAGAAAGCTGCTTTACTGCGCATAAACTTGCCTTCGAAGAATTTATTTTCAGAGCAGGGCTTTGAACACAGGAGTTTCTGGCTCTGAATGTTAAGACTTCTAGTCCATTCTCACTCTATAAATAACAAATCTATGAATAAATTTCTCACTACCTATAGATTTATAATGAAAGTTTGTGCATTAACATCTATGATAGCATATATATAGGGGAAATATTCCATGGACAGAGACCTCATATGTAAGAATAAAATAATGATTAGTGAGAGTTCGGATAAGGTAACCTTGTTTCAACAATAGTGTCTTATGTTCAAACTACTCCTGTACCCACTTGAACACTGATAGCAGGGTCATACCATATGTGAAGGGTTCGGTTCCATTGGATTGGATCTAAAGCAGCCACAAAACTGAAGTCTATTAATTTTCATGTTAACATTATTATTATTACACAAAACTATTGAAAAACAACATTAAAGGAAAGAAATCTAGAGCAATAGTTGCTACTCCATCCTTATCTTAGTTTCTTGTGCCCAGCTAACGTGGTATATAATATGCTATTTCATCCTCTGTTCTGAAACCTGCTTAATACCTAGACAAAATGATTAACTTAAATTCTAAGGTATATCCCCATTATTATTTCAACATACTTTCTTTTATAGGTGAAACTTTATTTTTGTTATTATTGCAGGTATAACCAAGATATAATTACAGGTAGTGAGTCAGGAGAGAAAGAAATTACTCCAAACTCCCTAAACAGAAATATATTAACTACCCACAGTGACTAAAAAGGGGAACTTATCTGTCAATGTCACCCACTGCAATTACTAGCAGCTGGCATAAGACAGTTTTTAAATGTTGAGAAAGAAATACAAAGAACAGAAAATGTTCTTTTCACTAGTAAACACCACAGTGCCAGCTAACAGTAGGGTAATAAGTGTCTGATTTCTTGAAGCACAGGAATGCCTGACTGATAATCCCAAGCACCATTTTCTGGGGAGAAACTAGATTAAATTGTCTTCTTTAGCTATATTATGGAACTTAAATTCTCAGCAAGGTGTATACTTGTAATGCATGTTGTTGACTCATGACTTATTCTTTGTACAGGTTGCCCTTAAGGTACATTTATTTCCTCACTCATGAGTCTATGAGAGTTGCAGTGCACTGTGCAGTTTATGCTCAGGCTAAGATTTTATAATCCCTTTTGAGAGGATTGACTAATCCCCTACATCTGAGTCAAATACAGAGGAAATTAGGGTTTTCATAAAACAGCACCAGCTTTCTCAGTTTGCTGGCAAGAAGGTGACAGTTTTGGAGACTGAACTGCTCTTTCTTCTCCATTACCTATTTATCTTGGGGAAGATCCCAAAGGCCTCAATCAGAATCAGGGTCTCTTTATGCTTCTTGCAAGAAGACATCTTCCCTGACCCAGAGATTACAAACCAAAGAGACACAAAAGAGACACAGGCTAAGGGAAAGGGATGCAGTTTAACAGCAAAGTGTTCAGGGAGGTGATAGGCAGGTGTCAGGTTAGGGTTTCTTCCCGCTTTAAATAAGTATCTGCAGTAACCCGTTTACTAAGCTATTGCTAGTTCCTTCTTTCATATCAGTTGTTATCCAGAGCCCGTTTTCTAAATTAGCTCAGTCTTCTTGATGGCTTTTGTTTCATTCTTTCACACAGAATAATTGCACCTCTGGCCACTAGACTGGAAATAAGGCATACGTTTTTGACAGTGAGGGTGATTTAACCATTGGAACCATTTCATGCATTCCAAGGCCAGAAGGGATCATTGTGCTCTGACCTCCTGTATAAGAGAGGCCATAGAACTTCCCCAAAATAAGTCCTGGAAACTTATCTTTTAATTCCTAGAGCATATCTTTTACCAAGGAGCGTGGTGGATTGTCCATCACTGACCATTGTAAATCAAGATTGGGTGTTATTCTAAAAGATCGACCCTAGGAACTATTGTGGGGCAGGTCTCTGGCCTGTGCTATACAGGAGGTCAGACTAGATGATCACCGTCGTCCCTTCTGGCCTTGGGATCGATGAATCTATGGCCAACCTGCCATACTACAGTACTTCAACTAAATCGTACTGCATGTGACTGAAATGATTTGGTTTTTCCTTTGTTTCATGAACAGATAATTTGTACATGACTAATAATGGTCCAGCCGTTCTGTAGAAATTGTGTGTTTGGTTTCAGGGTGGTTGTGTTTTGGGGTTGGTTTGTTTGTTTGTTTGTTTGTTTGTTTGTTTGGGTTTTTTTTAAAGTAAAGCGAACAATAGTGTATCCCCCTCCTATACCCAAGTTTCCTCTCACCCAAACTTCATCCAATTTTTGATTCTGGGGCTTTCAGTCTCACTCCTTAAGGCTTCTTTATAAGCCCCACTGTCCGCAGTCACCTCATTCAGCCTAAAATTCAGATTGGCACACGAGACATAACAGGGAAGGACCCCTAGGTCTGAAAAGCTCTGATCCCAGAGTTTCTGGCCTCTATAGGGTCTGATCCCATCCCTTTGAAAAAGGTGGGAGGATGAATTAGGCCACTGGGGCCTAAACTGGGGGGTGGGGGCATAAAAAGGGAGTTGGTTTACTTTCCTGTTAGGAAGGCAAAGCTTGAATTTTATCTTGTTTCTCTGAAAGAAAGTCCAATTTTTCAGCAGGGTTAGAAAGCAATAGAGGAAAGAGAAAAGTATAAGAGTTTAGATATTGCGAGAAAAGGTATCACCAGAGACTAACCCTGAAACCCAAAATATAAATAACTTTATAGAGAAAAATGTGATCATTCTTAGCATTGTACCAAAAACTCTGTGCCCAGTGCTGTCAGTCCTAAAGGTTGCTATACCAACCCACAGATGATCTTTTTTTCCAGAATCAAATAATTTCAGTTATGTTCAGTACAGTTCAGTTTAAGTACTGTAGTTAATGTGGGAAGAAAAAAGGGCACTATGACATGAAGGCAGTCTGAAATCAGTAGCATACACAACTATTTTAAAGGTGCATTATTAACAATTGTAAAGTTACCGTGGAAGCATGGGAAAGTATCTGTGTGAAAAATGCCTTTTCATATCAGCACAGTGACTCAAGGATCTGGAACTTGCTGCTTTTGGCAAACTGCAAGGATCTGGTTTTGCTGAGCTTCAGGAAGTAAGGCAAATGTGTCTGTTTGGCCAATCTTTTGCTTAGTGGGCTTGCCAGTGCAGCAAGGGGTGAGGATGAAATAATATTTATCATTTTTGTTTGAATTATTGGAAGGCTCCCAGGTAATGCGCTACATTTACAACTATTTAAATAATAAACTACACATTTTTCATCTTTGCCTTATGATATGTGGATTGAAATACATTGAAAAGTTAGTTAGTTCCCAAAAGAATGCTGTTTCTGAGAGCTGAAGCAGATTTAGTGGAGTCAGTTGTTGCTAGAGAAGTAGGCAGAGGAACTTATTATATAGTTAGAGATTTTTTGAACAGGGCAGCTAAGAAAAGTAGGAATTTCAGAAGTCCATCTTAAGGTGGCAGTCAAAATTTTTATATCCTTTTCCAGGCAATGTACCACTTGTATAACTTACGTCGTATTGCTGATATAAGAGTTTTTGAGCAATGTCTAAAGAATAGCAAAAAATCCGGTGTCTGTATATTTATGACTGAGATAAATGTCCATACTGTAAAATAAGATGCTATCGCTTTAAATACACCAGAACTAGAAAACTGTACAGTGCACTGTATAGCTTTGCTTTCTCGAGTTTGTACTACATGCAAAATTGGGAATCTTAGTCTACTTCACAGTGTCAATTTCATTCTCTTCTTTTTTTAAACTATAATTATTATTGCACTGGAATCATTGAATATGTTGGTAATGGTAATAGAACTTATTAAAATCCTTTGTTTTATGATATTTTTCCCTCCTAGTTGGTTGATAGTGACCAAGAATTGTATAAGAACTTCCCTCTGGTAATATCAGAGCGTTGGCAGCAAGAAGTAGCAGAAACTGTTTATGATGCAGTAAATGCAGACACGGATAAAATTGAGGCCAGGAAGAGGGCTAAAAATAAACAACTTGGCCATGAGGAAGGTAATGCGTCCAGTGCACATCTTTTCACTCTTTAATGCTAGATAAGGTTATTAAATATGTTCCAACAGGTAATCTTTTATTTTATGTTGTTAATTACCTGTAATTCAGAGAGTTCATGCTTTAATGAGTCTTTTAGCTTTCATTTAATTCAGTCTGTATTTCTTAAAATACTTGGAGATATTGTATGATAGGTATATCTCCATATATATATCTCATAGAACTGGAAAGGACATCGAGTCCAGCCCCCTGCCTTCACTAGCAGGACCAAGTACTGATTTTTGCCGCAGATCCCTAAATGGCTCCCTCAAGGATTGAACTCACAACCCTGAGTTTAGCAGGCCAATGCTCAAACCACTGAGCTATCCCTTTTAGAAAAGTTATGAATGAATCCTTTAAAGTCAAGAGGGATTACTGTATGGTGCATTTGGTTATCTGTAAGTTTCAGGTATCTTCAGTAATGTGTATCCGGGATATGATTTTATGGGGAGGATAGCATCTGAATGAAAAAACGAGACCCATTGTATCAGATGTAATTCTTTTGAATAAGATATTGAATTATGTACTTGAGATCGGTGACAGTGTTGGGACCCTCTCTTCTTTGGTATGCAGTAGCCCTCTAGTGTGTTCATCACCTTAGGACAAGTTTGCATTGACCTACATCTTGTAGAACTCCATTGACTTCAGAGAGGCTCCATGAGTTTGTCAGTGCAGAATGAGCTCCTTCACTTGTTCCCTACCCCTCAATATGGTGTCCAGTTGTGGTAGTTTGAAGTGAGTCCGTATTTCTTCACAAATTCCCTCTCTCTGTCTCTCTCTTTTTTTTTGGGGGGGGGGGGGGTCTTTTGTTTTCTGATTGTTCTCTCATAGTATTTCCATATTTCATATAGTATTTTAAAACAATTGATAAATTATGGCACTGAAACATGGGCACACTTCAAAATGCAAACCAAGACGTGGATAAGTTCATGGAGGAAAGGTCCATCAATGGCTATTAACCAAGATGGTCCAGGACACAACCCCATGCTCTGGGTGTCCCTAAGCCTCTGACTGCCAGAACCTGGGAGTGGACGACAGGGGATGGATCCCTCAATAATTGCTCTGTTCTGTTCATTCCCTCTGAAGCATCTAGATAGAACATTGGTCTGGCCCAGCATGATCATGCTTATGTTCTTAAAGCAGAGCTGCTCTCCCTTCTCTGTAGTGTGGTAACTGTTGCCTTCTTTCTGCATTATTATTTTTGGCATATTTTCATAAATTCTCAATTAAGTGAATCGGGGGGGAAAGTAAAACTGAACTGATGGGGATCTCTCTGGACATTTGAGCAGTTGAACAGAACATTCCTCTTGTAAAGGCAGATATGCTGTTACGCAAGATTTTCAGTGTTAATTCTTTCAACAGTAAATCAGGTGTCTTCTTTAATAGGGCCAAATTCTAATTTTGGTTACTTCAGTGCAATTTCATTGCCCTCAGCTGTAATGGGGTGCAGAATCTGGCTCAGTGTCTACGTGTGTGTATATAATAATTAGAAGGCAAAAGGTAACACACTGTAGAGAATATTATGTGTACTGAATCTTCTGCTGAAATTTAATAGGCTGTGAAAACTCTAGTAAACCTTTTCTGAACAGAGCACATTTCCTGAACACTGGGTTGTAGCTGATTGTGTATAATGAAGTTGTTCTATTCACAGATTATGCACTAGGGAAGGACTGCATTATGCATGGGTACATGTTGAAATTGGGGAACCCATTCTTGACTCAGTGGCAACGTCGTTACTTTTACCTCTTTCCAAACCGACTTGAATGGCGAGGAGAAGGAGAATCACGGGTGAGTGTGAAATTAGTATAACAAGCACAGTTATTGTAAAGGTACCAAATGTAGATAGGCATTTTTGCCAAATCTTGAAGTCCATACTCAGGAAAACTCTCATTGAAGTCTGAGTTTTTCTGGAGTCACTATGGCAGGTCAGATTCTTATACCTCTTCTCACATGGAGTAGTACTTTACTTTGTGAGTAGGCACATTGATGTCAAGCAACCTAAAATAGATTTTACAGACTTGTGGTTTTTTTTAAGAATTGGGAGTTTATCAATGTATTGTTTTTTCATTTAGGACCTCTGGAGTATTTATACAAAAAAACATAAAATGGTAAGGCAATAGAAACACTATAGCATTGACCTCAAAGATAGTGCTATAGTATCTATAGTTCAGACCAACTGTGATCGTGTTTTAGGGATGTCATCTGTGTATTTAGCTACACCACTGTAAGAGATTTTGAAAATATTGTTCTTCCATTGCAGTATTTACTGAAAACTTTTATACAAAACTGCTTGTATGTTTTTCCATCTGTACCTTTGTAGTGCTTCAATAATCCTTCTCAGCTCTTTGACATAGACAGTAAGATTGTCTAACAATTGATTAAAGTGTTTCACAGCAATACTGTTTGAAAGAAAATAAAGTAAAATGCAGCTCTTATTGGGGAAAACACTCATTTAGTTCATAATGACATCCCTTTTTTGCAGTGTCTTGTTTTGTGCTGTTCTGAGTTGATTTTTTAATAATTTTTTGCGACTAAGTCCTTTGGTAAATGTCTTTGAATATTTTCTCTTACTTTATGAACTATTTTTAGTTCGTGTATTACTAGAAGCTAAGGGTCAGATCATGCGAACATTTGCTCCTGTAAGTAACTTTATTCACGTGTATATTCCCAATTAATTAGGAGTCAGCTTTAGGTCTGTTGGGTAACAGCTTCAAATTGTAATTCAGCTTTCTTTTTGCAATGTGTGGTAGCAAAATCTACTGACAATGGAACAGATAGTCTCAGTGGAAGAAACTCAGATTAAAGATAAGAAATGCATCTTGCTGAGAATTAAAGGAGGAAAACAATTTGTCCTGCAGTGTGAGGTGAGCAACTGTAATTTTTCAGTGATGACTAAAGCAGATGTTTTGTATGCAATGATAAAACCCAATGGTAAAATTAAATATTTTTCTTAGTTTTCAAGTCTACACTAAACTCATGAAGTATTTGCCATGCTTTACATGCGAAGTGGGAGGAATACGGCTGTACTAGGTCAATGTGGCACACCTGAAAACCTGGATTTCAATGGAACTTACGTCAGAGTTAATTCAGTTTAATAATAATGGATACAATTTTCAAAACTGACTGACTAATTTAGGAGCGTAAGTAGCCTAGTCTGCCCATACAAGCAAACTAATTTCCCAGCAGCTCAAGGTAGTTAGCACATTCGTAAAGAGTAGTAACCGCTTTGGTTGCTACCATGTTGCCTGGGTTTGACTCAGTGCTTAAAGACGAAAGGTTGTGTGTTACCAATACCCAGAGCCATTCATTTTCCAATGGAAAATAAAGTACACTGTTTAAAAATGCTAATAGGGAAAGTGGTATTGCCCAGTATGTGCACTTGATTATGAAGTGCCTAACAACTTCTGTATCCCTTTCAGAGTGACCCAGAGTTTGTTCAGTGGAAAAAAGAGCTGACAGAAACCTTTACTGAGGCACAGAGGCTGCTGCGTCGCGCTCCAAAGTTTCTCAATAAATCTCGCTCAACAGTTGTAGAGCTTTCAAAGCCACCACTCAGCCATAGGAATAGCAATGGGCTGTAGAAGAGATGAGAGAACAAAGGTCACTTAGGGAAAGCTACTCCGTCACCATGTCTGAGGGCCACAGCATCATTAGTTACTTGTACAATCCCTGAACCAGGAAGTACTTAGAAGACGACGCCTTGGATGTTTACAGCATGGGATGATGACAGGACTCTACATCTGGAGGTTGTGAAGACTAAAGCAATGACAAGGTGAATTCTCACTAATAGCAGTAGTGAAAGTTGCCAAATGTAGAGGCTGCTTATCGTTCCCATGCATCGTCACACCCTGGTGGTGTTCGAATGGTCTGTTATCCTAGAACTATTGAAGGAAGGAAGATAATCTTTTATTTGCAATACCCTTGTTTTGGTATGTACCAAACCTGGAAACTGAAATGGTTACTACTCTTTATCATTTACATGTTGATGTCTGTTATTGACATATCCCAGACTTTGGAAGGAACTGCAAATTTCTCATGTGGGATAACAGGTAATCCTATATGTTGCCTTGTTCTTTCCAGCCATCACTATTGACTTTAATAGATCCTTGCTCCATACTGCTGGTGATCAACAGTGTGACTCTTATGCACTTCAAAATACTGATTTCTAACTGTCCTGTGGTTTGAATGTTGTTGATACTTCATGGAAACATTGAACTCAGATTATTCACTTGGTTTGTTGTACTCACTAATAGTAGCTACCACCGTTTTGTTTCTTCTACGTATATACAAAACTATAACTGACACAATAGAGTAATAATTGGTGAAGAGGAATATATGGTAGCTTCATCTAGTGGTCTGTTGTATAAATTGATTATTTTAGCACAGTTTTTAAACAGCAGATTCCTTTTGAAAAGTTTACAGTGAATACAAAACAGTTCTTTTCCATGTCAGCTCAACTGCACTTTTTAAAAATTAAAGAATTCTGTAAATCCAGTGCGTACTAGTGCACATACTGGATTAAAATGTATGGATAACTTGGTATGTATTCTTCTGGATCGCTCTTAAGTGGTTGGACTCATAGACCCTTCTCTCTCTCTCTCTCTCTCTCTCTCTCAAAGTAATGTGTAGCATAGTTATCCCAGACTTTCATCATAGCCAAGCACTTAACATTCACATGCACATCAGATGGCAGGAATTTCAAAAAGAAGTCCAAATTTCCTTTTATAGAGAATTCAGACATTCACACTGAAAACAGTCTGAGAATATTGAGGATGAAAATGACAAAAATAAGACGATTATATGCCAAATGTATGTAAATTCTCCTTATGTCATCATTCAGATGTCACATGTAAGGTGATATTTTAGGGAAGTAAAAATATAGTATATAATCTTTGGACAACTTCGAACATTTCAGGACAATTTCTACCCTGTTATGCATACTATGAGTCTCATTGAATCTAATGGGTTTGCAAGAGGTGCAAGTCAGAGGAGAATTTGAGCCTTCATCTAATTCTGTATTACATTGTTTATTGCGGGTCACATTCTGCTGGGTTACATGGGTGTAACTCTCAGAGAAGTCAACAGACTTGCGCCTGTGGAAATGGGAGCAGAATTGCCCATCCCTTCTGACCAGTTCATTTCTAGCTTGTCTGGCTAACAGTCAACCGCAGAGCTTCAGAATGGGTTCATGGACAGCAAAGTATAAAGTGCCAAAAACTCAAAAATCCTTTTTTTTTTTTTTTTTTTTAATTCATCTATTTATCCTCCACATTCTTGTGAAATTGGATGTATGAGCTACTAAAACTGGGATGGCTTAATAAATCTGACAACAATGCCAACCATTTTTCTTATATCTTGTTATAGTGCGAGAAAGAAATTGAATTTTAAAAAATATTTTATGCTTGGCAAGTGGTAATTTTAAAAGGATATTTACACATTCATTTTCTTGGATTACTTTTTAAAATGAGCATGGAGTTCCATCTTCATCTACTGAAAAGTAATGTTTGAAGTCCAGGTATATTTCTATGAGCAGTAACTGTGGTATTTTCCTAAACTCATGCCACTGTGGAGTGGCAGATTTTTAATGTAATCTACTGTACACTGGATATTTTTGAATTGTTTTCCTAGAATACCACACACGCACCTATTCTGATTTGTGTTTTGAATAAAAAGAAAGCTCAATTTATGATAAAACCACATTAAAAAAACCCTCATATCATCTCTTACTCCATTCGTGTTTTATTAGTTCAAGGTCAATTTGATCAGTTCCATTTGTTCTCTTTTAATTATTTCCAGTAGCTGAAATTTTCTGTCATCATATCCTTTGGGAACATTTGTGGATCTATGGGTATGATTCTGATATTTTCATCATATTCAATTCTATAATGCTATTTTCTGTAGATAAAAGGAAGATATATCTGAAGCTAAAAATGTGTGCCTCTAAAACATTCATTTCTTTGAATCAAAGCTATGTAATAACTTGTGGAAGATATGTTTATTTTAAAAATTAAATTACAAAATAGAGTTGGTTTGACACTTGAATATACTGTAGCTTTGTACATTATCACCTCATTTTTGTAAGCTGTTTGAAGTTATCTGGATTTTGATTTTTAAAATGGCAGCTAAAATCATCTGTCATTTAATATTCACTGCATTCCCTTTGATAATTGCTTATAGGAGTCAAATATTAATATAAATATATCATTATTTATTTTCCTCCAGTTTTATTTTTGCCCAGAATATTAACATGAATTGTTGAAGCTTTGTAGAAGTTGAGTGTTTTGCACCATTCCACTGTCTCAGTCAGTAACTTCACATTTCTGAAAGAACAGTTATCTTAACAAAACCCCCACACTTGTATTCACGGTAAAGTATTTTATCACTAATAAATGAAGGTTTTGCTTGGAAAACTCAGAATTAGATTTTATACTGTAGGGAGAGATTTAAAATTTAAGAATTCTGAAGTCAGAGATTTGTTGTTGTTCTTAACCAATTGTTGCTATTTTAGATATCAAATTCTATAATGTCTTTATGGGACAAACAAAATTGTTTTTTCACAAGGATCTTTAAAGAATATAAATATGTTGTAAAACTTGTTAAAAATTGAAAATGTGAGATAAGACTTGGTTTTGTCTTTTAGACATCTGAACCCCCTTTGTACGCTCAGTGTGCTTATAAAATGTTCAGGGAACTAAAAATTAAAAGAAAAAGCTGCTTGCGTCAACAAAACTAAATTAAACATTAAATGCGGCTTTTCAATATGTTGCTATCTGCAAGGCTGTAAATGTTTATTCAGCTCTAGTGCAGGCTTTTATTTTATTCATTTGTGGGTAACTTTTTCCTTTTCATTTTAGAGCAAAATATATTCCAGACAATGTCAGATTCGCCCTCCTACACCTTGGGTGTTGCTGGGGATATTTCTCAATAATTCTGTATATTAGTTCTTCTGACATATGAGCTGATGAATTTCTGAAGGCCCTAATCCTACAGAGACTTGTTTATGTGCATCAGTGTAATCAAGCCCATGAGTAGTGTGATTGAGACTGTTCACATGATTAAAGTTAAGCATGTGTGTAAGCTTTTAAAGGCTTAGGGCCTAACAGGCTTCAGAATTGTCCTTGAAAGACATGGGGCTCACCCTCCATTCTTTGCTTACTACAGTTCCCCTAGTGAAGAAAGACCGTGGCAGTTTGAATGTGCAAGGAATAAGTTAGACCTTCCGATTTACTGTTGTGAATTAGGGCCCCAATTTGGGACAGCACTTTAGCAGGTGTGTAAGTCACATTGACTTTTGTGCTTTAACCGCTCTCCCGAATTGGGATGCTTTCCTGAATCAGGACCTAAGTCTGGGATAAGCAAAACATCATTCCTTTATACTGAAAAACAGAAGTATAACGGTGGAACTCTTCAGAAATGGGTATTTTCCATGAGTTGGGAGATGCTGTGCAGCGTTTCAGTGAACACTCTGTAAAATGGCCCACGGCCTCATGGTGTTTAAGCTAGAAATTAGGGGCAATTTATTGTTCAAATCTATTATGTACTTGAATACGAGCTTGCAAAACCGTAGATGAACATTTATAGTGCTGTTAATTTCTTTACCCAGGTATAGGTCATCCTTGTAGTTTAAGTATCATTGTTTAAATGCTTCTTCAGAAAAGTTATGCTTTAGCTTCATTTCATTATCATGCTAGTCCAGCTAGATTTAAGGCTAAAATCTAATATTTTTAATAATACTTTTCGGAGATGAGCTTATTTATCATCATAAATACATGAGTGTACTGAGTGTTCATTTGGGGCTTACTCCAACGCCTATTGAAGTCAGTGGGCATTAGATCTGTCAGCTCTTAGAATGGAGAGAGATAAATAGTGGTGCCCCCCAGGAGTCTGTACTGGGACCAGTGCTGTTCAACATATTCCTAAATGATCTGAAAGAGAGGGTAAACCATCAGGTAGCAAAATTTGCATACAATAAAAAATTACTCAAGATAGTTAAGTCCAAAGCAGACTGCAAAGAGTTACAAAGGGATTTCACAAAAGTGGGTGACTGGGCAACAGAATGGCAGATGAAATTCAATATTGATTAAATGCAAAGTAATGCACATTGGAAAACATAATCCCAACTATATCTATAAAATGATGGGGTCTAAATGAGCTGTTACCAATCAAGAAAGAGATCTTGCATCTTGGAGTCATTGTCAATAATTCTCTGAAAACATCCACTCAATGCGCAGCGGCAGTCAAAAAAGCAAACAGAATGTTGGGAATCGTTAAGAAAGGGATAGATAACACGACAGAAAATATCATATTGCCTCTATAAAAATCCATGGTACGCCCACATCTTGAATACTGTGTGCAGATCTGGTCGCCCCATCTCAAAAAAGTTATATTGGAATTGGAAAAGGTATAGAAAAGGGTAACAAAAATGATTAAGGGTATGGAGCAGCTTCCATATGTGGAAAGATTAATAAAACTGGGATTTTTCAGCTTGGAAAAGAGACGACTAAGAAGGGACATGATCGAGGTCTATAAAATCATGACTGGTGTGGAGAAAGAAAATAAGGAAGTGTTATTTACTCCTCATAACACAAGAACTAGGGGTCACCATATGAAATTAATAGGCAGCAGATTTAAAACAAACAAAAGGAAATATTTCTTCACACAACACACAGTCAATCTGTGGACCTCCTTGCCAGAGGATGTTGTGAAGGCCAAGACTAAAACAAGATTAAAAAAAGAACTAGATAAGTTTATGGAGGATAGGTCCATCAGTGGCTATTAGCCAGGATGGACAGGGATGGTGTCCCTAGCCTCTGTTTGTCAGAAGCTGGGAATGGGCGACAGGAGATGGATCACTTGATGATTCCCTGTTCTGTTCATTCCCTCTGGGGCACCTGGCATTGGCCACTGTCGAAAGACAGGATACTGGGCTAGAACGACATTTGGTCTGACCCAGGATGGCCGTTCTTATATTAGGTTTTAAAAACAATGGCACTGAGCATGTTGTGTGACTTTAGCACATGCGTGGACCACACTGTTCCTGTATGTAGGCCCAGCCTCCACAATTTGGCATGTGGAGTGTTACTTAGCTCAGTTGCATTCAAGCTTCCTGTAATTTCAATGACTCCCTCAGAGATGTGACAGCTCTCTCTCCCCCCCCACCCCCCCACTTTCCCTAAAGAAAAAATAAAATAATACGGCAGTAATATTGCCACTGTTCTTATCAATATACATTTATTCACAGTCTTATACATAGATTACAGGACATATAGTGCATTTGGTGCTAAAAACAAAGAAATCAGTTCATTTAGGCCCTGATCCTACAAACTTTTAAGCTCATAAACACTCCTACTGAAGTTACTTGGACTTGATTCAGCAGCACCATTAAGGTCAATAAGAGTTTTGCCATTGACTTAAAGGAACGTAGGATCAAGCCCTATGTGCATAAAGTTACTCATATACTTACTTTTTTAGGATTGAGGCCTTAAATATTAGTAAACTCTTCATGAAAGATGAAATACCTGGAGCTCTGTTTGTTGTGATTTTCTTTGGCTGTTGTACAGACAGCTAAAAACTACATTCCTATTTAATATCATTTACTTTTACATTGTGTAGATGTGCACAAATCACTTTCTTTACTTTTCCCACACTGCAAATATTGGTGATGCAGTTACCTTAATTCTGAAATTCCCACCTAAATACTTATGGGGACAGGTTATTTTGAACTGTGCTGTAGAGAGTAAAGAATTCTAGTCGTGTTATTTTAAGAAATGAGTCAATAATTCTACAAGTTAAAAAACCCTGAAAATATTATTTTAAAAAAGTATAGTATTTCTTAATTTGTAATATTGTATAAAATGGAAAATATCTAAAATATATAGAGAAAATATATATACAAATGTCTGCACAAATTGCAAATGATTTAATTTTGTGTTTCCTGTTGATTTATATTCCATGGTGTACATATTATGTGGATTGTCATTTATTGAACATTGGCTGTTTTAATACTGTTGTTAAATTGTATTTTTATTTTATTTTAAACTAATCATCACAGACTCAGCTTTATTTTGTTAATGTAAAGTTTGCTACGCTGTGTAGGTATAAAACCAAGAATTCTATTTTAACAAAAAACATTTTATATTATTTATTGAATCCATATGTTTCTTCAACTTGTGACATTCCATAAAACTCCTGCTCCTTATCTGTATAGCTTGTTATTTAAAGAGATGGCAGTTCCTTTCAGATAGAATTGAACAGCTTTATTCTGTTTTTCATAAATAAAGTCAAGTTAATTTCAGTAACAATCTGTCCAGTTTACCATTTTATTGTAAAAATAAAAACACACCCTTTTTTGCAGTTACCTAGATCATCTCTTTAATGCAATGGCTGAGTGAATGAAGCATCATATAAACATTCTTGCAAATAAAACCCATCAGCTCAATTTGCTGGTATTCACAGCTTTTATTCTTTTTATTCCTGGACATTCTAGTGAGCGAGGTTTTATTCTCAAGAATGTTCATGGAAAGGAAACTGTTACAAATGCTAGCACAAATAATCACAAGAGGATTGACAGTGGTAGTGCTGTCTCGGCCATTTTAGAAAGCTCATTACTAGTCATGGAAAACATATGAAGAGTTATAAATGTTCACAGTTTGTTTGTGAACAGAAAAAGGGACTTATGCTGTTCATAAAGCTTACATCATCCAATCAGGAAACAGAAATAGTATCATGGAACATAGGTGACCGGTCACACTGTGTGGCTAGCAAACGCTCATAAGTTGAAATGGTACTGCTTAACTCCCACTGAAACCTAGGGTTACCATATTTAACAAATAAAAAAAGAGGACCCTCCACGGGGCCCTGGCCCCGCCCATTTCCCACCCCCAGCCCCGCCCCAACCCCGCCCTAACTCCGCCCCCTCCTCCCTCCCACTCCCAGCCACGCGAAAAGGGCTGCCCGAGTGCTACCGGCTTCACGGTTTGCCGGGCAGCCCCCAGACCCTGCGCCCCCGGCCGGCGCTTCCCCAGCGCAGCTGGAGCCCGGGAGGGGAAGCGCCCAGCCGGGGGCGCAGGGTCTGGAGGCTGCCCGGCAAACCGTGAAGCCGGTAGCGCGCGGGCTTCGGGCAGCCCCCATGCCTCCGGATCCTGCGCCCCCGGCCGGGCACTTCCCCTCCCGGGCTCCGGCGGCGCAGGGTCCGGAGGCATGGGGGCTGCCCGAAGCCCGTAGCGCTCGGCTAGGCTCTGCTCCTCCCCTGACTCTTCGGCTCTGTTTAAGAGCCGAGCTGCCCGAGCGCTACCGGCTTCGGGCAGCCCCCATGCCTCCGGACCCTGCGCCGCCGGAGCCCGGGAGGGGAAGTGCCCGGCCGGCGGCTGGGGTCCGGAGGCAAGGGGGCTGCCTGAAGCCCATAGCGCTCGGGCAGCTCGGCTCTTAAACAGAGCCGAAGAGTCAGGGGAGGAGCAGAGCAGCCACGGGAGGGGAAGTGCCCGGACGGCATTTTCCCGGACATGTTCGGCTTTTTGGCAATTCCCCCCAGACGGGGGTTTGATTACCAAAAAGCCGGACATGTCCGGGAAAAACCGGACGTATGGTAACCCTACTGAAACCTTCACAATGGCATTTAAATTGTATTTAAGTGGCACATGGGTCTTGGTGGCCCCTCCTGCACTTGGAATGCATTTCACCTATAGTGAGAAGTTTGCAACTAAACTATTGGCTGACTTGACTTCTGTCTTCACAAACTATTGTGACTATTGGACAATTCTGCAAAATTATGATCTAGTAGTGGATAATTTACTAACAGACAATAGGGCTAAATTTGTCAAATAACTCATTTGCTAAAACCCACCCATCTCTAAGCATGCCATCTACGCTTTGAGGAATACATTGCCGCATAAAAGAATATGTTTTTAATCTCCATGTGTTGGGAAGCTTCAGTGCGCACTCTTTAGTATTTCATTAAATAACATCTTGCTTATGGAGAGCTCACCATCAAACGTTCCTTTTATCCACCATCGGAATTAAGCCTCTTCTTCTCATTAACAAAGTAGCACAAGTGCTTTATTCAGAGCTGGAGACAGCACTGTGTAAGGGTAAATACTTTTCTTTGGTTTGATTGTTTTTGTTTTGTTTTCCATTTTCCCAGTCTTAAATTGTTTGACCACATTTAATTGCTATTGCTATCAAGCAAACCAGAATTTGGAGCAGTCCTGCCTCATGAGCATCCACGGAGAGAGACTAGGCCGCGGTGAAGTATGCACTGCTGCCATTATAAATCTTCTCTCTGAAGCTCTCTCTTAAAGGCACTGTGAGGGCAATAGAACTCATTGCAATTCAGTTAAACCCAGACATACCAGAGCAGAACACTTCTTTATAATATCGAGAGGTCTGAGTCTGAAGTCCTGCATTAGAGGGTAGATTGTACCTTGGCATCAGGATTTTCCTGACATGCTTTTTATTTCCATTCTAGCTTATTAGGCAGCAGAATGGGGAGTTGCATAAAGGGGTTTTGGTATGAGGCTGTAGCTGAGTACAGTGGAAGGATAAAGTTTTCCCTATTGAAACATGTACTTGTTTCTTTCTTAAATGAGAGAGGTGACTGAGCAGGTGAGGTGAACTAGTGCAAATAAAAGCAGACCGAAAAACAGAATAAAGTTAGAACTTCCTGAGAGAGGCATTTTCTTACTCACTTTATTTTTGTGACTTAATTCAGAAGCAGCAGTAGAGGAGCAGATTTAAATTAATAGCAATGAGTGATTAAAAAAATGGAAAGAGAACCTGTTTTCAATGTGTGATTTAATGGTAAGAAAAGCCAGTATCTGTAAATAACTTTAGATATTGTATCTGAGAAACATTTGTTTTATATGTTTTGCTCTTTTCATATTTATTGTGCAGAAGGAGGTTTTATACCTCCTCGATATACTACTAGTGCACGTTTGAAGTAGTATCTTCCACAGAGACTGTGTGGTCACAGTTTACAGTCCTCGGCAGTTTATGTGGTGTGCCACACTTAGTTAATTCTACCGTTATTATTTTTTTAACAATTGGAACAGCTAAGCTGCTTCTGTGTGTTGGTCAACTGCTCTCATGCAAAGAGAATTCCAATAAAAAAAAATCACGTGAGCATGCTACTGTGTTTCATTCTTTCCAGCTTTTAAAAACATAAAAATAAAATAAGACTGCATGAGCTTTTCAAGATAAGGGTACAGTGGCTTGTTGGGCACACGGACACCATGACTCAAAGTAAGGCAGATTTTAAGATCCTCCTAAAGAAATGTTTTGGGGGGGAAGAGTTGGAGACGGTTACAGAAGCATTACATGCTTGCACCTGTACAATGAGAATATTTAGAAAGCTGAGGTCATGATCCCTCTGCTGTGCTTTCCAGGGCAAACAGACGCCTTATTCTTTGTGGATGGTATTTGCCTTGGCAAGCTGGGAAGCAGTTCATCCCCTTTCCTTCTCTCCCATAAAACTATGCTCCATATCAACTCCACCCCTGCCAGGCAGCAGGAGACTAGATGATTGCCAGTCACATCAGGTATTCTCATTCCCTCATTCTGCTTTGCACCCTCTCCTGGAAGCATGGAGTCTTTGTTTAGTCTTCTACTACTTTCATCTTCGTATTTCTTGGAGGAAAGAAGTAAAATCTCGTGAAAAAGAAGGCCCTTAAAGGAATGACAGAGAGAATGATTGGTTATGGGCCCATCACTGAGACTTCAGGTTACCAGTGCATAGGGGGATGGTGACTTTTCTTTAGCTACTCCTCTCCCTTCCTCCCAGCCACCCTGAGTCCTTCCAGTCCCCAGGTTGATCCCAACAGGCTGTTGTTCTCATCTGTGGAGTATAGTTAAAGCAGATGCTGCCGATGCTGATGCTTCACAGGGCCAGCAATGTGAGCCAGTGCCATCTCCTTGGGACGGGAGAACTGTATTCAGATTGCTGTCTCCCTCGCCCTGCTGAACCCTGGAATTCTGCACGCGGCCCTTCTCCAGGCAGGGAGTACAGGCCCTGAAGAGCCTGCATGCTTTTCCTCTGGATAATTCTCCTCAGGATTTCCTGAGGTGACGTGGGGGGGTTCCAGTTTCCCTTCCCCACCACTAACAAGCCCAGAGAGCTGCCGCCCACCACAAGACACAGTGTGCCCCTGCCCAGACAACTTCTCTGCTCACTCCCTCATTTTAGAGCAGTGCTTCCTTCGTTTTCCTGGGACCTGCTTTCTGGCTCATCAGGAGGAGCACGCGCCTTCCACAACTAATGTGGCAGGATGACGGCCTGGTTTCCCTGCAGGGAAATGCATAACTCCCAGGATGTCTCTGTCAGCATCTGCAGTGGATATGGAAGGCCCCTTCGCACAGCAGTGTGGCCTTCCCTGCACAGGAGAGTGACTGATCGGATGGTATCGATTGGAAGATAGAGGATTCCCTCAGCAGGATTTTGTGACCCTCTGGATGTGCTCCACACTGCTTTTATTACAGATCTGGCCTCCTCTCCCTGGTTCTCCCCTACGCTAAGACTCCAGGGACATAAAGCAGCCCTAAGGCCTCTCTAGTTGGTATTATCTAACGTCTACATGGCAGTAGGGCTTAGAGGCTAACCAAGTCAAGGTTCCATTATGCTAGGAGCTGCACAAACATGTCGTGAATGCCCTATCGTCCTCCAGGCACGTGAGGATTGCTCTCGTCTTTGCACTCTCTGGGACAGCAGCCCAAGATGCAGCGCTTCTGTGTCACCATGGCTGAGTTTACTCCCATGCCTTCGGCTCCTCTCAGGGTTTTATCCAGGAGCGGCACCAGGGTTGTTGCCGCCATAGGTGGCAGCGCTCCTCCACAGTAATCGGCGGCAGCTCCTCCTCTGAAACTGCGCTCTCGGCAGCAGGGGTCCTTCCGCTCCGGGTCTTCGGGGCACTTTGGCGGCGGGTCCTGGAGCGAGTGAAGGACCTGCCACCGAATTTCCGCCGACGACCCAGAGCGGAAGGACCCCCGCCGCCGAATTTCCGCCGACGACCCGGAGCGGAAGAAGCCCCTCGCCGCCGAAATGCCGCCCCCCACATCCTGCCGCCCTAGGTGACCGCCAGAGGTTTTATTGCCTCTGCTCTGCCTTGATTTGAGACGTGGGTTGGGTTGGGCAGTGCCTGGCTCACTAAACAAAGATAACGCACGCGCACAAAGGAGTTCACCAATATCAAGTCTTCAGTTTCGATTCATACACCAAGTGGTAAAATCAGCTGATTTACAGAAACGTAATGGGCAAAGTTGATGAGGTGTCTCCTATCTGTTCAGGTCCCTGGAGGCCTCCAGACAGCTTAGCCAGAGACACCTAGAGCGACCAGAGACACATTCTGCCATCCAAGAAGCTGCAGTACAGACAGAACTTTGCCTCTGAAAATCCCTTGCCCAAAATATCACTGTGAAAGGCTACAGAGTAACAAAATGGCGGGAAATGCTGATGATCTTTGAGAGCCTGATTCCTTCAGAACAACTCCCTCCTGTCACTGCCCTGGAATGAGAACCCTGGTGCACGCTAAACCGAGCGAGACTGGTAACAATCTGACCAAGTGGAACCCCAAATGCGAATGTAGAGAGACGAGGCCTCAGGCACTGCCCCCGTCAACATCCTGCACTCCCAAGGATCTGCTTAAGATAAGTGAGAACAGCAGGGCGAGGCTGTGGTTTTGGAGCAGCAAGCTATGATGAGTTAGGTATGGACGCAGTTCTTAGCCCACTTTCCCAGGCAGGTGTAGGTAATCGGATCGGAAGCGGAGCTGCGGCAGGGGCAATGGGGGCTTTTTAAATGAGAGGCCCCAGCTGAGATGCGTAAAAAAAGAAGAAAGGCGTGGGGGAAGCCCAGATCCAGCCGGATGGGGCTGCAGGTGGGGGGCTTGTACCGTAGAAAGGAGGGCTGGTCTACCCCAGAAAGAGAGGGAGCACTTTGTGTTATGTCCTGGGGACTCCTCCCAGTGCTGATGGGGGGTCCCTGCTCCTCCGTGAGACAAGGGCATCCGGCAAGTCTCATGCAGCTTATCCCACTCCTTCCAAAGGTAAAAAAAATCTCCTTGTTCTGTTGCTAATTGAGCCGTGCTCTCTCCCGGCTCTGATTGGCTGCACCCCTAGAGTTGGGAGTTCTTTCCAGCTGATGCCATCTGTCAAAATGCAGCGAGAGACTGCCCTGCCTGCAGCTGCTTTCCTGGGCAAAGCCGGTGTCGTGCATTATCTTCCTGCTGTGTGGGGAGCAAAGCAAGGGAGATTTAGTAGCGCACAAGAGCCTATGCTGTGCATCGGAGAGGGGGGTTTAACCAGGGCCGTTGTTTCTGAGGGAGCTTTGTCACCATTGGGCCACCAGAGATTTTATAGCAAGGGGCTGTTACTCTACCACGCACCATGCCGTTACCTGGGCAAGGGCACACTTCCGATTTTTGCAAACAATTCTTCTACAGTCTAAGGGCCCAGGGTAGTTTTTAGTGATGCGCTGCTACCCCTGCAGCTAAGTGGTTATTTTATTTATTCATTCATTCCCCGTAGCTAGTCAAAAACTGCAGGCACGCTTCCCACAAACGCTAGAAGGAAAGCTACAACTGACACAGTGGGTCCCATTCTGTGTGTGCTTCCTGCCCAACATCGGCTAGTCGTGCCTGTGAGATCTGTAACTGTCCATAGTGCTTTACAATTCTCCAGGGAAGATTAGAACATTGGTTGCAAACACTGAAAGTGATAGGAGACCGTTTCTCGCTTCAGCAGTGGGTTTTCTACAACTGGATGAAATTTTTTTAACTGCAGGGGTGTTTTTGGTGATAAAAAGCAGTTACATTTCTTGAAAACACTTTGATTTTAGAGACTTTTTTGGAAGGGGAAAAATCAAAATGAAAATATCTTAATTTTGAACTGAAATTTTTGTTTTGGTTCTCAGAAAGAAACCAAATAAAAATGGTGATTTGAAATGAAACAAGATGGGGGAAAAGGGTTTAGTTTTAAATCTATTGGAAATACTGAAACTTCCAAAAAAAACTTGTTGCATTTGAAATTTTCTTTGAAATCAAATGGGATTTTTCAAACAATTCTCTGTCTTTGTGCATTTGATGGCATTTTGCAGCCTGTCAGTTTCACTGTTCCCTTTGTGCAGTCAACCAGCTAGTTTTCCCTGTTTTCATCTGTGGCCCTTATATAGGGCACACAGAAACATGTTAGTGAATAGGAAAATACGATTATAAACCCACAAAATTTGGCAGCGTGAGGCTGTTGCAGGAATAGCAACTGAAAATGCTCTTAAATCATATTTTGAAGTTCACTAGATTTCAATCTGACAATGTCCCTTTTAATACATCGATTTCCGTCATGAAATTGCGTCTACAGAAACCTTGGTGATCCTTTGGAGGCAGACATACTGATCCAACTATCCAAACCATGGCTATAAATGGCACCTCCTTCAATCTCTCTTCAGTGCTTCTGTTTTTTGCTGCTAATAGTGCTCCTGTAATATTCCCATTTACCATCAGGCGTTACAATTTAATGCAGTTTCATCGTATTTTAAGCTAAAGTTGCTGAGGCTTTTTTATCTGTCGACCAAGAAAGCAACACATAGAGCCATCTAGTGGGAAAGAGTTTTAGCGGCACCTGTTACTCCAATAAATCTATTTCCCCACAATGAATGAGATGCAATGACTTAGCTCAATCCTAGTGATGTTTGCTGCTTTAAAAAGAATTATAGCTTTTTGTTATGCTTGTAAGCCCAAAAATATACTAGATAAATGTGTGAACAGATCTCTACCCCACATGTGAGTTGGCAACAGAGCTTGAATCAGTCAGAACGGCTATGCAAGTGATAAACAAAGCAGCGTGGCCTAGTGGTTGGAGGTTTGGACTCGGGAGAGCTGCGCTCTGTTCCTGCCTCCACCCTGACGTGCTTGGTGACTCAGAATCTCGCTGTGCCTCTCGTTCCACTCTTGGTCTGTCTTGTCTTTGGGCAAGGGGTGTCTCTTCCGACAGATCGGAACGCATTGATTCGCTGGTGAAAGTGCTGGCCCGAATGCAGAGCAACAGAAAATCAGACTCATTGTTTTCTATGCTAAGGGTGTTTTGTTCTTTTTAGTACTTTTCCAGGATCAGGGTGAGAGAGACAATGTCAGAAGGTGACACTGGCCCATTAAGAGGGAAGAGGCCAGTGCACCTGGGACTGCTCTGTTGATCCCCCCGCACCCCTGTTAGGCTTAGGAGAGGCCATCTGGACCCTAGAAGAAAGGAGACCTGGAGACTCGTAGAGGAGTCAGACACAGGAATGAGGCCGAGACACAGGGAGCAGAAAGGAAGATCTGGCAGGAGCTGTGTGGGAGTCCGAGGCGAGGGAGCTGAGGTTGGATGGGAGCTGTAACAGGAGTGTTGGTGAGAACTGACCAAAGTTGGGGACTCCCTGGGCAGTAGTCATTAGAAAAAGGGCAGATCCAGCGTGGTCAGAGGAAGCCGAGCCCGGAAGCAAGAGGTTTGTTGCAGGAGGGTCGATCCCCTGAGCAGGGGCAGGACTCGCAGGCGTGGAGGTCTGGGGAGCAGAACCTGTGGGGAGCCCTCTGGGCGAAAACCTGAGTGAAGAGCGGCATGGAGACTGGTCACTCTCAGGCAGGGAGGCCTGGAGACTGAGGCCCTGGATCAGGGGCAGAAGGAAGTGGCGACACCGTGCTGCTTCTGACTGTTGGGTGGGTGACCCGGAAGAGTTGCCCATGAAGTGGAGAAGGGGGAAGCTGCTCTATCTTTTTATGTTTACAGTGGGTTTGTTAAGAATGGTTTTACTGCAAGGATTGCGAGGGAACTATTGCACTGGTGTGCATGCATAAATTATGCCCAGAGGTGGGGCTTTGTGTTGGACACTGACAGACTGTTCCTTTCATGGGCAAACAGACGGGGAAACTGAGGCAGGCACACCTGTCACACTGCAGCCGGCTGCCGGAGGGTGCCCCAGGCAAGGGTCACTCTGCCACCGATGCCTAGACAGATACGGGATCAACAGCTGTTGTTGAGGCTGGTGCGCTGGGATTCGCTGGCAAGGCAACAGTTTAGAGCACTCAGCTGCAGCACTGTGGCCCATTCTTTGCTCCTGAGAGCAAACCAGCTGCACTCACTTTGCAGAAACGCCGAGGCTTGGCTGTCCTCTTGAGCGCTGCCGAGCAGCTTTTAAATTCTACTTTGGCTCATTCACCAACCTAAGCTTATGTTACCCACCTTTCCCTCTGCATCTCGCTGACTGCCCAGCCACTGGCCCTCCCTCGGCAATGGTTACAAACATTTCCTACATGCCAAACACATCCCAAATCACACAGGAGGGGCACACGATGCTAAATCAGCCTAATCAGAAACCTCTGCAATCACATGCCTTTGAACTATTCAAGTGGGACCGGGAGGTATTTTTAACAAGTGTGTGTGAGACACTTTGTATAACTGTCAGCCTTACATGAGGGAACTGAAGTCTGATATTCCTGTTTTCCGTTCTCACTAACAGTTCTCTGGCACCGGCATTCTGGAAATGTAACCATCACTGATCCCTTGGGGAACAGAAGAGAGCGAGGGGCTGGGTACTGCGTGAGAGAATGTGGAAAAGATGGATAGTTGGATACCTCTTGTTGCACAAATTTAATAGCAGCTCTCTGAGTCCAGAAGCCAAAAATCCCAACCCTGCTGGGTGTTCTGCCACACAATAATGCTTTCGCTTAACAAAAAAATCTGGGACTCCACTGGCCAGGCTCTGAGATCCCAGTTCATTAAATGACTTGGAATGGTGTGCTTTAAAAATAGCAGCGTCTGTTGTTCAGGTCTCTCTCGTTGGGACGAGAGTTCTACGTAGGAGCAATGTCTGACTATACGGGATGTAGGCGGTAAATAAAGTTGTTTGTTATGCTCAGTAAGAGGCTTCCTGAGCCTGGCACATAACACTCCTCAAACCCAACACTGGGGCACCCAGGAAAATGAATCCAAATGAATTTAAAGTGTGAATATTGAAATAATGAGTTAACCTCCCTGTGTGGACGCTGTTCTTCAGAATTGTGGCACTAATTCAATTTATTTTAATTCACTTCAGAATTATGCCATGTTAGAGAAACTCCTCTGGGAAGCTGACGTCGGCAGAGAACCCAGACGGCTGTATTTCACAGCTCAGGTATAGGGACAGTTTTCTACTCTGTCCTACAATGAGTAGGGCCAAACTTTTTGGCTGTATCAAGCCTGCTGGATATTTTGGCACTACAGTTGACACATTTTTTTTTCTATTGTAGAGAGCTGGACCTGCGCTATTTTAAGCGTTGCACACAGGTCATCTGCCCATCTGAGACTGTGATCTCATCAGATCTCATGCACTAAGCACGGTCAGGCATGATCAGTGCTACTTGTATGGAAGGGAAACCGAAGGAGCTGCAGGAAGCAGTGGTGGTGATTAAATACAGACTCCATTTGGACCCATCCCTCAATGTGAGGTTGGGGAGCACTTTGGCATTAGAGCTGCCTTTTGAATGAGTGAAACTAAGGTCCTCCTGGCCACATGAAATCATCAGTGATCCTGGTCCATGCACTCTTTTACAAGGGGTGAGATGTAAACTTGTGGGTTTTTTAGTACTATAATTTAAGTAAATTAGATTGTGAATTTGAACGCCACCTACAGTTTCAGCGGAGTAGTGTTCTTCATTTCCCAGTTTTGAGCACTGTTGCTCTGCGCTGTTAAACAACTTTTGAATCCCACCCCTGTGCTGGCTGCATTTCTGAGGCTGCTTAAGTGATTTGTGTGCATTTGTGATCGATCATCTAATCTAGATAGATAATTTCAGATCCAAAGATGCTCTCACAGTGAGTGCTTTCCCCTGCATTGCTTTCTGGTTTTCATTCTATTTTATTTTATTTTTAGGGACTTGACCAATCCCCCTCTCCCAGTCTATCAGTTCCAATCTGGGTGATGTTTCACCAGCACGTGCAAGTCCTAGCACTATGTTATGTGCCCTGTTTCGTACTGGTAAAAAACACCTTCAATTACCAACCTAGTTTGAATTGTCTTTCCTTCTTACTGTGGCCTTCTGCTCTTAATTGATTTTCTGCCTTAGCCTGAAAGTAAACAATGATTATTGATAGATTCTGCATTCAGCAAGGGCAATTGTGATTGTCTAGTCCGACCTCCAGCATAACACAGACCATTTGACTTCCCCAAATAATTGCTGTTTGAATTAGAGCAGATTTTGTAGAGAGTGGTTTTCAGCCTGTCGTCCACCGAACCCAGGGGGCTTTGCAGACTATGTCTACGATTTCCAAAGGGGTCCGCACACACCTTCATTTGAAATTTTGTAGGGGCCTGCAAATGAAAAAAGGTTGAGAACCACTGCTGTAGGACAACATCCAATCTCGGTTTTAAAATTTCCAGTGATGGCGAGTCCCCCATGTCCCTGGATAATTACCCTCGCTACCCTCAGACAGCCGTATCGGATTAAAAGGGCGGCACGCTCATGGAATGAGGGCAGTTTTCTTGGGGTGAGAACCTTGACTAGAAGTGGAATGCTGGTAGACAGGAGTCGCCTGGACCATTCTCATTCAGACCCAGGTTCTATCAGCACAAAGCCCTCCTGCATTTAGCCTGCTGCTGCCTTTGCAGAGACTGTGCGTGAGCCCAGTGAGGGTGTGAGAGGCTCTGGCTGCCTGAGTGGCTTTAACAGCTGTACCTACTCTTTGGGGCTCTGGCTGGGGTTGCTGGAGTGCTTCTGAAGCCAGCAGGCTCTGGGCAGAATTGTACAGCTCCCTGCCGGGCGGAGAAAAAACACACTTCAAGCCATTCCCACGGCGTATTTCAGTGAAATCCCTCCGGCAGCTACAGTGAAGTTGGCAGGGCCGTTTGGCAGGAGCTGGGTGCAGAGCGAAGGGCCTGCAATGCTGCTATGTGTGCCTGGGAGCCAAGGGAGTTGCAGCCAGACAGGGAGTATCTCGGGCTGTGGAGCAGATAAGGACAGCACTAGTTGGAAATGCCGCTTCTGATGCCCTTGGGACTTGGGCATTTCCTGGGCTCTGTGCTGCGTGGCAGCACCATGATGTATCACCACCATGGTGCAGAAACCAGTTGCCACAAAGGTTCTTCTGCTGTGTCTTATTAGCAACAGGGCTGCTCGGACTCCTGAGCCAGGGCAGGGGTGGTGCAAAGGCCTCCAAGCTGCTGGGCCAGTGGGCAGCACCTGCCAAGTGCCAGCAGCGGGATGTGCAGCCTGGGCGTGGATGGCTGGAGCGGCTCCCGCCTGCTGACTTTTCCCGTTGGGACGTGTTTCACCAAAGAACATTCTTAAACCGCTGATGGAAACTTTCTTCCCTTTGCATCAGACCTTCGTCAGTCCCCAAATATCTGGTTATGTTCAGCTGTGCGCACACACAGGCAGGTCGGTGCAGATGAAGAGCATGTGTGAGTTGCAAGGTGGATTTGGGGGGGTGGCAGGTGGGGGACGATGTCCCCCTCCATCATCTTGCCCCCTTATAGAATTCCCCAAAGCTCTCCTGCCTGCCAGCCCGTTTGGCCGTGGGCCTCGGAGCGGCCAGTCCCCTCACCCAGACCTGGAGCTGGGCTTTATTTTTAGCAATGACATGTGCCAACTCAGCTGCTGCTATCACAGGGGGCGGGGGAAGGGGAGGGCCCTCCTTTCCACTGGTCTCTTGCTCTCTTTGCTTTTTCTGCTTGGTAGGATCTTTTAGCTGCTAATAGAGCCAGGCGTCTGTCTAGGACTTTAACTCCCTGAATCCCGCAGAGCTGCTTGTACAAAAGGTAGAGTCTCTGCTTAGCTTGTTTGGGCGGTTGGTTTGGTTTGTGTCCTGAAGGAGACGTGTGTTGCTTTGGGATCCAAAATGGGCTTTTTTGAGTGTGCTTGTTGCTGGGCTCTTGACTTTCAAAAGCGAGTGGGGGGCTATTTTTAGCTAGCTATGAAGGGCTACAGTAACAGGTTTGCCTTTGGGGGACTGCATCCATTGGCTGTTTTCTCTCTCCCAGCAAACAGAACTTGTGTGTGTGTGGGGGGGGGTGCGTGGGGGAGGTGGAGTGTGTGTGGGGGGGTGCGTGGGGGAGGTGGAGTGTGTGTGGGGTAGTGCGTGGTGGAGGTGGGGTGTGGGGGTGCATGGGGGTGGTGGTGTTTGTGTGTGGGGGTGCATGGGGGAGGTGGAGTGTGTGGAGGAGGTGCGTGGGGGAGGTGGTGTTTGTGGGGGGTGCGTGAGGGAGGTGGAGTGTGTGGGGGGGAGGTGGGGTGTGGGGGGTGCATGGGGGTGGTGGTGTTTGTGTGGGGGGGGTGAGTGGGGGAGGTGGTGTTTGTGGGCAGGGTGCGTGTGTGTGTGTGTGTGTGTGTGTGTGTGTGTGTGTGTAAGGACAGCACAGTGTATGTCACTCTCTTGGTTTTTAGACTGCATGATTCATTCACCAGGACTGTTATTTTGTTATTTGTCACCACAATCTGCCCTGCTCTCCTCCCCTCCCAGAACCACCAATTGCAGTAACACTGCGGGGGACTGAACCCCTGGAAAGCAGAAACGCAGCTTTCTGGCCAGAATCTCATTTTGCGAACTCTTGCTCATCTCCGCGTTCCTTCTAGCCCAGTAGCCTGTCTCTGGCCGTGGCAGCGCCAGCTACTTCAGAGGAAGGTGTAAGAACCTGGCAGTAGCAGTTATGGGATCATTTGCCCCCCATATTAGGTCTCCAAAAGCCAGAGATTGGCTGGAGCCCTGAGGCACGGGGTTTAATAGTCCTTCTGCTAGTTATCCTTGATGGTAGCTCTGGAGAGAACTTCGCAGTGTGGCTGCTCTTAATAACAAGTTTAGTGTAAAACACCCGGGACCAAACACCTGCCTGGTGTAATTACTGCTCGTAAGGTTTGCAGTCCGAAGCCGCAGGACAGTAGCAGTGACTGTAGCACCTGGGTTTCATATGTTAGTTTTGGAAGCTGCTTCTCAACTTCCTCTGTGAGCTGTTTGCTTCTGAATGAAGTGTTAACTTCGCCAGTAGACGTCTGGCCATAAAGTGGTGGAAAGTCTTTATCGTGTCGAACCCTCGCTCATGTTCAGCCTCTCAGCAGAGTGATTAGCAGCTAAACTCACCAAGGCTCACAGCTCAGTGGTGCTTTTCAGGATAAGGGAGGAAGAATTTTCATTTGCTCGGCGGTAACATGAATTGCTGCAATGAAATATCCCCCCAAGGCCTGTGTCTGGTCTGCCTGTGGGTTACGTTCTAGTAACCTGTATTTAGAGGCTGCTGACAGTGCTGCCTTGAATATAAAACGCACAACAAAAGGGTTAAGGAAAGTTCTGAGTGGGGAGCCCGTCATGCCCAGATTTCAGTCTGTCAGTGAGGTCTGGGGGCATCTCCCATTCAAAAATCTATGAGACAATTCATCCCAATTTGCATATTAATAAGCTACCAGTGCAGTAGGCATTGGGTGAGCAGCACAGAATCTTAACCTCCAACGCCCCTGTGCAGCTCCCGGCTGGGTGTGCCACTCCTGCCAGCGGTGGGGGAAATGTTAGTCAGGACTGCAGGAGCCCATGTGAGGGACGCTGGGGAAGGGGAGCTGCTCTCACCAGCTTCACAGCATCCCTGCTAGTACCACACATTGTTGGAGCCCCTCCATGCGGACAGGCCTGGGAGGACGCATGGAAAACCTCAAAGCCACTGTTCTAGGGAGATCTCCATTGTTCTCCCCCTCGCTGTTCAGTGTAAAATGGACCCTGTGAGGCAGGGCCCGACCTTCGCTGGCAGGGAGCTCACGGGGCCTCACCTGGCTCTCCATGCAGTCACAAGTTGCTTTTGTCACTGGCTTCAACGCGAGACAAACCTCGAGATGAACTGTCACTGTTGAGAGCAGGGAGGGAGGGTCAGGAGCTGGTGACAGATGAGATGGTGTCGCCCCTCCTCCTGGCAGGGGTGTCTGCTTTGAACAACCAGGGTGACCATGCTGGTGTGCAGTGCCCGTGCTCCTCACACAGCTGAGGAAGGGGAGAGGGTGGCGCAGTGAGCCAAGATGCCTGGGTCCTGTTCCCAGCTCCTCTGCTAAGTGCTAACACAGCTGTAAAATGGGGATAATATTCAGCTTGCTGCCATGTTGTGAGGCTAAAGTCATGTCTGTGCAGCCCAGAGAGCATTGGGGGGAAGGTGTCAGAGAGAAGTGTTATGTCTGCCAATTCCCCAGCCCCCCCTCCTGTCCGGGGAGCCCAGGGCCAGGCTTATGCCTTTGTTGCACCCGAGCATTTAATGGCAATCCTTGGCAGCCTGGGGAAGACCGTGGGGATGGCTGGTGTAACGCCTGCTCCCGCGCCAGAGGCCCTGCTCACACCAGCAAGCTGAGCCTGTGCTGGAAATGGCCCCATAGGGAGACGGGGACAGCCTACTGCCACGGCAGGGCAGAGTGAGGACAGGGCTGGCCAGGGCTGTCTGTGTCACCCTTAATCAATTGTCAGTCCCAGGGCAGGCAGGGCTGGTGCCGACAGCCGTGTCCGGCCTTGGGCTACCCAGGCCCTTTGCCTGCCTGCGAAAAGCCTGGGGATAATCCAGAGCCCCCAGGAGAAAGGGAAAGACCCTGCTCTGCTCGCTGACTCCAAGCGTCTAAAGAGCAACCCAGCTCGAGTTCTGCCCTGCTGATCTAGGCTGGTGTCCGTGCAAGGGGCCTCTAGCCGTCCACTGCCCAGCACCCGCACCGCACTGAAAGCACGGCCACTGCCGAGAGCAGGACTCCTGGGTTCTGCTCCCCGTGCTAGGAGGCAGTGCGTCCTAGTGGTTAGAGCGGGAGGGTGCTGGGTGTCAGGGCTCCTGGGCTCAGGCAGCCGCTGGCATCTTAACCACTGGTTTATCTAACTGTATTCTGGGCAGGCCTAGCCAGCGTGCGTGTGTTTGTGTCTGTCTGTCTATCTGTCTGCGTCTGTGCGTCTGTGTGTGTCTGTGTGTGTTGGTGGGTGTCTGTCTCTGTGTGTGTGTTTCTGTGGGTGTGTGGGTGTCTGTGTGTGTGTATGTGTGTGTGTGTTGGGGGGTGTCTGTGTGTGTGTGTGGGTGTCTGTGTCTGTGTGTGTTGGTGGGTGTCTGTCTCTGTGTGTCTGTGTGTCTGTGTGTGTGCTATAAAACCCAGACACTGGCAGCCACCTGTGCCCTCCCTATGTCCATGTTCCCCTCCCCGCCCGCCTCAAGGCGGCTCCCGCGGTAACAGCAGCGGAAGGTTCTAGAACCGGCCTGTGACCCAGCAGGGGTAGGATGGGCGCCCCCCGAGGACTCCATCGCGCCTCCCCACTGGGCTTGTTTCGGACAGGCCTAGGGGCTACCGCAGCAGCAGCAGAAATAGCAACCAAGCTCACGGAGCAGGAAGAGACTCCCCGGCCCCTCCCGGCCCATGGGCAAGTGACTTTCACTCCTCGGTATTCGTGCTGCGGAGACGCCAGGTGGCAGGGACAGGCAGTGAGCTCAGCTCGTCAAAATGTAACCGGGAAAGGTCAGTGCCTCTCCCGGGGGCTGGGCTAATCGTCCCCCTTCTCCGCCGATTGCGGGGTGCTGTGACTGCAGCCCAGGCCCCTCGCAGGCTGGGTGTCTGCGCACAGACTGTGGCTGGCTCTAGGAATGGAGCGAATGATTAAAAACCATCCCCGGAGGGCAGGGAGCCTGCAGCTGGGGAGGGAACGATGGGGAAGGCCCGACAGCCAGCACAGCAATCCTTGGGGGGAATGGCATTACCATGCCAGCTCTGCCCAGCGTAGGACGTCACACTGGGCGTCTCTGATGGAGCAGCCTGAGGTGAATCAGGAATTGGCACCAAGCAAAGGGATTCTCCTTCCATGTCACAGTGAAGCGGTTCAACGGCTCTCTGGGGCTGGCCGGTGTTCAATGGCACTGGCTCATCCAGGACAAAGCTTCGCTCTCCAGCCCCCGGTCCCTGTAGAAGAACCACATTGAGTCTGGCCTCGCCCTGCCGATACCCGTGCTGGGGCTGCGGCTGGATGGTGGGCAGGATGGGCCCTGCAGGCTGTTCTCTCTGCCAGGTGTGGGAACGTCCCATCTTCTAGCTCGTTGCTGTGAGCAAGGGGGGAAAGCAGCTACCGTCCCATCCTGCGGCCCCGCTGGTGGGAGTTAGCATGCGCCAGCTCCAGCACCGGGGCCCCTCGCGGTACAGCATTAGTGCCAATGTCACGGTGTTGGTTTGCTTTAAAAGCTAGCGGTTAAGCAGGTGGGCGGTTTCTCTTAGCACCAGGGCATCATGGGCCCGGGCAGGGAGTCTCGAGCCAAGGGCTTTACCCCAGGCACCAGCACACCCTGCAGGGCATAGAAGCGGATGTCCGGCTCAGTGCAGGGGAAAGACTCCCTTCTCCTCTGGCATGGCTCAGTGCAGGTCCGTGCCCTGTGCTGAGGGAGAGCCCCCGGGGTCCGTAAGCACTCTCTGTCACAGCGCTTGCCCACCAGAACGTTGTACCCTGGCAGGCTTTGGAGAGGAGAGGCCCCCGCACAGCCTGTGTGCAGTTTGTAAAGTGCTTCGGGATCCCTTCTGTGCCGGGGCTGGTTGGGAATGTCGTAGGAATGATTTTTGGACAGAAAATGCAGTTTTCACGAAATCAAATTGGTCCACAGGAAAATGTTCGATTTTGTCAAATGTTTTTCTTTTTGTGTTGGGAAAATCAAAACAGTTTGATTCAGGTCAGCTGGTGGCTCTGGATGTGCCATCCCAGCGCTGGTGGTGCCTTTTGGACAGGGCAGCTGGGGGCCAGAGCTGGGTGAAAGGCAGCTCCTGGGTTTAGAAGAAGTAACTCCATTGCAGCGTTTCTGTTGCTTCATTGGACCCTGGAATAAAATGGGGAACTTTTCTGTATCAGAAATATCTGCAACCCCCACCCCAAATATTAGCATGCTTTGGATGTGGCATTGCCTCCCTCAGAAGCCACTTCCTGCCCCCCCTCCCCCATGTGTGTGTTTGTCTCTTGGGGGCAAAAAAGGTGGGAGAAACCCACATTTCTGGAACTGTGTTTTTCTTCTGAAAGTTGATCACCCGGCAAAAACCTGGCCCTTAAGGCAGTGCTGGTGTCACTCGTGTCAGCGTTGGCTGATAGGTTCAAGGTTCCTCCCTGAAATCTCTCTGCCAGGCCAAATGCCAGAGGGAGGAGAATAAAAAAATAGCCTAGGATGCAGATCTGTAAGTGGGTTCCTAGCAGTTGATGTGGTTAGAGAGAATGGGACTTAAAACAGCTGAGTGGTCAAAGTGGAATTCATAAGCATTTTGCAGCTGGTGTAAGTGGTTAGAACAGGTGTCTGGGGGCCTGGACTCCTGGGCTCCGGTCCCAGTTCTGCCACTGACTCACTGGGGCCCGGGGGCAGGTGACTCACCCTGCTCTACCGCACTTTCCTCAGCTGTGGAAGGTGGCAAATAATCACGAGTGCTTCACCGCCAAGGTATGTTGTGAGGCTTAATTCACGTATCCTTGGAGAGCCTCAGGTAAGAGGGGTCGTGAAGACGCAGAGAGTTACTTTGGTTTGCTCTATGGAGAGGCTGTCTGATACAAGGGAAAAATTCTGTGCGTGCACGTGTCTGAGCATTTGTACGAACGCGTCCATTGGATTCTGCTTTCATACGGACAAACTCTTCTGGAAAAGTCTCTCTGAGCCAAGCAGGAATTTCACCTGCACCTGGGATTCCCTAGGGTCTCTCCAGTGCATTCATTGAGGCCAACGCATGGGAGATGCTACTGCATTGATTCGTCAGTGCCTCTGTGCCCACCCTGGAGTGTAAAACCAAGGCGGTGGAGGGTGGCGTGTGGGATGTTAGTGCATGTTTGGGATGGGGCTTTCCCTTTTACAGAACTAGAAAGGAAACCCATTCCTTGAGCCGTTT
This sequence comes from Emys orbicularis, assembly GCF_028017835.1. Lineage (NCBI taxonomy): Eukaryota > Metazoa > Chordata > Testudines > Emydidae > Emys > Emys orbicularis. The sequence continues at coordinate 31,064,646 of NC_088698.1, forward strand.
GAAAGCAGCCCTGGAGAGAACCCTGCATTGACAGTGTCATAGTCCTAGACTAGGAGTGGCCAACCTGAGCTTGAGAAGGAGCCAGAATTTATCAATGTACATTGCCAAAGAGTCACAGTAATACGTCAGCAGCCCCCCATCAGCTCCCCACCCCTGCTTCCAGCGCCTCCTGCCCACCGGCAGCCCCGCCAATCAGCGCCTCCCCCTCCCTCCACACACCTCCTGATCAGCTGTTTCGTGGCGTGCAGGAGGTTCTGGGCGGGAGGGGGAGGAGCGAGGGCACGGCAGGCTCAGGGGAGGGGGTGGGAAGGGGAGGAGTGGGGGCAGGGCTTGTGGCAGAGCCAGGGGTTGAGCAGTGAGTCCCCCCCGCCCCCCAGCACATTGGAAAGTTGGCGTCTGTAGCTCCAGCCCTGGAGTCGGTGCCTGTCCAAGGAGCCGCATATTAACTTCTGAAGAGCCGCATGTGGCTCCGGAGCCACAGGTTGTCCCCCTCCCCCCGTCCCAGAGTGAGGCCTTTGAGATAGAAAGTCCCCGTCTGAATCCCTCCAGCATGAAGGACTCCACACTGCAGTGCTTTCGTCAGATCCACATCATAATTGCCAGACTGGATCAAAGACACTGTCCAGTTAGCTCAGTGTCCTGCCCTGACTGTGCCCAGACCCAGCTGCCTCTAAGGAAGGTGTAGGAAACCTGCAGTCGCCGATGTGGCATTATCTGCTCCCCCATCCCCCGCACTAGATTTCATCCAGGTGTCTGATCGTTAGAGGTTGCCCTGAGCCCTGAAGCAGCAGATTTATTGTCCCTGCCAAATTGCTAATGTTAGTTAAATAACTCTGCATAGTCTTGATTTTAACAGAAATGCCCAGTCCCTTTTTGAACCTTATTGACTTCTTGCCCTGAACAGTGTCATGTGGCAGTGAGTTCCACCGCTTAGTTACACATTGTGTGGGAAAGGAATTTCCTTCTATCGGTTTTGAATTTTAATTTCACTGCCTGTCCCCTTGCTCGTGTGTTATGAGGCAGGGAGAACAGATGCTGCTGATCTCTCTTCTATGGACCAGTCAATATTTATAGACTTTTGTCATGTCCCCTCTTCTCCATCTTCTCTCTAAGTAACAGTGGTTTCAGTGTCTCTTCAGAGAGTTTTTCCAGGTTCTCCCCCCCCCAAACCCACTCCATTTCTGCCATGTCCTTTGTGAGCTGGGCTGCCCACCCAGAGGGGGCCACCCCATTGGCTAATATCTCTCTCTCATGCCCGTCACCCAAATCGGGGTATGGGCCGCCAACCACAGATCTCCAGAGTCCTTTATCCTGGGCCATTTGCTCTAGCTGGTTCCAGGTATAGCCCATTTTTCTTGACTCATACATGGTCCTCACGTTCCATGTACCGATGGTAATCCTCCTGGTTGCAAGAAGGGTAATCGGCTTAGTGGCTTCCTCACGACTTTCACCACCCAGCATCATGCGTCTTCGAGTTGAAGACCCTTCTTTTTCCAGGCTAAAAGTCTCTGTTATCTCTATTGTTGGCGTTTCTGTAGCAAGTTGATTTTTTACGGGGTGGAGTTGCTAGCCCCACGCCCAACCCTCCTCCTTTATCCTGACTTGGGACAGGCAGATGGCCCCAAAGGACCTCTCTGGTGGAGTTATTGGCTAATATAATATTGGTATAATGTTCTCCATATCATTCACCGCCCTGTTCCCTGGGCCTCCTCCACCTCGTTAGCGTGTTAGCCATAGCTGCACACTGAGCACAGGCCAGCTCCCTTCCCTGGTTGACATGGTTAATTTAGACCCTGTGAGGGGAATGAGAAGTTTGAAGTTTTCCCTCCCACGTGCATTGCTTTGCTATTGTTGACAGTGAAGTTCCTTTGCCGTTGTGTTGCCCGTAGAGTTCCTCACAGCCCTCTCTGGCCCTGATTAACCTCGGGAACTTTGTGTCATCTGCCTGAGTCCTCTACACCCACGGCAGGGTTAGTAGCTGCCTCTGATTTGAACTGACAGTGCACGGACTTTCCAGGGACTGCCACTCCCCCGGATCTCCGGAGCGGCATCGCTGGTTGCCAGGCTATTTACCTCCAGCTAGGAGGGGCCTGCTCAGCCCGCTGGGTCGGACCCCGTGTGGAGGGTGAGATGGGGCAGAGCAGCTTGTGTGTTTCATACATCTCTCGCTCATGGACTAATGACATCTTTGTTTTTTCTCTCCTCCCGCCCTCCTATGTGTGTGTCTCTGGTCCGCGGCCCAGGTCGATGTGTCATTTGTCTCCATAAAGCATCATTCCTTGTATCACATCCGAAGCTCTCCAGCCCTCAGGCACTGTCACAGCAGAAGCATGGCCATCTCATCACGCCTTGCACTGTGGGAGCAAAAGGAAAGTGACGACACTTGTGCTGCTGCGGGGGCAGGGTTCCCTCTGGCACCCACTGAACGTGGCATGTCTCTCCTGGGTGCGGGGCCTCGGGCACTTAGAGGGAGCAGATCATTGGAAGGAGCTAAGGGTTCCCAATCGCACAGTAGCAACGCTTCCAGCAGGGGGCAAGGAGCATGCCCGGCTTTAACCATTTGCTAGCCAGCATGATCCATTCCTTTGGTTTCACTTTACCCATTAGATTTGGCTTCTCATAGTCAATGGCTCGCTTGTCGCCCCCTGTGCATGTCCTGCTGCCTTCCACAAATGCCTTTTGTGAGCATTCTAGCTCCTAGCACATAGGGGGCCATTTGTGTGTTGTGTTTTGTGTTGTGAGCTCTTTCTCTACTGCCTTGGGAGCAGACGGCTCCTGCCAGTAAATTCCAGGTAGAAGAAGAGAGTTAACATATGCTTGAAAAGTAGAATAACTATCCTCACCTGAGGTTAAAGCCATGTGCAGGTGTGTGTGAGAGGACACCATGGGTCTGAAGTGCCAGTCTTCTTTCGGACACAAGTAAGAAGGTTGAAAGGCCCTAAACTGTCCGAGCTTTCCCTGCTTTCCAAGGTTTGAAAATGAGAATGTTCCTGTGCCTCTTTGCAACAGCCACGTCCTTTGCGATGTGCGTGGGGCCAGATCCCAAGCCCATTGAGGGCAGTGCAAGTCTTTCCATTGACTTCAGTCAGCTTTGGAAGAGGCCCTTAAACATGTCCACCCTTGTAAGAGGAGGAGAGGACAATGGTTTATGGAGGCCTAGATCTGCTTCTGCAAGCTGTCCTTGGGGCTGCTTTGCCAGGGGACGCTAGACCACTATAGAGCCGGTACTAGGCATAAACAGACGAAGCAATTGCTTAGGGCCCCAAGCAGCTCAAGGGGCCCCCCATTAATTATTAGTATGTGCTGTGTGTGTGGGGAGGGACCCCAAAATATTCCAGTTTAAAGCCCCCCCCCCATGGGCTTGCACCGGCACTTGTAAAGATGCTGGATATGTATCCTCAGAAGGTTGGACTGCTTCTGCCTGCATACAGGGGGACAGATGAAAACTCATCCAGCACTTCTTTGTGTCCCGCTAAATAGCTAGTGGCTTTTAATCAACTGAAGGTAAAAAAACCCAGCTGCACATCTTGTTCAGCACAAGTGGGGAAATGTGTAGGAAACGTCTGAAATGTTTGTAAGCAAAGGAGGGAGAGCTAGTTAATGGGGCGATGGCTAGGCTAGATGGCCCCAAATTAGACCACTCCGGCAAAGTCCCCAATGATTTTCAGAGGTGCAAGGGGGAGTTGCATTGGGGGATGTCATCTAACTGCCCTTGGTCCTTTGGAAATCTCCCCTGCAGTTCTATGTGGGGTATTTCCCTTAAATTTGTTTAGTTTTTTTTTTTTTGAAAGAAATTGATGCTGCTAGTTTGGTCTTCATGAGTGACCCTACGACAACAGCCGTGTGCTCATAGGCAACCCCACAACAACCCAGCAGGTGCAACCCCAAGACTCTCAAGCAACCCTACAATAACAAACCAGCATGCAAGTACCTGTAGTAGATGCAGCCCTGGGGAGGGAATAAATTCAGCAAGGGGAGGGTCCAGTTCCAGATCGTGAGTGGTGGTGGTATGATGAGCGACGAGAGCGTCTGATTGTTGGAAAGAGCTCTGCAAGCCCCCTGCCACGTCTCTCTCACTTTGCTACTCCCGTGTGATGCTATAGCAGAGTACGGGACTTGGCCTGTCATACATGAGCTTGGTTGAGTCATGTATGCCGACTAACTGCTCTTCGAGGGGTTTGTGATGCTGTCTGAGCCCGAAGAGCAGACCTTTGCCAGGGCCCACGAGGCGTGCCATTGAATAATGTAGCCTCTGCTTGTGCAAACAGATCAGGGAAGAGGACCGGAGTCCGCCCCCTTCCTCACCACCTCCGCTTTTCTCAGTGATTCCTGGGGGGTTCATCAAACAGCTTGTTCGGGAAACAGAGAAAGAATCCAAGGTAGCTAAACGGAAAGAGAAAGGCACCTTGAACTCCAAAGAAGACGTAAGTACCAAACAAATTGTGCCCTGTGTTCAGTATCCTGGGGGTCAATTGTCGGTGTAACCTCCACCATCACATGTGCATGGCATGGCCCCCTCAGTTTGCTGGGCCAGAGGATACCAGACTACTACAACTGCCAGTTAGAGGAGTTGCTCCTTTAGCTCAATTAGTAATGGCTGGTGCTTTTAGTGCTGGATGTCCCAGGTTCATCCCCCACTGAGAAGCTGACAGGGCCCCAGTATCTGTGCATCTGGGATAATGAGTACATCCTGAAAATGCCCCTGTGCTGGAAAGGCAGAATGTTGTTGTCCATGACATTACGAGTGCTAAGATTTGGGTTTAGTGAGGGCTGCCGGGAGCAAAAGGGGAGAAGCCGCTAGTTTTACTCTTGTTTGCACAATTGTGCTTCTAACAGATCAAAAGTGCTAGAGCCTCACTGCAGAGGCACCTTTCCCTGGATGAAAACACTGGCAATGAATCTCGCTAACAGAGCTAATTGTTAATAGACAATAATATCAAAGTGGTGGGTAAGCTTGCAAGGCTCCTCAAAGGAGGTTTGTAGTTGGTCCATGAGTAGGCTGACCAGACAGCAACTGTGAAAAAACAGGACAGGGGGTGGGGGGTAATAAGCGCCTATATAAGAAAAAGTCCCCAAAAACGGGACTGTCCCTTTAAAAACAGGACATCTGGTCACCCTATCCATGAGCAATGCCAAACCCAAAGTCCCCAGTGTCTTTCTACAACAGCTGCTGTCACTGGAGTTTTTGGTGCTAGCTGCAAAGTTTTTCACGTGAGATGCAGGAATCAGAATCAGGGCAGTGTCTTCAAATGGGTAATAAATGGAGACGTTGGAGAGGGTTGAGAGAAGAGCCAAAAAATAATTAAAGGGTTGGAAAACATGCCATACAGTGATCCATTGAGCTCCTTAAGTCTATGTAGCTTAACAAAGAGAAGGTTAAGGGTGATCACAGTCTGTAAGTACCTACGTGGAGAACAGGAATTTGCTAAAGGGCTCTTCAGTCTAGCAGACAAAGGTTTAACAAGATTAAATGGTTGGAAGTTGAAGCCAGACAAATTCAGACTGGGAATTAAGTACTGTACACGTTTTTTACAGTGAGGGTAATTAACCACTGGAACATTTACCGAGGGCCATGATGGATTCTGCATCACTGGTAGATTTTAAAGCAGGATTGGTGTGTTTCTGAAAGTTCTGATCTGTTTCAGTGGAATCCTGAGGCCTGGGCTATGCAGGAGGTCAGACTAGAGGATCACAGTGATCCCTTCTGGCCTTACAATCTATGAATCTAATCAAAGCTATTTGGGCTGGGGAGTCTGTGGGAGCCAAATGCTGGCCTGACTTACACTCTTTCCAGCCTTGGGACCTGCCCCAGGAGGTCCGACTTGCCGTTCAGACCAGTTGCCTTGATCCCAGCTAGATTCCCAGGGTCCTGAGCAGCCGCGACTGTGGGAAAGGATCAGCCCCATTGATAAAACCGCCCTCCAGAGCCGAAGCAATCGCTGCCGTTTCTAGTGTGCAAAGCGATCTGTTTGTACAGGTGCTCTGGCGGCAGGGCCAGAGCAGGTCAGTCAGAAGGCAGCCAGGGGACGTGTGCACTGGAGGCAGCACTTCAAATGATGTTACCAAGGGGAGGTTCCTCGGGAAGATGCCAGGTGGCCTGTGGTCACCGGAAGGCCGTGCTGTCCTGGAATTTCCCTTGAAGTTTCTGGACTGCCTGGCTCCGGGTTGGAGTTTGCTGGGTAGCAATGAAAACAGGGAGTTAGTCCCAGCGAATGCCAGCACGCTCCGTGGGCAGAGACTGAGCACCACTAACGTATATCTGAGGCACGTGTGGCTTTGCTAGTGCAATTAGCCACCCTAGACACACTTAACAGCCAGTCTAGAAATTAGGCAAAGTGAAAAATTCTCTGTGGTGCACGTTGAGCCTCCTGATCCCTTGGTCACTGCCCAAAACGAAAGGTTCAAAGGCATGACTAGCTGGCGAGGGAAGCGCAGAGTCTGTTCCATGGCAGTTCCATCCCCGAGCCAACAGACCTTCTCCGGGGGAAGAATTCTGTCTTCCCCAGCTAGATCCGGTGCCAAAGGGTAGTGGATAGATAGGGCCAGGTGACAATGCCTTCCTCACCCGGCTGTCGTTAATTCCCTCGCTATCGCCTCCACTGCCTGAGTCATGGACACGCAGAGCGATGGGTGGAGGACTGGAGCTAGACCTTGCAGCTCAGTGTAGGCATCTAAACTGGACATGCTCACAGGGAGCGCTTGGAAGGAGAAACAGACCCCTCTCTCACGCTGTGTGCAGCCGGGGATGCGACTGGCCTCTCTGCAGAGGGCAGCTCAAGGCCTCTGTGCTAGTTAAGCCCCAGGGGTTTGGGCTCCAACTCACACATTCGAGTTAAAGCAAGCACTGTGTGCGTCCCTGGGTCAGGGCAAGAGCCCTAGGTGTCCAGTTCTGCCAGGCATTCAGCATGCTCAGCTCCACCAGAGATGCTGGCACCAGGGCTGGACGAAAACTGTCCACCAGCTCTGCTCGGCACCTTGCAGGATTAGGCCCTGGGTAACATTGTCAGAAGGGCCAGGTTTTCACAGGTATTTGGCACCTGAAGGAGTAGATGGGCGTCATGTGGGATTTTCCAAAGCACCTGGCACCTAACTTCAAAGTGAAATCAATAGGAGTCAGTAGTCGGGGGGGCTTTTCCAAATCCCATGAGCTGCCCCTCTGCTCATTTAGGCACCTAAATAACTTTGGAAATCTGGCCCTAGGTCCCACTGAATTAAAGTCCTAGGAGCCCACATCACTGCTGAAAATGGGACATAAGGACATAGCTGCTTGTGCATATTGCTGTTCCTGCAATTTGTGACCTGGCCCTGCCATTTATCCCTATAAATTGGAAGCTGCTTTTAGTTGCTCCAAGTCTCTCTAAAATCAAACCCTCCTCGACCCCCTGTTGAGGAGAGCAACTCACCAACCCCCCTGTAGCTCTGTGCCTGAGATGAGTCTGGGTCTAAGTTTCTGCAGAGACCCTGGTGCCTGTTGGCTGCCAAATCCAGGCTGATGAATTCACCAAGTGAGCTGTTCCTCTGGCGTCACCAGGCTTAATGCTAACAGGCTCAGCTTCATCTTGATTTTGTTTCTAGCCTCCTGGGAAGCACGACAACAATCATGAGCAGCAGTTTGTGATAAAGGATGAGAACATCCTTGAAGTAGGAGGAGAAATGGCAAGTGAAGGGCAACTGCTGCAGAACGGCCTGAACGGAGAGCAGCACGAAGGGGAAGTGACAGCGGAAGTTGCACCGAGAAAGCCTCTTCCCTTCAAGAGAATCGTGAAGAGGAGCAACATCGTGAAAGCCACCTCCCCGGCACCTGAAAAGGCAGCAGCCACTCCCAAACCAGGGGAGACGATCCCACCAGATGAGTCCAAGGTTGCCAAACCTCCATGTCCTGAGCAGAGCTCTAAGGAACAAAGTAAAGGGGAAAATGCCCCTGCTGGTGCTCCAACAACTGGTAAGGATTTTCAGCGCCACCGTGAAGATCCTGCAAAGGAGGGCGACGCACTGAGGAGAAAACGTCCTGAAAGTTCAGGGAAAGAGAAGGTGGTAACGAAGAAGCAGCGGGAGCCCCAAATCAAGGCTGAAATCAAGAAGGGGCAAGGGGAGATTAAGGAGAAGCCAGGGAAAATCAAGGAAGAACCAGTGGAAATCAAGGAGGAACAAGGGGAGGTCAAGAAGAAGCCAGGAGAAATCGAGGAGGAACCAGTGGAAATCAAGGAGGAACCAGTGGAAAATAAGAAGGACCCTGGAGAAATCAAGGAGCCAGGGGAAAGCACAGACTCAGACAAGGTGATTTTGTGCCCTGTCCACATGTCCTGCTGTTCAGCTAGAATATGGCGTATAGAGTCCTTCCCTATGGAGTTAGAGTAAAAACCCCTTTGATACAGGAGAACTGAAACAAAATAGAAGCTGTTTAAGGTCCCAGATCAGAAGACTTGGTGTGTTATGTAGACTTAAAAGTGACAAGTTGATTAGAATGCATGCAGACGTTAAAATGTGTAAGAATGTGTTTAGTGTTTAAATTTCATGAAAACCAGGTGGGATGTTGCATGCATTGTTTTCATGTATCTGTACCCAGTTATAATGTAATAGCAAACATTTGCATTCTCTATACCCCTGTAACTAAGTAACCCAGCAAACGGGAAAGAAGCCTCGTGTAATGCAAATGAAGATCTTTAACAGGAAAGTGCTAATTCCTGTGGCTGGAAAGCAAATGGTCATTGTGTGTGAGATCAAAGGTCAAAGACTTTGTTAAAAGATCAGATTAGAACTGCCTCTGCTTCACTGTCTCCTGCTGCAGGAACCTGACTCTCTTTTTGTCTCCAGGTTCATGCCGACGTGTGGTATGAAACAGAGAAAGTTTGGCTTGTCCAGAAAGATGGATTTACTCTCGGTAACTTTCATTTTCTCCATCTGCACTCTGATACCTAAGCTGAGTAACTTGCTTTGGTGTTGTTTGGAAGGGAGATAAACCCTCCAGCTTTGGATGCACCACTGGGGGCTAGGAGGAACCCTCCTGGGGAAGCTAATCCCATCACTACAGACTACAGGACTTCTTCCTCTGAAGCAACTGGCACTGGCCACCCCTGCAGCCAGGGTGCTGGACTGGGTGGATCTCAGGTCCTATCCAGTCTGGCTATCCCTGTGTGGCCATTGCTGAGCTCAGACAGGAGAGGAGCCTCTTCTAAGAGCTGTGACCTCCTCCTAGTCTGGCAGTTACAACAGCCGGGGAGTGGGGCTCTTTGGTATTGTTCCGGGCTCCATCAGGACTCACTGTGTGGCTTGGCCAAGTCCTGCCTGGCCTGGTCTCTAAAGTGCCAAATGCCTGCAGCTTGCATGGCCCCAGAAGGATTAGTGGGAGCTCAGCCTGTCCAGAGATTCATCCATTAGGTTTGGATGACTTGCTTCTCCTGATCTGTGAAATGGGTTGAATCTTGTCTGGCTTTCTCACGGGCAGGAGAGTGTGAAATGGGATTATTGTGTGTAAAGGGCTGTGCAAGGTGCAAGTGCCACTAAGCCTCCAGATGCTAGTGGGGAGAGAGGCAAAATATCACCCTTGAAGTACAATAGCAAACCTAATACCTGACGGGATCTCTTTCCTGTTGGTCGCTCTCACTGAAGGCATACAAACATTGGAGCCCACATTGCCCTCCCCTGTAACGTTCTTCCAGTACAGGCAGCATTTCGTATTCTTTAAGGTATTTCCCATGATGCTTTTCTGTGCACACTGTTGTTAACTCTCAGAGTTGGTTTTATAAACCAGTCTGAATCTCTCGTTTATCCTGTGGCCCCTTTCCCTCGCTCTGGCAGTACGTGTACATAATGGGAACTGTGACTCACGTCTCCTCTGCAAGTGGAGGTGCGAATGCAACGGGGGTAGACTTATCTGTGCTAACGTGAATCTAGTTAGCATGGGTGACAATAGTGGTGCTGAACTGTCAGAACAGGCTTCAGCCTGGACTAGCAACTGGAGTACAAGCCAGCCGGGACCCTTAGTACGTACTCTGGTGCTATCCTGTGCTGAAGCCTGTTCTGCCACATCTCTCTACACTGTTACCCGTGCTGGCTAGATTAAATGTGCATGCCTCCCTGTGCTGCCCTCAGACCTACACTTGCAGTGGAGACAGAGCCCTTCGGGCTACGCGCACTATAGGGGTGTGAGTTGTAAAGCCACTACAGCATTGTGCACTGCTTGGACTGTGTAGACCTTGCTGGTGCGCACGAGAAGTTCCCTAGTGTACAGTGCTGGGGCGAGATCGGAATTGGCCCCTCTGTAGTTCTCTGAACGAGAACCACACCTTGTGCAGGCCTGTTCAGCTACCTCTGTAATTAGCTGCCCCTTATTTAGGAAAGAGCTCATCTTTGGGCTTCTCTTGCAGCTACCGTGCTGAAGCCGGATGTGGGGACCCCGGAGCTGCCAGTTGGGAGGGTGAGGATTCGCTTAGAAGCTGACAACACTGTCACTGAGGTGGACGAGGAGGATATTCACTGGGTGAGTACCCAGAAATAAAACCCCACAGATGCTGTCAAACCTGCCTGGAAAGCCTCTTCCTCCATCCCAGCCGAAATGGTCTCTCTGCCCCAAGGCAAACCTCTCTGCTCCTGCGAGGTGGGGGCAGCTCTGCTGAAGTCAATGGAGCTGTGCCAGCTTATGCTGATAAACGCGGGCCCCCATCCCTACTGGATGTCCTGTCTGATGGCTGGAGATTCTCCTGGTGGTTGAGACTTTTTGGCTGTTTGGTAATTGACTCTCCGTTGCGATTGGCTGCAGTGCTTGGAAGCTGTTGTACACCAGGCTGCAGTTTGCAATAGCAGAGCTGGAGTATTGCTCTGGCTGCCACATGGCTCTGTTCATGGACCTACTTTGCAAGACACTACCGAGCGCGACAATGTTTTTGGTTCCTGCTCACAGTTAATTGTACTCAACCCTATTAAAATGTGAGCTCTTGGGGAAGGGACTGTGGCCTCCGATTGGTCTGGAAAGTGTCTAGCACATTTTGGGTGGTATGTCCGTATACATATACATTTAGCAGCACCAAAACTGACCACTTCTCTGCCCCAGGGAGTCACATCTTGTGAGGTCTCTAACTGGGCACCCTCCCCCCATGCCAAGGGTGATCACAGGAAACTCCCGATTGAGCTGGAGAAATGTTAGGTTTCCCAGGTTATCAGCTGTGTGCTGCAAGAATGAAATGAGTCTCTCCAGCACAGCCGGGCCCTCAAGCGGCTTCTCGTGCATTATTTTTTGTAGACCAATCCCTCCAAACTGGATGACACGGAAGATCTTGCTGCACTTCTCAGTCTGAATGAATCGAGTGTCATTAACACACTCCAGCACCGGTACCAGTCCCAGCTCTGCAACACTTATGCAGGGCCCTGCCTGATTGCACTCAAGCCTAGCTGGGCCACTACTAACTACTCAGGAAAGGTAAGTGGTGGGCGTGACCCGTCTCATGCAGAGGCTACATGATGGTGTGATGTGGTAGACGGGTTCCCTGGCTTGGATTTGGGATGGCTGCAAATCCCACACCATTGAGTGCTCTGTTTATGCCACGTATTTCACAGGGAAGCTATTTTAGAAGCACTTTAGTGGGTTTTATTTGTTTAGTTTGGAAAGTGATCTTCAGTGAATATCCTGGTTCCCTAGGACACTTTCCTAGGAGAATTCCTTGGTTTCCATCAGTGTCCAATAGGTGGTGCTCCAGAACCATCATAGCCACAGAGAGGGGGCTGGGAAGCAGAGTGTGAGGGAACTGTGCCCAGCTCCTATCTGAGGAAGCAGGACTGGAGCTCCTGTATCGGCGGAAAACGACACACAGGGCTCCATTTTCTCATCAGTACACGTGGGATTTACCAACCTGAGCATCCTCACTCCTTGTGGTGGGATCAGAACCTGGGTCTTTCGGTATGGCCGGGCAGAGCAAACTGAGGGGGGTGAGACGTGTCCGTAATGAAATGCAAAGCAGTACGAAAAATCAAGGGGGGAGGTTGCCTGGCATCAGGCACGTGAAACTAAGCCCAATTCACATGAACTTTTCAAACAAAAGCGGACCCATTTCGAAGCAAAAGCTGAGTGAAGCGGGCCTTTCTCTTTCACCCTTTTGAATGCAAGGGGAGAAGGTTATTCTCATTAGAAGTGTGTGCTTGCCTGCTTTGAGTGAGAAAAGAGATGTTTTGCTAGAATTGCAAAGAAAGCGATGTATTTTGGAGAGGTGTGCACTGAAAACGGAGAGGAAATTCTGCAAAACAGGAATTGAGTTTCCCAGAGCTTTAGGAAACTGGGCCAGTGGGTGACATGAAGGGGCAGAGAGGGGAGGAATCCCGTTAAAGGCACAGCTGTTCATTAACAGATGGGCTCGTTAACAGCGGGCTCTCTCTGCTTGCATGCTCCTATCCTGTGATCTGGAACTGTCCGTCCCTCCAGTGCGAGCGTCAGCCAGGCTCAAGGCGATGGGAGGGCACTTCAGGGAAGGAGCGGTGGAAGGGCCTGCTGCAGGGAAGCCCAGTGAGGTTACAAAGCACAGCCTGAATGGAAACAGACAGGCTTGACGTGAAAACCTTCAAAGTCTTTCATGTCTGAGAACCCCACCGGGCGACTCCGTGTTAAGCGAGATCATTAGAGCAGCTCCTTCACGTGGCCCTTCTGTCTCTAGGTGTTCAAAGGGAAGCGAGACAACATGCCCCCTCACATCTGCTCCGTGGCACAGAGCGCCTACTGGAGCCTGCTCATGCACCGGCAGGACCAGGCAATTGTGCCCTTGGGGAGAAGCGGTGCCGGGAAAACAACCTGCTGCCAGAGCGCTCTGGAATACCTGGTGGGCGCCGCCCGCAGCGTGGACAACAGAGTCTCAGGTACTGCCAGCGGGTGGCTATGTCTGCACGTTATTGTTCTGGGTATTGCAGTTGCACGGAGGGAGCCCACTGATGGACCAAGACTCCACTGTTCTAGGCACTGTACAAACACAGAACAAAGAGACAGTCCCTGCCCCAAACAGCTTCCAATCCAAGTATAAGTGAAGAGACAACTGGTGGAGACAGACAAATGGCTGGGGGAGAACAATGAGACGCTACTCCTCTGCACTCATGCTCCCCTTCTGTCTGTCTGTCTGTTGTGTCTTGTCCGATACTTACATTGGCCACTTACAGAATTGGTCTGAAACCAAGATGAACTTCAATAAAGACAAGTGCAAAGTACTTCACTTAGGAAATGCACAGTTACAAAATGGGGAATTACTAGCTAGAGGGCAGCACTGCTGAAAAGGCTCTGGGCTCTGGATATGCGTCAGCAATGTGCTGCAGCTGTGAAAAAGGCGAATATAATTCTGGGGTGTATTAGCAGGAGTATTGTATGTAAGACAGAGGAGGTAATTGTCCCACTCTGCTCGGCACTGGTGAGGCCTCAGCTGGAGTACTGTGTCCAGTTCTGGGTGCCGCACTTTAGGAAAGATTTGGACAAATTGGAGAGAGTTCAGAGGAGAGCAACAAAAATGATATGAGGTTTAGAAACCCTGACTTAGGAGGGAAGGCTGGGTGAGTGGTACCTCAGAACAGTCTTGACATATGTTAAGGGCTGTTATACAGAGGAGGGTGATCAATTGTTCTCCCTGTCCACTGAAGGTAGGACAAGAAGTCATGGGCTTAAGCTGCAGCAAGGGAGACTGAAGTTAGCTAGTAGAAAAACGTTCTAGCTGTAAAGTAGTTAAGCTCTGGAACAGGCTTCTATAGGAGGCTGTGGAATTCCCATCACTGGAGGTTTTTTAAGACCAGGTTGGACAAACCCCTACCAGGGATGGTCTATTTACTTGATCCTGCCTCAATGCCAGGGCCTGGACCTGGTGAGCTCTGAGGGCCCTTTCAGCCCGACATTTCTACATTTCTGTGTAAGCAGTTGGGGGCAGGGGCCTCTCCTTGTCCTGTGTTTCTACAGTGCTTAGCATCGTGGGGCCTGGTCTCTAACTGGGGCTGCTGGGGGCTGCCATAATACAGATCATTACAATTAATTTTAGTCTGGCTCAGCACTGCAAGCAGCGGGCTCAGCATACTGCGAGAGTGAGTAGGGGCCAGTTTTATGAATTTACCGAGGTGTTGATGAGATTTGTTTAAAGCCGAAATCTAACAAACTATATTTTCCAACTGGATAAATGTGATAGCCACTATTTGAATGGAATTTAATAAGGATAATTCCTTTGTATTGAGTCCAGGGAGCAGTAGCTCATTAGTGTTAATCCTAGGTTCTTTTTCAGGTCTACTTTTACCTTGGACAGTATTTCCCAGATCAGGACACTTAGTTATTCTGAACCAATCACCAAGTTTATTACTTCAGTAACAACCACACTGGTCTGTAAACGCCAAGGTTTTGTAGACTTCAGGGCAGAGGAGTGTGTCAAGGAAGGATATGAAGGAGGTGGCTTTGTGTGGATGTTTATGGGGAACTTCTCCCATGTGTGCACAGAACTGATCACAGATAGGAATGAAAAGGGCCGGACTGTCCTCTCCAGTTATGTGAGTGGAATCCCACAACCTTTGTGTTCCTGTTCCTGCTAAGTCCTAGCCCCATTCTGACTAGCAGAAGTTCTCTTGTAGCTCAGGTGGTAGGAGTCCATGAGATTCTGGGTGCTTTCCTGGCTGTTGACGGTAAAGTCCATGCAGCTGCAATGTGATGACTGTGGAATCTGACACTGTGTGGTTGCATTTTATTTTATTTTTGTTGCACAAAGGGGAAAGGAAGAATATGTATCAATTTATCCCTTCTACTTGTGTAATGTGCCTGTCTCAAATGCTCCCGGTGCAGTAACATTTTGGAATGATTTTAGAACTTGCTCCCACACCCCGTTTCCCCAGAGCCTGGGTTTGTTAGGCTTTCCAGCACCTCTTCCCCTCCCTCTGGTAAGGCTGTGGGGGAGGGTGTGGACTGAGAAGTCTCCATTTATGGATAGTCCCTGGTCTACATTTACATTGTATTGTTTGATTGCTGGGGCAGGAGGCCGCAGCCTGGATGGCGCCTACAGATGACTTTTAAAAAAATCTAATAAATTAAACATTTTCTCATCTAGGTTTACACAGGGTTAACTCCCAATGACCTTGCATGCAAAAATGAAGGCCCTCCCAAGGGATAAACAGAATGATGAGCCACAACACACCACTGAGCCAGCGGCCTCCACTGTGTCATCACAGCCTTCCCTGCTAAGAGAGTCTGCGCCATGCGGGCCCATCAGTGCAGGACCCAACCCAGAGATGCCTTAGGAGTTGTGACTTGGAGGAGGGTCTGATTTTCAGTGAAAAACATGAATGCTTTCGGGATAGCAGCAGCCATGTGTAGCTGTCGCACCGGGGCCCAAGGAGATGGAGACCTGGGATTCGAACCGGGGAAGCGTGCAGTGTTGTTACAGCCAGTCACAGAGCTTGTTGCAAACCAAACTGTTTGTGTTGATTTTTGCAGTGGAGAAGATTCAGGCCATGTTCACAATCCTCAAAGCCTTTGGGACAGTGACCACCTGTTACAATGGCGCCTCCACTCGCTTCTCCATGGTCATGTCGCTGGATTTCAACGCCACAGGCCGAATAACAGCCGCTCACCTCCAGGTAACTCTGCATACCCCTGCCACCGCACCCAGGTCAAGTGCTGCACAGTGCCAGCCTCTTCCACTGGCAAGATGGGAGAGCTCAAGTGGCCAGAGGAGACCTACTGCAATTCTTTGGTGCCCTTGTATGCCAGGTGCAGGGTTGGTCCCTCTCTAGCAGCACCACGCAGTAATCCCCATGGTCACACTGCCGTCCAGCACTTGTGGACATGCACAGAGCGTCCTGCTGGGGATGCAAATGGGTGGAGGTTTAGAGGAGGTAAAGGGGAATGCAAGTGCTGCCCAGTAAAGAATCTCTATAAAACTTCTCCCTTCCTTGGCGTCTAATGGGGTGTGAGAATTCTGGGGTCTATTGCATGGCAGGTCGGTCGTCAGCTGCCTTCCACGCAGACCCCTTCACTCCATGGTTGGTTCAGTCATCATCCGACTGAGTCCTTGCAGAGCACTCTTCTAGTGTCAGCTGTTTAACCCTAGCAACCCCTGCAAGGCGGGTCAGCATTGTCTGGAGACCAAGGCAGAGGGGAGCAGCTTGCCCAAGGCCACTGGGGCCATGGTTAGAACTCAAGTCCCTGCTTTGAGTCCAGTGCCCGGTGCCAGGCGACGCCAAGGGAGTGTTGCCAGACCCGGTTAACAAACCAGAATGTGTTTGCATTGTCCTGCGGAATACGAACTCCGGAGAAAATAAGTTGATATAAAATGGATCTGAACGCAAGGCCACCCTTGCCACGAGGAACATCCTGGTGGAACATTCAGTAAATAGGCAACAAGTAACATCCGCACCGGCTGTCCGGGGCTCTGGATTCTCTGCTGCTCTGAGACAAACCAAAGCGCCTCAGAACCTGGGGGAGGCCTGAGCTCTGACTGGCAGCTGGTTTCTGTGTATTTAATGGAAACTGCCTCTACCTATTTGCTGCCAGGAGGGACAGCGATGGTAGCTGCAGCCCTGCATGTGTCCCCAGTCTCTCATCTGTCCAGCATTAGACTTAGGTCATCCAAGCTAAGCAGGAGCTTTTATAGTGACGCCGCTGGGCTCCACAGCAGCCAGTAACCAGCCACCTCGTCTTGGGGAGACAAGCAGAATGGGGCTGGTGTGAAATATGCATAAGTAAATCTATAATTTGGCATTTAATTAGCAGCACCGTACATGTTGGCCATGAAATTAAACAGAAGCCTCTCTGCTTTCATTATCAGCACAGCTAAGGGAAGCAAAGCTCTGCCCTGCCCTTGCTCTCAGGAGCTGAGCTACTTGGGTGGGAATCCCAGGGACCAAGAATCGAGCAGCATAGATATACTTCCTGCATGTCACTGGCACATGCTGCCTACTGCTCTGGCCTGCCTCGGAGCTAGCAGACCTGCCTTGGGGCTGGAACAGTCCCCTGAGTGCATTAGCTGGGCCTCTCTGCTGAGCAGCAAAACGGGAACCAGCCCTGCAGCTGCCTGGGGAGGGGCAGACTAGAAGAGACACCCCTGGTGCAGCTCAAGGCTGACTTTGGCTCTCTCGCTATTTCCATTTCTAATGCTCCCTGAAATCCGCTGCATCAATTCTTCTTCTTCCAAGATTAAGTTCCCTGAATCCCTGCATTTGAAAGAGGCCAGCTATGGTGTGCTCGGAGAGACGCTCCAGGCAACGGAGGCGTTTCTGTCTTTCTTTTCCCTTCCACTCACCAAGGCGTCCCATGTAGCAGCATAACCCCCCTTGGCTTCCTGCTTGTACAGGTCAGATTGCCAGGGCGAACCGTGGATGGGTCGGGAAGTTAACGGCACAGTGGAGCAGGCTGTTCCCAGCACATAGGGGAGAGCAGCAAGGGGGGTCCCCGGTTTCCAAGAGCGAGTCTTTGTAGTAAGCAGTGATGGTGAAGCTGCCAGGCTCCACCCCCTCTCTGCTGGCAGGATTGGCTTAGCTTGGCTCAGCACTGAATGTGCGGTGAGGTGTGTCTGAGCCATCTGAACATGCGCCGCTATATGGCACTGCATAGCGGATAATCACCTGCAGCTCTAGGGGGAACCATCACAAGAATCGGCTCTTTGCAGTAGGTTGGCGCTTCAGCTGCCGGCTGCAAAGGCAGGGGCACTGAGCCATAACAAATAATAAAGATCAAAGAGTTTGGTTCAGGCTCATTTCCAGTCCGGGAATGGTTTGCCTGTCCCTGGGATACAAAGGAAAGAATCATTTGAGAGTGGTCATTAGCGTTTTCAACAGCGTCTAGGTGATGTAAAGCCCAAGTTCCATTGAAAGTCCCTTACATGCTGTTGAAAGTTTTACCCCTTCATGCCTTGGGCTAAATCCTCCTCTCAGTTACACCACTTACTTCGCAGGGGTGCTGGGCTGGTGTAACCCAGAGAAAAGTTTGGTCTCTCAAATAATCCATTTTCAAAAGCTTTAACCTTTTGTCCACATCCAAAATATGTAAAAAATCCAGGTGGCATCGTCCTATCCCCAGGTCTGTGGGTCTGGCTCACTCCTCGGTGACTCTGCTCTGGCCAGTGATGGGCGTTTGGCGTAAAGAACCCCTCCCGTCACAACGTACGATGGTCATTTGGCTATTCCCAGCCAGTCTGGGTTTCACAGCCTCTGCGCTCAGCTGCCCCTGGGCGGGGATTGCAGGCTGGGGAGTGGGTGCTGAGTTTCTCTTTCTTTCCTCTGCCAGACGATGCTGTTGGAAAGGGTCCGTGTCGCACAGCAACCAGAAGGAGAGAGCAACTTCAGTGTCTTTTCTCAGATGCTGGCAGGCCTGGACATGGCTCACAGGTATAGCTGAGGCCGTATGTGTGGGATGAAATCCGGTGTGTCTGTGTGCGATAGCTTTCCGCCATGCCCTCGTGGCTAGATGCCGTGGTGATGGGGCCACTAGAAGTGACGCATCCAGCACAGAGTGGTCTAACAAGATTGGGTGAGGGAGTGTGACGTGTTAATATCTCCCCTCCCCGGGGGACAGGTTCATGAAGACAGACCAAGGGACAGCAATGGGACCGACCTCAGCAAGGTCATCGCAGGCAGCCGGGGAGATTGAGGTTTGATTTTAGGACAAACTTTCTAGTTCTCAGGGTAGCCAAGCTCTGGAACGGGCTTCCAAAGGAGGTGGTGGAATCCCCATTACTGGAGGTTTTTAAGAACAGGTTGGACAAATCCCTGCCAGGGATGGGCTAGATAATACTTGGTCCTGCCTCAGTGCAGGCGATTGGACTAGATGACCTCTCGAGGTCCTCTCTAGCCCCACATTTCTTTGATCCTGTGTGCCCCCAAGTGAGTTCCTGGACGAGCTTTGCTGAGGACGGGATTGATCATGAACCCAGAGGAATGCATGGGAGCCTCCAGAGAATGCGCAGCAGTATAGTGAGGTGTGAGGAGGAGGCAGCGATGGGTGGGAGGGGACAGCAGGCAAGGAACGGGCTAGTTAATTCTTGCATTGGAGGGGACTGTTGGGAGGGATACTGGGATCTGTGCAGAGGCTTCCAGGTGAGAAATGGAGCCTGTGAGAAACACATATGGACTATGAGGGACTCTAGCAATCTCTCTCCTGTCTGTTTCTGTTTGTGCTGAGAGCTATTGGTCTCTCTGGCTGGGTTACCTGTCAGGGAAAGATGTGCCTCTCTGAGTAAATAGGCTCTGTTAGCACTTCCTGGCAAATAGTCCCTATTATGTGGTGGAAAGCACCAGCCAAGGGACGTCAGGGTCTTGGAGCTGCTTTGTTGCTATGTCTTGTGCGGGGTAATAAACCTGCACAAGAGAGGCACTGCTGGAGGAGACCCTGGGCTGGGGTCCTGTCAGGGCTGAGGCCTGCTAGCTCCACAAGCCGCGCTGGGGCCCAGAGGTCAGACTAACCAGAAGGGCTCTCTCTCTCCACACTGGCAGCTGAATCCTAATGAATAGGGTGGCTTCTTTGCCATTGTGGGGCAGAGGCGTGTTTGTTCAGCTCTCTCTTACAGTCAGTCCCTTTCCAGAGAGAGGAATGAAAAGCAGTTCTTTCCTCCCAACTCCTGCAGGAATATTGCACACGTTGAGTCCAGGAGCCATTCCTCAGGGAATGCCCGGAAAATCCTTCCACGGCTGTGGGATACAGAGGCCGAACTCATGTTCTCTAACCAGTAGCTGCCGATTTAGTAACAATGTACAGAAGTTATGATTTTGCAATATAGGTTGCACAGGCAAATAGCAGGTCAGGAGGAGATCTTCACTGTATAGGTCCATTTAGACTCTTCTAGCCAATTGTGCATGCCACTCTGATTACACCCAGAGAATGGTCTTCAGGTATAAGTTTTTAAAAAAGGCTACAAACCACAAAATTTCAGTGTGCTGGTCACTTGGGTCACCCCTTGTGGAGGTACAGTACTGTCTGCGAATATAACCTCACCACTGCAGACCTCAGCACACAATAGATTGAGATCTTCCACCCGATCAGTATTTCATACAGCACATTTCCCCTCACTTGCTCCTCTGACGTTCATTAATAGTCAGCTGTACCATGACCCAGTGCCTTCGAATGTATCAGTTCTTGGCTGGATGACGGGCACTGCGGTTTCCATGTCCCTTTATTATTACAAAGGGTCCATTTCAATACCGGATGTATCCCCCGCATAGAAGGGTGGATACATTAGACCCTTCAGCAGCTAGACGTGATGAGGTTTCAGCAGGGAGCTGTGTGTGTGTGTGGAGAGAGATGCTAGACAAAAGTGACGCACTTAGAAATATGGGTCAAAGAAGTGTTACACCAGTGAGAGAGATTCTCCTCTTGTGTACACGGGTGTAAATCAAGCGTATCGCCATCTAGGTCGATAGGCGCATCCAGGGCACAAAATGTGTATAGGCTTCAGAAGAGAGGCCACCGATTCTGAGATGTTTCTCCTCAGTCACAGAGCTGCTACTGGACACGGTTGGCCAATCTGCGCAGCTTTCTATTAGATAACTGTTAGACCATTGGGATCTGCTTCCAGGCTCCCCTCTCTTCCCCCCCCTCATTTATACTCAAGAGCTGCTTTGTGAATAGTGTGGTCCAGTTCTCTGTGATGAGGGCTGAATACAGAACAAAGACACTTGGATCGTATGGTGCAGATCATCCAGGGGGCCTTGCATTAAGCACAATGTTTCTGTGCTGATAAAGAAGGTGAAAAAAAAATCAGTCGGGCAGAGGCTTTGTTCTAAAGGTCTTTGGACAGGACTGCCCTTGACAAGGCTATTGTTAGAGATAGATGTATTGTTATGGGCTAATAAGGGAGACTTTAAACAAGAGATGTAGGATCAGACAAATCAACATGATATTGTCAGGGGATGTGAATTAGGCTCTGGAACTGTACTGAGGGACTCTGATTTCCCCAGCAGAGGGAGCAGAATAGCTATGAAATGATTTCCCCGCACAGAATTTGGTTTTAGTTTTGGCCTGTTTGTTAATCTGTTGTCTGATAGAATGAGATTGGACAGCAAAGACACATAAGCACCAGAAACCAGGGCACTGTATTATAGGGAGTTTGTTTCGGGTGTCATCTTAGGGGAAGTGGGCAAACGTCAAAGGTTCCAGGGTGTGGAGTGATCACTTTCAGAGACTCGAGTGTGGAACTGGGCGAGAAATCTTCAGAGAACAGGGTCGGGCAGGAGACTTCTGGCGCTTTTGCATCTTGGCTAAAACCAGGATTGAGCGAATCAGAAGAAAATGAAAAATAATTCCAAAAAATTCAGTTAACAGTTTAACACACACACAAATAATTGAGTTCTGGATGCCAGTTTGGGTCACTTTTCATTTTATATGAATGATTTCAACTCCCACCTAACAACTCTGGGCTGCATCCGACCCAAGTTAATTCGCCCCCTACTACAGAAATAGTCCCATTGACTGTTAACTCCACGGGCACGGCCATTTCCCCTTGTACCTGCAGCGGTCTATACACACCAGTGGCACTATACAAGTAACGAATACCCTTGAACCCAGGAGGCCAACATGAGCTCTGTTTGTCTGAGTTGGCCCATGAGCTTCCTGGAATTCCCCATCTCCCTTTCACAGAACCATGTGGGCACCCTGGTTCGTATCTGCAAAGCTGGGTTGTGACTGCGACCCTGACCCTGTGCGATACCGTACAGCATGGTAGTGAATTCACACTACAACAGAATAGCTCACCAGGGTGTGAATTGTATTGTGGTGTTGGTAACTGTAGGACTGGAGGTATAAACCCGTTCATGGCTAGGAGCCTTTATTAATCACCTCCCCTCCAAACCCAATGAGTTACTTATCAAAGGGAGGGAAAGGAAGTGCCAAGGACATTTGTACGTCTTGTGCATGCAGCATGGGACTGCAAGAGGGGAACTAGCACTCAGAAATCAGAAAACACAGATGGGAATTGGAGAGAATCTGCTTTGGTGAAAGGAGTTGAAACTTCTGGCCAGTGAAGGCCTTTCTAGAGTGAAGTTTACAATACTCCTTTGGGCTTGATGATCTCGAAAGGGGCACAGAGAAGCATTTCCAATAGCATGAGCCTTTAGGAAACACACCTGAAAACATGAGTTTAATATGTCCACCTCCCTCGAGAGCGACATGCTCTCTCTCTCTCAGCTTTGAACACTACTCAGTGCTGTTGCATTGGGTAACGTTTTCATGCACCAAATCCTGCTCCCTCTGGAGGGCAATAAGACCTATCAGGTAGCACTGAGGTGTGGTTTAATTTTCATTCTTCATAACTGCTTTCAGGACGATGCTGCATTTGCACCAGACAGCTGAGAGCAACTCCTTTGGAATCGGGCCGTGTTCGAAGGTAGGGCTATACAAACCAGTTGCATTACCTCCTGCTTTGCCTGTATTGCTTTTCCCTGCACTGTTCTGCATAGCATTGTCTGGTGTGCATGGCTTTGTTCTTACACACCAGGTGACAAGAGCGTTGTTCCTAGGAGTGAACCTTTCAAATGGCACTTCCCCTGGTTTTAGAAATATGCTGCAGATGGAGAATTTGTGAGCTATGCATTAACAGAGGAATACCCCTCAGACCAAATTACCAGCACAGCCGAGATAAACTCTTCCCACGTACTGTCATGGAGGTCTAGACAGGAAATTTAGGGGTCATCGTGTGATGTATGGAATGCACAGACCCTGAACTTTCCTGAGACATTTTGAACCTAATGTGGCTCTGGAGTAGGACTGGCTGGAAAACAAGAATTTGGTTTTGTGAAAAATGTTTGAAGTTTCCACATTTGTTTTTGTTCCACGTTCGTATAAAAACTAGAGCTTGTGAAAAACCAGAGAGTGAGTGCTCCTGCTTCAGAGTTGGGACTTTCGCTGTCTCTCTCACATCCCAGGGGAGTACCCTCAAGGCTACTGGCCATTCTCTCTCTCTCTCTCTCTCTGACCAGAAATATCCTGAACCTGAGAAACCTCCCCAGTGACATTTTCATTGACAATGACACTTTTCCATGGCAAGTTTCATTTTTAATGACTCAACATTTTCTGATGAAAAGACATTTCATTGAAAAATTCGGACCGGCTCTACTTCTCAATTTCAGAGTTAGGGTGCAGGGGTCTGAACCAAATCCTGGGATCAAAAAAGCTCTATTATTTGCACAGCTCCTCCTTCCTTGACTGGACAGTTCATCTCAGGATGGATGGACGGTACATTTTCTCTAAAATACAGCTGTCTCTCCTGGGAGGCTCAAGAACAAGCGCCTTCATCACACCCACTGGCTCCCAATTCGGATGGACTTTGCATTTCTTCTCAGTGTTGGATGGCAAAGTGGGTGGTGTGTCATTAGCTCGGGGCACACAGGAGGGCAGGCGAGGAGCCAGGGAGTGCGTCAGAAGGAACTGAGTTTATTTGTCAACTAGTGTGGAAATGGTTTTCTGGACTGCAAGATCCAATCTCTTCATACCGCTCTGTGGGGAGAGAGAGGGGTGACTATGGAGTCTCCAGTGGCCTGATTCGCTCCTGGCCTGTCCCAGACCCATACGATGACACCAGAACATCGACTCCCACCTCTGACCAGCCAGTGGTGCCAGCCTCCATCACCCACTTGGTACATTTCCCAACAGGCACCTTTGTGGTTGCTTCTATGTGGCCCCTCGCACTTCGGAGGAGCTTCCCATAATCCCCTGCTAAGCTACCTCCTCCTCCTCGTTCAAATCCCCCCGTAAAACTCTCCTTTGCCAGGCTGTCTACAAAAAACCCGACAATGGCTAGCCCCGGGTGTGCTGAGAGCACTGGGTATCATGCTGATGGCTACTGTGTCATTGGTTCTGAGTGCTCCCCAGCGGTAGCTTATCTATCGTCTCTTCTCTGGTGAGCTCCTTGGGACAGGACCATCTGTTCACTCTGTCTGGACAGCACCTGGTCCTTGGCTAGGGCTCTTAGCCGCTCTGGTAGTCTCAATAGTAAATACTAGCAATAATAGCCGTAGTAATGCAGTGTGCCGTGGCATCTGGCTTGCAGTGATTGGGACCCCCCAGTCTGGAGCTGTCCCCTTGATCCTAGCACACACTGACTTTGACACACACTTCTTGCTTTGGCTCCCAGCGCTAGATACTGCAATAGGATCCAGAACGGCCTTGTATTGTGCTGGGTTATGCTGAGCTCTGGTGGGGGGGTGGGGGATGAGGCTGTGCTGTGCAGTGGGACCCAGTGCAAGTGAAGGAGCTGAAATTCCTCAGCGCAGCTTTACAGTGGGTACCTGAGAGGCGCTGCTAGCTGATCTGAGGGAGGGCTGGTGAAGGGAAGCAGAGTTAGCAGACAGAGACGGGGCGATTGTGGGCCACTGGTTTCTTGGTGTCTGTAGTGGAGCAGTCTAGCACCCTGCTGGATTAGAGTTTGTTTCAACCTTGTGTTTCAAAATTCAGCACTCACTGCGGCACCTTTAAGGAAACATGTCTGCCTCTGTTGTCCCTGATTCCGTGAAATCAGACAGAATGTACTGTTCTGTCTGTGTGAATAATTCCTGATAGTTCCGTGCGATAGTAGTTCTCAGATGGGTGAGATCAGGCTTTGGAGAACATCAGAATCATATTTTTAGGGGCTATAACTACACTTGGTTTTCATCATCTGATCCTTATTAGTTTTAGCTGTTTGCGGGGATTAGGCATTTTACCAATGCACCAAAGCACTGGCATGAATCACAGCAATTTACAGTTGTATCAGCTTTTGGTACAATTCAATTTTCAGTCTTCATTATGTAGCTGTTAATCAAATCCCAGGGCCAGACAAATTAGCTGCTCTGTAATTGATCCCTTGGCCACAGGCGGGGTGGAGTTTCCAGGTTTGGCAGGGCATGGCCTGTTACTGATCACTGCTAATGCACCAGGCAATGAGCTCAGTTTTCACAGTCTCACCAAAGGGTTAAAATGGAAGCTGCCTATTTCCCAGTGTAATGACCTTCTTTCATCATGCCTTCCTCCTGTTCTGGAGTGCCCAGGTTTGGATACAATTGCAGATATCCTCCCTGTGGACAATTCCTGTCAATAGCGCTGCTGGCCCATTTTTTCCAGCCCCACGGTGCATTACATGGCAGATGTGAGTGACGGGCCAGTTCTGCAGGTGCACTGTATCTTTGGCAGCAGTGGGTGGGGAGGGCTGGATCCACCTGCATTTGTGACTCTGAAATTGACAAAAATAACAGGAGTACTTGTGGCACCTTTGCAGATACAGACTAACACGGCTGCTACTCTGAAACCTGAAATTGACAAGGAAAGGACGCAGGGTTGGGGTATTTCTTTTCTCCTTTCTTCGTTGTTGCTCTGCTGCCCATGGGATTAAATAGGAATTCAGGCTGCGATCTCTGAGATGCTGCACCAGGCAAAGGGCTTCTTGAGTTACATTTTAGTTGACGCCTGTGTCAGAAAACTGATATATGATGCTCTTCACTGTGCTAGCTGAAGTCTTTCAGTACAAAGTGGAGGATTTTTTATTCCTTTCTCCCACTCACTGATCTCTCTAGGCTTCACTTCTTCCTCCCCAGCACTGTTAATGTGGCGAATATAAGAAGGAAAGTGACCTAATTAACAGTCAGTATAGAAAAATGAAAATGGCGCATATTTAAGCCAGCCTGTTAATGTTGCCTCAATTCCATCAATGTCCTCTTCAGCGTGCACATTTCGTTAGTCTTAGCAAATCAGCAAAGTGAAAAGAATTAAAATGCAAGGAGTCTCCCTGGCAGGATTCCGACAATCTCTGGGCAATGCAACCGCGGAGTCTGTTGGCTCCTTCAGAGCTCTAATGAGCCTCTCTGCCAGTTTGTGCTATCTGGGACATTCAGTCTGGGGATTAGTGGCTTGCTGGACTGCAGCGGCATTTGCAGATGCCTTGTGGTCTGTGGTGTCAGTGCCTGTTTGAGAGCTTTTATCTGCAGATTGCTGACATGCTGCCCACCATGCAGTGGGAACTCGTGCACTGCAGAATGGGTTTTCTAATCTCTGACCCATTCCAGGTGCATGGGTGCAGGGGTCTGCGATCGCCGATAACTGGCAAATGTGGCAAGATAAACAGAAATGCACGTCCTCTCCATCAGTCGGGAAGCTTTCCCTACATCGCAAAAGGCCCTTTTTAAGCCAAATTCAGATGTTAGGCTTAGATTGGGCTGCAGGAGCATCCACTGCCTAGCACCACCAGATGGCCCGTGTGATCTCTGGTTGGGTTTGGAGCTGGATCTGTTCCTGAAACAATATCACCTTGTTCTACTCAGACCGCTCCCTGAGGCCTCTTCCAGCTGCTCAGCTCCTGGGTGCATAAAGAGTTAACAAGAGTGCCCAGGGGAGTGGAAAAGAAATTAACAGGAAAGTCACAACAGCCATTTCCCCAGGCAGTTCCTGTTCCTTTCACAGGGGTTGAGCCACCAATACAAAGGCATGACTCAGACAGAGCAGTGACTTCCTAGGTACCAAGGGCTTCCAGATTTCCAGCGGTCACCCCAGTGGTTGGATTTGCTGGGTTGTGCTTGGCAATGGGGCATGCTGTGAGAGAGCTGGTTTCCTAATGTGGATGAAGCAAAGCCCAGCTGCATTTCTGGCTAGTGTTACAAGACTGTATGTACAAGCCTGGGCATATATTGTGCCTCCTCTTCAGATTAGGGCGGTTGTGGAGGAGAAGCAGACGGGACGTCTCCCTCAGTGATGCTTCGTATTTCTCTCTGTGGTGGCTGTGAATACTGCCGGGGGGTATCAAGTAAACAACATGGATTTATGCTGATTGCATACTACGTGTGGCAGACCCAGGGGCTAATAATAAAAAGGAAAAACCTTCACACCCACCCCTAGCAATCGAGGGCGGGGCAGGGTTATTTTTAGATTCTGCAGCAGAGTGAGCTGAAAACAAATTGCGCCATTCTAGACAGTGCAGCTTTATGGTAGTGACGCAGTTGTTAGGGTTGGAAAGACACTTCCATTATAAGCTGTTATGCCAGGCATGTACCCTTTGGCCTGAAATCTTTCATGCTTGTTCTCAATGTAAAGTTGGCTGTTTCTTTGGGAAAGATCCATTAGGCTGGTCAAGAGATTGGAATTGGGCACCAATTAGTGCTGGTTGATTTATTGTGTGTTGTGATCAGTTTCCAAAATATTTGCTAAAACAAGGGACTAGCTCCCTGGCTGCCAGTTCCTGCTGAGATTATAGCTATGTGTATATGTGTGGGGTATAGGTACGTATCCATCTACATCGTACCGCTATGTGTTTATTAAATATATCTGTGACAATCCCTTTCCACCAGCATATTCTCCTGTCCCTGGGATTGAACTGCAGTGACATTCAAAACACAGCGAAGCTTTTGCTGTGCTCTTGAGGTGCAGACGGAGAGAGACTAATGTGTGAAATTGAAACATGGAACTAGAACCATACAGCATGCATGAGGCACCATGTTACTTATCAGAGAGTCCTGCAGAAACTGCAGCTCAGGGGAGGAAGCCCAGCAAGTATTCACAAGCTATCCCTTGGGACTAAGAATCAAATACCCCATGAAGTCAGGAGGAATCAGAGCTGTAGCCTACGATTGGGTTCGCTCTGAGCCGGCTGAAGGCTGGTTGTAAACCTTTCCCTACATGACTCTATCCTGAATCAATAAGGTGGGTTTATTAAGTGAATGTAAAGATTGGCTAAGTCCCTAGGGCTTGTTTCTGGCTTGCCTGGTTTTGACTCCTGCGTCCCAACCTGTTCTAATTCAAAGCTCACAGCAAACCCGAACTTCACCCCAACCCCTGCAAAGTTACAGTGCAGCTCCATGGACGAGTGATGAGAACTGATATAAACAAAATGAGATCGGCTGCACATGGTCATATGGCATTAAGCACTCAGGGAACTTTGCATTTTCTCCAGGTAAAGCCCCCTAAAGTTAGCCTCTTCACTGCAGTTCCTTGCTGATTCCCTGGCCTCTGTGATGGAGCGGTGTCCATTGCAAGCCGAGTAGGGCTGCTTAGAAATTTTCAGATGAAGCAGAGTTTTGTCAACAAATGCCAATTTGTCAAACCCAAAATGTTTTGTGAAAACAGTTTGGGGAATTTTCATTGAATTGCAGGTAGAGGGTGGCAGAGCCCTGTCTGCCTGGTTCCCTGCCAGCTTGGCTGGCGGGCTGCTGGACACCCCAGGGTTTCGAGTTTCAGGGCTCTGGGGTAGCCTGCTGTGCAAACTGAGTGTCGCTTTCAGCAGCTGGGGGCTTGGGGAACATATTTTGTTTCAGAATCACCGTGCGTTGGTGTTTCTGAAACTTTATTTCTTTTGAAGTTCTGGTTTGTGGGAAATTTGGAAAAATTTGGTTTTGTTCTGAAACCAAATGTCAAACTATTGAAATGTCCCGGGAACCAGAAATGCTGCCGTTGGCCAGCTGGACTGGTGCTGTCGGGCTGTAACACTGCCTGGGCTCACAGCTGCTTTAGAAAGCACAGCCAATGCAAGGGCAACCAAGCAAGCCAGCCTGAGGGGTTGTGTTGACCTATGTTCTGTGGGAGAAGGAGCCCAGGAAAATGTCACCTGTATAGAGGGCACTTAGTTTCACGGCGGCTTTCACAAAGTAAAATCACTTTGAATCAACGTCCACTCACTGGCTGCAGAGGAGCACTTCACAGCATGGCACAGATCCATTTTTTTTTATGGCCAAGGTATAAACCCCTAGAAAAAAAGGGATTCGCTTCTGACGAGCCCAGCGCTGGCCATGCCCATGAAGCCACTCTAAGGAGTGAGAAGAACCAGAGCTGATTGATTTTGCTTTTGTTTCTCTGAGCCGGCGAGGAACGCTGCCTGTTTGCAGAGCCTGCTGCTCTCGCAGAGCATGCAGGGCTTATTAAGTGACTGAGCTGAGCGGGGAATGAGGGGAAGGTCCTCTAAGTTTCTTGCCTATTGAGAATAAATCATTCAGCCATAGTAACTGGGAGAGGAAACCCCAGCTGTGCCACCGCACCAAAGGATGGGATGAGTTGCCACGTGCAGTATTGCAACATGCTGTGCTAAACTCTGCAGATTGAAAGAGAAATGAGGCATCAGGTATTCCAGAGGCATTGACTTGCATCAAACCCTGGAGATTGAGTCTGTTTCTGAAAACCATGGTTGGGTTTAAGGGAAATGACACGACAGTACAGGAATCTCGTAATAAAACAAACAAAGTCCATTTTAAAAAACCACCAACCGCTCCCTGCCACTCCCCTTTTTCTAACTAAAGCATTTACTGCAGTTTATAGTCTGTACAATGAGAAAGCCAATGGCCAAGATTCCCAAAAGTGACTGGTGATTTGGGGTATCTCCGTTTTTGAATGGCCAGTCTGAGACACCTTTCAGTGGGCCTGATTTTCAGGGGGTGGGTGCGTAGCGCGTTTTGAAAATCAGGCCCCTTTAATGTCTCAAAGAGGGTCTCCACAATCACCGATGGCTTTGGAAAATCTTGGCGAACCTGCTGGCTGATCATCACAGAGCCACGTCGCCATAAAAGCTGCAGCGCTTTAAAGGCCGCATCTAGAGCACTGAAGAATTTTGCCCATTTTGTATCATCATTTGAATGATGGTCACCTCCCAAGTGTTACTTTGCATGGAATTTGCAGGGATATGGCTAGTCTCATAAAGCTCACATGTGAATATTCACATGTCGGAAGCAAAGCCAGTGTCACTGGAACTTGGATTAATTTAACTTGAAACTAATTTAACCCACAGAATGATTCACACAAGTGGTTCCACGTGTGCTTGAATTATTGTTCATCCTGCTGTGTGTTTATACCAGTCCCAGCAATGCTCTTTGCTCAGGTTGTTTTCTCCCACAGTAATTTGTCTATTTCATATTCTCCCTCTGCTTTCAAGGCCTTGTTCCTTCTCCTCCTACCAGCTCCTTTGTCATGTCATGGATTTCTCTCTAGCCAAGACAGCCCAGCTCCAAACACGTGTTTGGAAAAACTGCAGACCTTAAATGGGTTTTCTCATCAGTAGCCTTATCCTAGGCAATAGCAGCAGCAAAGACCCATTAGATCACACAGTCTATCCACTGCCAAGGCAGCGGCGCTCCCTGTAGACACTCCCAAGTGTTTTGTTTTGCCTCAGGGCTGCATGTGTCTGGATCGAAAATCCTCTTTAAAAGGAAAAGTTCTGTGACATCACAAGCATCTGCATGACTCGCCCAGGAGTGGGGTTTTTTTTGTAACAAGAGAGAGGCACCAGCCAAATTCCTGGTGGTTTCAGCAGAGTTGCACTGGGATGAACTTGGCCTGACAGTCCAGAGTAAAGAAGAGTTCAGGAACTTAATAAAGCCGGGAGCAAAGGAGGATTGCGACCAGCTGTGGGATGGTGGCAGCAAGGAGAAATCTGCTCTCCTGCCTTTCTCTGGGGTTTGACATGAGACAGACAGCCAATGGCTATGCTCCCAGGATTTCCTTGTGGGGGCGGGCGGGAGTGGAGAATGATATTTACAGTGCCATGGGAAGCTTTTTGGGGGCTGATACAATGGAATTAATACACTGATGTGTAAGCTGCGGATGCCCGTAGCAGGCGCTTTCTAGTAGATCATCATATAGAAATAAAGGAAGCTCACAGAAGTTTTCCTGGTTAGCGTCTGTGACTGCATATGCAAGCTGCTATCCTTCCCATTGCCTGCTCCCCTGCTGCCGGCAGCCTGCCTTTGTGCTTTGAACCCCTGCAGCGGAGGAAGCAGGAGCTTAGTGCCTTCAATGAGAGCTTCTTGACACCTTTTGCCCTCGGTGTCTAGTCCTGATGCTGCTGCCCTTGCACCAGTGGGACACTACTGCAGCAAAATACTCCTCCAGGTGAGTAAAGGAGGCAGAACTGGGCCCTTCATTAGCTGTGGATCTGAGCCAATAGCCAGCAGTTTGCAGCACTAGGGAGTTTGAAGTCCAGATCATCATTCGTGATTAGTCTCACTGGGGTGGCAGCGAAAGGCACCAGCCAGG
The DNA here is from genome assembly GCF_028017835.1 of Emys orbicularis. NCBI lineage: Eukaryota > Metazoa > Chordata > Testudines > Emydidae > Emys > Emys orbicularis. The sequence goes on from NC_088698.1 coordinate 31,095,544, forward strand.
ATCAGAGCCCATTGGGCTGCGTGCTGCACAAACAGGCAGCCTCAGCCCTGGTGATTATTGGGGCTTGGGCTCATCTCGCCCGTTAACAGAATTCACTCCTGCAGCCAAGGCGGAAATGATGAAGAGTTCCAGCCGAAACTGAAGAGGAAGAGCCCTTTGTGGAAGGTCTATTTCTGGCTAGCCCCCAGGGTGACTGGATGGGTGAGGGAGTGATAAGGAGAGATGGAACTTTTCATCTGTAGGTCACTGGTTCAAAGCCATCACCGAACGGTCAGACCAGATTTTCAAAGGTATTTAGGCACCTAAATACTTTGAAAACTCTGGCTCATAGTAATTAGAGGCTGTGAATAAGTGACATCGGCTTGGTGAAGTGACATGAGTCGGTGAGGCTCTGGACATTGTACAAAACACACTCATGCAGTGATCTGTCTGAACCCACCCAGGGGTGCAGCATCTACTGTGGGTGCAGCAGCGGGGCTCAGAGCCTTCATGAGCTGGTGCGGCTAGAGGGGCTACAATCCGTGATAGGCAAGCAAAGGGAGGGGTGATGGCAAAGAGCGACTGCCATGCTGAAAACTTACACAGTTTCGAGGCTCTCCTATGTGGACTTGAGGGCTGAAATGACGTTCTGTGTAGGCCAGCACCCAGGGATGAAATGTGAAGATGGTCCATCTGCTTGCAGTGGGTGTGATGCGTGGAGACAGCAGTGAAATCAGTTCCCCCTGCCCGCTCCGTAGACAGCTCTGCTTACGATGGGCTTAGTCTGATACATTTCCTCTTGCAAAGACTCCTCACCACTGCTCGCGAGGCCGATGCTCTACTTTTCCTTGTCTTGAAAAGAAACAAAGATGACAGTGTGGAGGCTGCTATGGGGGAAAAGATAGCCCAGGCAGCCTTTCTGCTGCTGCAAGGATTGGTGGGATTTAAACCCAGGCCTGCAGGGCTCCCTGGCAATGAACAGCCCCATATGGCCACCCCTGTAACCTGGTCACTCCCTGCGACCCATAATCCACCGAGGTTGCACCACCTTGGGTGATCTGACTGACAGTTGCTTTAGCGATCCCTGATTGGCTCCTTGATCCTATATCAGCTCATGGGGTGGACCAGAAAGTATGTAGGCAATAACATGGTTCCCTAGCTAGCTGCCATGACGGCCCTTCTCTGTTCCTGGAGCTCTGACTTGGATTCTGATCCCTGATCAACCTCTGGAACCTGAGCACAGACCCTGATACCTGGTATTGACCCTCGGCCCAACTCTGACTCCTGTTTTCCCAAAATTTTCCACTTGAAACCCATTTGCCTGCTGCCATTGGAAATGGCCCTTGCAGGGAATCCAGTCCGTGCTTCTCCTGGGTCATTGGGATTTAGTTTTTTGTTGTGGATGGCAGGGGCTGGAGCGTGGCCATTCAGTTGCATGCGAACACTGCCTGCTGCATCCATCGGGGGATCTCACCACCTCATGGGCAAGAAGTGACTAGAGGAGGGGTGGAAGTTGTTCCTGTTTCCCTTCTAAATGGCTTTCTCAGCCTCTGCCGGTCCCTGAGGACTGCATGGCTGACTTCTTGGACGGTGGACAGTCCTGAAGCCAGGGATATAAAATAGGGTTCCCCATACAGCAATGCTGGCCCCGTCGTATGCCGGTGCTCAGATTTTGTGCCATTTTATTATTTTGATCTGGTCCTACGCTGCTAATATTTGGAATGAACTTTCCCTGGAAGTGTGTGTATAGATAGTGTCTCTTCTATTTGTTTCATTTCTGCAAGAAGCCAGCCCACCATTCATTTATATGCTTCTCTAATCTGCATTGGGAACTTACTCACTCAATCTTTCACTGGCAACCAAGATTTATATCCTCAGTAGATTCTATTATTTGGAGAAAGAGCCAGAATAACCTGGTGACGGCGTTAGAATGAGAACAGTCGAACAGTCCCTCCTCCCTGTTCTGGGCATTGAATGCAGCTCACATTGTGCCTCTGTGGCAGTCTCTGTTTTTCATCACAGTGCGGATTTGGGGCACCTGATTTTTTGCCATTCATCACATCAGAAAAATAAAAATATAACTTTCCTTGTGGCTCTGACATTTGTCCATTTCCCAGTTCATGACATATAAAGCTCCTGCTTAGATTTAACTCCTAGAACAGGGGAAAGGAATTCAGGTTTGTTTTATTTGTTAATATCACATCATGGAAATATTACTGACACTAAGATCTACAGGGCAAATAGTATATTGGAAATGAACGGATAAGGATGTAGTTCGGGCTGCTGGGTAGGCTGAAGCAATTTAGCTGACTTAATTTAACAGCAGGCTGGAATATTTGGCAAGAAGAGAGAAGACCGATGGTTAAAGTCCAAATTGCTGTGGCAACGTACAGAATTATATAAATTGTATGAAAATATAAATCAGTTGATTAAATCATTAAATCAGTAACCAACCCTCCTAAATACAGGGTTTAATACAATTACACAAAACATTTAATTAAAATCCGTGACTAATTGTGCATTAAAATGATAATTTTTGTAGCACTGGAATTGGGGACCACATATATTTAACTAATAATAATTGTGTAACTAATCATAATAATTTTCACTTCTCTGCAAATCCCAGTTGCAGATACTGTGCTGAGAAGAGTCAATGATTTTTTTTGTAGATTCAGAGCTTTTAAGGCCAGAAGGGACCACTGTGATTATGCAGTCGGCCCTTCTGTGTATCACAGGCTGTTGAACTTCCCTGAATTAATTTCTGCTTCAAGTCCCATCATTGTGAGCCAGGCCTGGAGATAGGTGCCCCGGCCAGGTCAGATGGTGGTGGGGGTGATGCCGCCTTAGACCCAGCAGACCAGAGGTTAGGGCACTCAGCTGGGAAGTGAGCGACCTGGTGCAAGTTTCTGCTTTGAATAAAGCAGAGTGGGGATTTGAACCCGCCGCCCTCACCCCAGGTGAGTACCTTCACCACTGGGCTATTGGGTATAAGAGAAGCAGCTGCAGCACCGCCTCCTCCAGGAGTGCTGGTTAGGTGAGCTTGCAGCATGCATATGGCACCCGGCCCCACAATGAGATAGCTAGGAGAATGCCTCACTTGTGAATCTGGCTGGGGCTTAGACCCACACTAGGTGGTGAGCAGGTCAGTGGTGTCAGAATTTAGGTGCCTTTGCACATGCCCACTGGCAGAAACAGGTGCCTACAAGATTTCACTGGTGGAAACTTAAGCACCTAGAGAATTTAGGTGCCTATAGGGTTAGGTGGCAGCTGAGAGGTGGTTTTGTGAATGCCAGTGACACCTAAGGGGGCAGTTAGGCAGCTCAGTCCCTCTTGTGAAATCTAGCCCCAAGTATGTATATTACTGGTTGGGACGTTATTTTGTTTGCCCATCACAACCGTAATCAAGTCACGATTGCGTACCTCTCAGCAATCACTAACTTTTAGTTCTGTGAGCATGACAACAAAAAGCAACAGCAAGTAGAGTATAGCCGTGGCTATGCAAGCTGTGGGACGGGCTGGCTGCCATGAGGACGTACCCGTCTGAGACCCCAGGCAGGGACTCGGGGTGGCTCGCCCTTCCTGCTGCTCATGCCATGTCGGCTACACGCTACTTTTAGTGCGACTATGTCTTCTTGAGCGGGGAATCGCCCCCCCAGTTCCAAGTGTAGCCATACCCTTAGTTCACAGCAAGCTGGGGTGTAAACCTACCCCACGCAGTGTCCCTGGGGACCCTGCAGCCCCACACGAAAAGTTCCATGGTGCCCTCTGATCTACCCGGCTTTGAAATGGGAGACGCGCACTAGGGAACTGGTAGTGCACAGCTGAAGGGGTCGCTGGTTAGTGCATGGCGGGGTAGATTTACACCCGGCCTTGCTGTGAACGAAGTGTTTGTGTAGTGTTCTGTAAACATTCCTAGAATAGAATTCTCTCATTCTGCAGGGTGGCCCAAGAAACACGCTGATAAAGCAAAGTGATCATTTTCCCATCTTCAGGATTTTTCCTCAAGGATACCCACACCTCTCACTGACGTCAGTGGGTTCTTAGCACCTCTCAAAATTAAATCTATGCTTTTTAATTCATGTACAGCAACCAGGAGCCTTTAAAAAAAGAGTGGTACTGTACTTTCTGTCTCTGTGAAGAGCATAGGTAGGATTAGCTGCATATAAGGAGAGTAGTTGGATTCTGAAGGGTCTAATAACAGTGATGAAGATTCCTGTATTAAAGAGGTAATGGTGCTGGGTTCAAAGGCATCTGGCCAGTCCCAGGCACTGTCTTAGCACAGCTATGAGTGCTGCTGGCTGGAGGACTGAGTAGAGAAGCGCAAGGATAAAGACCCTAGAGCTCCATTCCCTTGAGCAGCAGAAGTGCATTTTGGAGTCCAGATCTGGATCTGACACTTGTAACTGTTTTCTCACTCTCCCGCTGTGATGGACTGCAGGAAACCCCGGCGGAGGACCGTCCTGGTCTTTGGTGGGGGGCTGGCATTCAGATTCAGAACTGAACTGTGCAGCACAGCCCTCTCCAAGGCAGATGGGAATTTTTGGCAATGCCTCCCCACAAAACATGCTGCATGTGCTTTCCCATGCTCTGAACATTAGCAAACTGACAGTGCAGCAGTGAAGCCAGCCAGCCCAGTGCTACCAGGGCCTCTACTACACGCCTAGTGTTCGAGGTGCCAGCTTGAATCTGCATAGACATGTTCATACTCTAGGGGGAATCACTAACATGCTGAGCTTGGTGCTTGCGGCAAAGTTCCAGTCAAACTCTCCTGCCCAGTTTGCACTGTGTTTGGCAGCAGAGCCAGGCTGAGGTGAAGACCAAAATGACAATAAAATCCAACTCAGCAGGAATTGCCCTGGGGTTGCCACCGTTCCTGCCTGTACCTCCTGAACTGAATGCGACGTGACAGCCCAAGGCATGACTAAATGTGCACTCGCATTAGCAGGCAAAGTGCTGGGCTCATGAGACCTCCTTCAGCCTGGGAAGGAGAATCAGCGCAAGCTCCTTCGGCACCAGGGCAGGTTTACTCGGATGGCATCTCTACACATACCAGGCTAATTGTGATCTTTAGGGCTTGTCAAAACTCGGAATCTCCACGTTGAAACTGGTTTTCATTCTGATTCAGAATGAAATAAAAACAATTCAAAATGTCCCCCAAATTTCTTTTTGGATCAATTGATACATTTTGTTTAGATAAAATTGAAATGTTTTGTTCCAATTCTAACTTTTAAAATATTTATTTTATAGTTTATAATATTTATCAAATAAATTTTGAAATGGAAAGTCATTTCAAAGTGAAAAATCAAAATGCTATCTCTCAACCTTATCAAAATGCTTTTTTTCAATTTTTTTTGTCCCAGAACAAAATTTTCTCCAAAACATCACGTTCCCATGAAAAGCTACAGTTAGGACATTTTCTGAAGGAAAAATGTTTGGCTGGGAAATTTTCGAGCATCGCTAGTAATTTTCCACCATTTCCTCTCTTGGCATCTTGGTGCCCTTTTTAATTTCCCACCAAGGTTGAGACTGAGTATTTGTGTTTTCAAGAATCCCCTGCTCTAGCTTTAGAGACAATTACGTTTCTCTTGTTGTTTCTTTTCCCTCCTTTTAGACTGAAGAGAAGCAGAAGGCTTCTGTGGCATTTGCCCAGCTTCAAGCTGCTATGGAGACTTTGGGAATCATGGTGGATGAGCAGACTGCCATTTGGCGTGTGTTAGCAGGGATCTATCACCTGGGAGCTGCAGGGGCATGTAAAGGTAAAGGAGTGCTTGCACCTCTCATCTTCCTTGTTTTCCTACAGCTCTTACCAGGCTGCTACTTGTGCAGGGGGAAGAGGAGGGGGAAGGCAGCCCAGACGGATACAAAATTTGACCTGAGAGAAAAAGTTGTAATTAGATTGCATAGTCCACGCTTTAAAGTCTAACTAGATTTCAGTTATTTCCTCCTCTGCTTCTGTGTGCTGGTCTTTCTGTGAGTTTCCTGCTTTTTAATGCTGAGGTCACAATGACAGGAATGCAAAGTGGAGGTGGGAGTTCTGTCACCTGAACTGAGACAGACTGAAGCTCTCAGGTTACATGATCATCCTGCCATCTCCCTGACTTCATTGGCTACCAGGGGGTTGAACAGGTGTTACTGTCTCAAAGTAAAGAAATAATGGGCTACTGGCTTGGCCGGGGTGATAAGCTCAACACAAACTGAATGCTACAGATATTAGATGATAAAGGCATTTCTCTTGTAGATATCCATAGCAACTCCCAGATAACAGTGCCCTCGGCCCCATTGTAGTGTTAGTCGGCAGGTTTGGTACAGGGCCCAACTCTCCCCTCACGCAGTTTAAATCCATGGCATTATGCTGGTGTACAACTTGTGTGAGTGAAGAGTCAGGCCTACAGAGTCCATCATATTGTGTCCTGGGTTTAGAGACGTTATGTTCTGGATTGTAGTATATAGGCTATACCGTAGACAGTTACTTCTATTCCCATCATTCATCCCTTTCCTAGGCATGTTCAAAAGTACACTTTACTTTTCACCAGAAACATGCCATTCCCAAAGCAATGGGAGTATGAAATATGTGCTGCCTTCTATTACAAACTTGTGACATGCACAGAACCAAGAGCTGCTGTGAATCAGAATAACTCCACTGAAGTTCAATACTGGGGTCAGTGGAGTGACACAGATTTACATCAGCTGAGGGCTTGACCCATATATCTCCAGCAGTTTGCCACATCACATGACTTAAGCATTCAGGAAGTAACACCTACTAGGAAGCCTTTGCCACTGGTTCATCATTCGTGGGAGTTCCTTGTTAATTATTTGGGACCTGAATGTTGATTGTGGGGCAGGGGAGGGGAAGACACAAAGAATGGCATTAGTGAGGCCTCATCTGGAGTACTGTGTCCAGTTTTGGGCCCCACACTACAAGAAGGATGTGGAAAAATTGGAAAGAGTCCAGCGGAGGGCAACAGAAATGATTAGGGGACTGGAGCACATGATTTATGAGGAGAGGCTGAGGGAACTGGGATTATTTAGTCTGCAGAAGAGAAGAATGAGGGGGGATTTGATAGCTGCTTTCAACTACCTGAAAGGGGGTTCCAAAGAGGATGGAGCTAGACTGTTCTCAGTGGTACCTGATGACAGAACAAGGAGTAATGGTCTCAAGTTGCAGTGGGGGAAGTTTAGATTGGATATTAGGAAAAACTTTTTCACTAGATGGGTGGTGAAGCACTGGAATGGGTTACCTAGGGAGGTAGGGTGACCAGATGTCCTGATTTTATAGGGATAGTCCCGATTTTTGGGTGTTTTTCTTATATAGGCTCCTATTACCCCCCACCCTCTGTCCCGATTTTTCACATTTGCTGTCTGGTCACCCTATAAGGAGGTGGTGGAATCTCCATCCTTAGAGGTTTTTAAGGTCAGGCTTGACAAAACCCTGGCTGGGATGATTTAGTTGGGGATTGTGCAGGGGGTTGGACTAGATGACCTCCTGAGGTCACTTCCCACCCTGATATTCTATGATTCTAAGGCTACTGGAGGAATTCTCTGGAATGTGTTAGTTCCTTATACACCCTACCAAACACAACCATCAGTATCATCAAGTGGTCCAGAGAAATCCCATTTATTTCTCACATCCGGGTTTTGCCAGACCCACCCATTATACTAATCCCACTGCCTCCTGTCTCCCTTCCGGTGTTCTGCCATGTTTGGGAGGATCGGTATACATGTATGGAAATGAATTGTCTTTACTGAGCTTGTTCACATTCATGGCCCTTGTCTATGACAAGGAAGTTAGTTGTTCCGCCTCACCCCAAATTGCTGTGTCTGTCATTCCTTAGCATTTTATCAGTGCTCCAGGTAGAGAAGAGGCATGGTCACTGAAGGAATTATCCATCCTAGTTTGTAGTATCTTACAGTGGTTGTGTGGAGATGCAGGTTCAGTTAGCAATTATTTTAGCTTCTCTAGAATGTCTCGTGTCATTGAATTATAACGGTAACAGTCTGAAGGAAGATTATAAAGACATCATTACTACTTGAATACAGAAATTGTCTTTTCCCTAATGAAGTATTTAAGCTGTGTTCTAACCTATTCTAGAGACAGCCACACATGATTTACACACTTCAATTTATAGGGGCTTAATAATGGGTGGCTTTAAAATCAGCCACAGGCATCAGTAGAAGTCTCTGCAACATATCCTAACACATCTCATGGTAATTTATGCCATTCATCATTTATTAATTATTTTAAATGGATGAACTTTTTCATCTGAAGTGTGTTCTCTCTCCCTCTCCCCACTCCTTTCCCACTTGGTAAATCTGTTAGCTCTATTTCTCTACAGTGCAGCAAAGTCTAGTCAGCCAGGACACGTGTCTGACATTGATTTGAGCTCTACCGGTCCTTTGGGACTAGGTTCCTCCAGCCTCAGAGTTTCCAGCAAAAGGCAAAATTGGAAACAGTGACCCCTCATTTAAAAACGAAAGAACTTAAGCACAAAGCTACACAGGCAGATAGGTGCCAGCACTGCCCAGGGAGTAGGAGACTGATAGAAACATTGCATTCTCACTGTACTAGAGTTGACCAATGGTCCATCTAGTACTGTATCTTGTCTCTGCTTCAGAGGAAGCTTCTCCCTAATCCTGGGGAGCTCGTGGATGAAGTAGACACTGAACCTTGAGGGTTTATATCACTTTCACCTTTAGAGTCTTCTAAATAAATGGTGGGTGGCCTCTTACTGTTCATCTAATTGGCTGCTCCTGAAGACGTTATGTTTAAAAAATGCTCCCCATCCATTCACAGTAACAGCTGTAGAGTATGGAGGGGTGCATTCCCTCTTTTAATCAAGTGATTATTGTTTGGGAAGGGGGAAAGGAAGGTTTGCAACTGTTAGGGTCTTGGGGGAGACTCACCCTGACTTTTTTAGAATGCTCTCAATTTGGAATTGAAAATTGCCTAATGCAAACACAGGAGACTCAGAATGGCCTCGTCTTCCACTTCAGTTCTTGAGGGTCACAGCTCTTGAGCCAACTACGCATCCGTGTCAGAATACGCAGAACAGTATATCTACTTTATGAAGGTGGGAAAGGCTTTAAAAATTCCCTCCTATCATAACTGGAGTTGATTTACTCAAACTTATTGAACTTTCAGCAGGGGCCTTTTGTCCCCTGTCCTGTGAGTCAGTTTAAGGTCAAGGGTCTCCTGAGTTGGAAAAATCTTGTAACTACTTGGGCAAGAATTGGAGTATTTAATAACGGGCCCAGACAGGGCTTGTGACTGCTCACAGAAGTGACTCAGCTACAGGATTAAAAACCAGAGCATGTCTCAGCTCCACTCACTCTAGTATCGATTCCCCTGTCATGTGTCAACAAAAGGAGAGAAATGAAAGGAAATGTGGATAAAAAATGGATCAAAGCCAGTTGGAGGAGGAGTCTCTGAGGGGCACTCTTTTAATGTGGTTAAACCTGTCACCCTGATAGCCATCTCTTCCCTCCCCCTTCTCATGAACTTTGAAGTTATGTGTTCAAAACCCTTTGCTTTTGGAAACGTCACCAAAGAGAGCTCATCCCCGCCTTTTTCATTCACGTTCCTCAACACAGCCAGACATTGCAGCCCTGTGGAACAGCAGGAGCGGCAGCAGCCTCCCTTATCTCAGAAACAAAGGCACTTAACTTGTGGCACACACTGTATTCACCCAGGGGAATGCGAGTTAAAGCATTTTCTTTGCAGATTGTCACAAATTTGGTTTGCCCAGGAATAGACAAGTGGCATCTATTGCTGGTTGAGAATGAGAAACTAGTTTGTAGCACTAAAGACAACAAAAAACGTAGGATTTCAAAAGCCTGAGCCATTTGGTGTCAGCTCTTCTTGTTGCCTTTGAAATGTTGTGACATTCCCTTTGTGGGAAAGGAGAATGACATCCAGAGGCCAGCAGGCCTCCTAGGGGCCCATTCACCTAAGCATTTTCAATCCCCTTTGTGAGTCCCAGTCTCTTACATGTGTTCCTGTATTCATTAGTGTTTTAACCAGGAAGGAGGTTTCAGGTGCAGTTGGAGGTCTGGAGTCAGCCCATTCTCAGTCTGTCTGTTTTGCTGACTGGTATAAAAATCACAGCGCCGATGTACTCCAAGCTAGGGCTTCCCACATCTTAGCATCAATAGTCAGGGCTGTTTCCATGGGCTGTCTCTGAGGGGAAATATTTCTTGAGGTATTTCTGTCCCTGCTGCAGTATACTGGGGATGTGCATTGTTCTCTACCCTGGGCACTCTCTATCTCCCTGGGGTGCTGAGGGTGCTCATCTCTAGCACTCTTAAAGCTGCATCCTTTGTGGTTGCTAAGCATGGAATTTAAATTTCAGGAGCTGAAGAAAGGGATTAGGGAGCCCGTCTGAGGCAGGGATTATTAGGTGGCATTGTGCAGAGCCAGTCCATTTTCAGTTTCTCTGCCAGATTCCATGGCCTTGGTTGGCGTCTGTAACAGGGTGTTCTGGTTCTTTACGGGCAGAGGCCTAGGGCCAGCCCACCCTGTTCATTCATTAAAAGCCGTTAAGGCGGGGACAGGAGTTCTCTATAAAGAGTGGGGCTGTCATTAAGGTGCAGGGAAGAGGAGTTTCCCTGGAGTGACCGCCTGGGTCCCCTTGGGAGGGGAGCATTGGGAACCTGCTGGGGGGAAAGGGGCTGCAGCTCTGGGAGGCAGGGCTCAGTAGGAATCCTGCAGATCCCGGGAGAAGGAGCAAAAAGCAGGCAGAAGGGGTGTCCAGGAAAGGAGCTGGATCAATGTCTTCCTGTGGTTAGTAAGGACACAGAGAGCCCATTGCTGAAGATCAACATGGAAAGGACTGGAGTAAATGACCCAAGTTTTTCCAGCAGACTGATCCTGTTTGAGAATGCTGCCCCGGTTGCTCCCACCACTTCCCCTTTAGAAAAGTGAGCTGGCACAGTTCTGCATGGGACAGAACATTACCTGGAAGGAAAGTCTCTGCATCTGTCTTTTCAGTGTGTTTGTTCATTTTTTTAAAATATTAAGAAAAGTGATTGTTATGCCTGGAACATCCTGTCGTGGCAGGACTTTGCTACAGGTTTACTTTTTAGACTTTGATAGGAGCAGTTTATTTTCAGAGGAGTATATTCTGCACAGAATTGCCCTCCACTGAAGTAAGCAAGGCATTATGGACTGCTGTTTGATCTCTTCCTTTCTATGAATGCTTTGAGAACATCCCCAGACATCCATGCCTGGCACATGTCAGTTAACAGAGTGTATTTCACTCTTTGTTCTGGGAGAGCTGGAAACTGTCCAGTGCCATCCTGCACGTCAAGTGCAGCTCTGTCTAGAAAAGTGATTAAGATTTCCACTTTGTTACTGCCCTCGCCTGCTTTCTGCAATTACTCTGGGTCATAGCCGCATGGTTTCATGAGAAAACATTTCTACCACCAGCCCTGTAGAACTCAGTGGGGCTATGGAAGGGTGAGCTGGTTTCCACACCTTCTTGTGTATCACAGAGAATATTGCCAGTAAAATTCTGCTCCCAGAACTATCTATTGGACATGAGGAGGAGGAGGAGGATGTGCAAATCGGGAGGAACCCAATGTGGTTTTCAGGTACTGAGATTGGAGGTGCCCGTAATTAGAAAAATCTTGCTTTGTCTGATCCAGGGGTGTTGGGATCTCCACCAAAGTGCTGCGGAAGTTAGACTTCAGGGCTCAGAATTGTATCTGCATCTTAATAGCAGTCTGGGTCTTGAACCAAACTGTTTTATTGCTATTTCCATCAGGGGAAGGGAAAGGAAACCTGTGATTAGTTCCCCTGAATACATCTATTGGAGGTACAGTCCTAGATTATATATTGAAATCTAGGCTTTAGATTAGCTACCTAGGTACTTACTTATTGCCCTAGTCTGATTGCTGTAGTATCTGAACATCTCCTGTTGGAGGCAGGGAAGGATTTGTGACGGTGTACCCCATAAGGCTTTATGGGGAGGGGGTGCTTATAAATGTATGTATGACATAACTGGAATATGTTTTGTGCTGCCTGTGCCAGGTAACATATCTCCGTAAAGGTTATGGTCTACTATATCTATTCATCCTATTTGTACATATATGTATCATTTTCTACTTGAGGTTAAGAATATGGGCTGTATGCCTGCTTGGTTTCTAAGTAAGCTTTGGAAGGAATTCGCCAGGTTAAGTACCTGATCAGGAAACACTTGGGGAACAATGCATCTTGGAATGCTCCAATCCACATAAGAAGTCTTCCTGGAGACATGCAAGATATCATGTGGACAATGGCGTCGGCCTGTAAAGACTGAGTCATGCACAGGATTATTATCCCCATTTTACAAATGGGAAACTGAGGCACAAAGAGATTATGTGACTTGCTCCAGGCCACACTGGAGGCATGATACAGAGCCCCCGTGCCTGGATCCATTGATGTGAAATAATCTCTCAGATGCCTATAGGGAGAAGTGACTGGCAGTGAAAATGAGCTATAGAAACCCCACCTCAATACCTCTTTTAGCTTTTTAAAATGGAAAGTTTCCAGAATCGCTCAGAGCCATTTAGATGAGTAGGGTAATGGGGATGTCAATCAGAATGTGAGAATGAGGGCAGCTCGCAGAATCAGGCAGGCGCTAATTACCCAATTTCCTGTGAGCACGAATGCCAATCAGGAATGGCCCAGTCTGACTTATCTCATCCTCACCAGTAGTAAGAAAATCCTTAAACCTGCATTACAGCTGCTGTTTTATGGCCGCGGAGATGTAGTGACCTTTCAATAATTGATGTGGAAATGACACTTTCTTAATTCCACCAAGGCTCAAAACCCACATTTACCCAAATTGTTCATTATTGTGGGTTGCTAAAAGGATGAAGTCTCCTGAATTATCACTGGCTCAGAGGCTGCCTTTTGTGATAAATGCAATATCAGATGTATCCCTAAGAGGGTGGCAAGGGAAGAAATCCAGCATGTTTTGGTGTCATCTTTAGCATGTTTCAGAACGTTTATCGTTGTCCCGGCTAAAGTCCGGCACTGGCTGACATCTGTGCAATGGGTGGGAATCTCCAAATGAAGCAAGAGCCCAGAGTGTGAGAGGCTGGGTTTTGCGTGTAACTTCATAAGCTTTACACAGGGGCAATTCTTCCCCTCCCAATGTTTTCAAAGAAATGCTTAAGGCTTAAAATCTTGCTTTAAAAACATTTTTAATCCTGTTTGCTGGAAAGCCAGTGCCAGGCTCCTTCTCTGCCAGCTGAATTTGAGGAAAGGGAGAGGAGATCCGCTGACTTGCTAGGAACCATGAATAATCTCTAGCTTCCTCTGACTCCCTGAGCTTCTTGCACAAGTGCCAGGGTGTTGAGCAGGGCCCAGATCAGACCAGTTCTGGAGTGGAGAGGCAGATTAGGGTCCTCAGGTCCAACCACACCCGACCTTGCCGGTTTGATTTTGGCTCAGATGCAGCCCCAATGGGCAGAAGTCTTGTGGGGTCAGGCAGCTGATACAGTGAGATTTTTTTTTTCTTTTACCAAAGTCAAAATCTTTATAGAACGGCAGGAGCGTTTTCATCACCATCAAGATCCATCAGCCTTCAGTTGTGGGAAGGTGGGTTTTTTTTGTTTTGTTTTGTTTTTGTAGAGCTTGCTCTCCTGATGGTGATGCTAGAACATTAACATTTGGCTCAGCTAAATCATATTCTGCTGTGTCTCACCCCATTGCAACGTCAGTGAAAAGCCTAACTACCTCTCCCGGCTTCCTTGCATCATTCATGAAGATGCTGCTTTGATAAATTCCATCTAGGCCTGCTGTTTGAATCTATGAATCTCTCCATAAGTTCTAACATATTCCTCTCTTCAGCACCGGGGCTTTCTTCCTTATGTTCTTTAAAGGGACAGGATGCAGTGAGATCATTCCTGTCTTATACGTCGCATGCGCTGAAATAACAAATCCACACAGGCTTCATGGGAAAGGCCTTAAAAACCACCCGAGCACAATCTTAGTGGATTTGTGGAAACCTGCCGAGTGCAGTGCTGAAGGGAAGGGGGTTCTGAGCTTCCATTTGTTTGTTCACCTTGGAGCCAGGTTTAATTTGGCAGGGGGAATGTGCTAGGAGAGAGGATTTGTCCCCTGGCAGCACAAAGCCAGCAAAGCCTCAAGAGGCCGAGGTTGCTGTGGGGTGTTTCGGAATGTAATAGCTCTCTTGGCGCTGCCCTGACGAGTGATGATAAACACCTGGTTTGTTGTGATTGCCGCATGAAGAGTCCTGGAGACAGGGTGGGCAGCAGCTTTTCCTCCGGCATCAAATGATCGGTCACTAGGTCACAAGTGACATGAGTTTTATGTTCTCAGCCCTTGTCCCTAATGGATATTTCTCCCTATCACTAAAGCCATGTGGTCTGCCTGGCCCGTTAGCACCGTGGCAGAACTGTGTGGAGCAAAGAGCGTTGCAGGGAAACTCACTGGGTTTTAGGTTTTTCGTGGCAATCCCGAATCTCAGCTTGGATTAGTGGAAAGGTTTGCTGAGGTATGTGAACCTGGGCCTCATTCCAGGTCAAATGTGCACTGCCTTTCCCACCTGTGGCAGAGGTAGGGTTCTTTGTTTAAGATATTGAGGGGGAACCATGCAAAACTCCAGGACTTGGGTGGAGTTTGTGCTTTGAGTCATTTGAAACATAAAGTCCAACTCAGGCGGTGGAAACCCATATAAACAAAAGCCAAAATACAAGTATGGGCCAGAAACCTCAGTTAGACAATAGCTATAGATTGGACAAAGGGTTTTATTTGAACCTGCCACCGTAAGTGCCCTTATTCTGCCCTTCCTGCCATCCAGAGAGAGGGCATCTGGAGATAGTGTCGCTGCAGGGAGCACACGGCATTGCTGTAGGTAGCGGGTCTCTCACATTCCTCTGCTGTATTTGCACTGAGAGCGGGTATTGGTTATACCTGAACCTCTCCTAAGGGGGCACCTGAGTGTTTCAGAGCCATGAGAACAAAAGCAGAGAAGTACAGGAGCAATTGGAGAATTGACAAATCTGCTGGTTTGCAAATAGCTCTGATAGATTAGAGCTCACTCAAGCCCTGGACTGGTGTTTACTGATCAGATCTGCACTCGCCAGATGTATTATCTTCTGGGTGAGAAATATATCAAAGCTGCAAATCAGAGAGTGTTCAGGAAGGGAATGCGGCTGGAAGCTCCCACTGATCCAGTGTATGCCCTCAGCTACCTCTGCTGGCATGGCTCTTGAAAGCCTCTGGCTGTGACTTAAAGCATCTCCCCCGCTGAGACCTCATGCAAAAGGGGGGGCGGGGCTGACAACAGCCCCACCTGCCCTCCTTCGCAGTGCCCCCACCCCCCCGGTATGGACTACTCTGTGGGCCAGACTGTGGCCACACCGTAGCCAATGCAGCTCTGTGCTCTTCCTTGAGTCCTCTGCAGTGTGCTGTTCCTTCCTGAAAGGGGTGGGGAAGGGGAAAGAAGAGTGGATGCTCCCCTCCCCTCTCTACGGGCTGGAGCAGCAGTGGTGCTCCTCAGGAGCTGAGGCCCAGTAGCGCTGGTGTAGCTGCACCGCCCAGCTCCCGTAAGGTCTGTAACGTTACCACAATGTCGCCCAACACGAGTATTTTTTCCCAATCCAAATGATATTGTTGGTCGCCCCGGCTTGGCCAGGCCTGAGGATTCCCACAGAATGTGTTCTCATTTCCTGGGCTGTTGTAACCTGTGCGGTGAGCGCTACTTCTGACCCTCAGCTTCATTGGCTTTCTCCTTGTCTCTGAAAGACTTTAGCTGCCTTTCCTTCATCCATTGCCCTTCAGTCCCACAGCCTGGCCGTTGCTATTGCCAAGTCACTGGCGGTGCGGAGGGGTCTGACTCCAGAGGCTTGTTACTACTGACATTGTTTCTCCTTCCTGTGATTGTTTTTTATTGTTATCATGGCTCCTCAGCCGGGGCAAGCTGTCTCTCCTCGCCCGGAGACTTGGCACTGTCTGTCCAGCGCTCTGACATCTTCATTACAAACCGGCTGCGAAATGCAGCCGGAATGGCAGATTTCTTTAATCAGGCCATTACACGGCTCTTCCCATTGTTATCCATACGCTCTAATGGGTCGTACATTAGCCAAGGGGTCAACAGAGAATAGGCTGCGGAACTGAGTGGAAGACAAATAAATTACACATCCAAGCAGGGATCAACCCTCCCGGTCCTCCCCCACCCACCCAAAGCCATGAAAACGGGCATCTGTGTTAGTCCCATTATCAGTAATAAACAGAAACGTTATTATAAAATCAGTGGAGAAAAGGGGCCGAGGTGGCAAAGTGGCTCAGCTGCTCGCTTGGCACTGTGGCTGAACTCTCCTTTCACAGAGCGGCGGAGTCCTACAGCATAGATGAGTGGTATGTACAGTGAGAGAGACATTGTACTAATTAGCCAGGGGTTTGAAACATAGCGAGTGCCCCTTACAGGCTGCAGGTCCCTCTTCATGTCCTGTGCTGTTTAGAATGAAATGACCTCGGGGTCTGCCAGTCCTACTCTAGCCATGAGTACAGAAGCAGAATAGTAAAATAAACCCACCCCTCTACAGGAGCCATCCTATCTCTGCTCCATCCCCAAGTTCCTGAGATGGGCATTGCAGTCTGGCCTGTGAACTACCAGAGTCCGTCTCCCAGACCATGGGAGTGGAGTGGGTTCCAGGGTCAAGGACCCCACCCCGTAAAGGCCGGGCCAGCACCTCCCTCTCTCCTATGTGGAGGATGCTCCATCTCAAGCCCCTCTGTGGACTCTATCCATGGATTATGGCACAGGGAGGAAAGTGTCTCTCATATAACCAACTCCTGGCTTTCCTCATGGGCAGCCTGTGCAGGTCCTGGAGCACTGGTGGGAGTCGCTCTTGGTATGAAACTCCACTTAATGAGCAGCAGCTGCAACCCTCCGTTTCTGGGTGGTCTCAAGGTGCAGCACAGAGATCCCAGCTCGAGGGGAAAAGGCCCCCTGAATCAGCAAGAAAAGGTTGCACCATTCTTAACCGGCACTGCCGAGTGAAGGGCTCCTGGGCACAGAAGCTGCCTGGCCATCCAGCAGCAGTGCCGGGTCTGACAGTGTCCCCCATGCTGCACGCCTGTGCCACGAAGCCAAGGGCCGTCCCACCCCCGAGTCAGGGGCACTGATATAAGTCCTGGTGACTGCTCTGGCTGCTTCTCCCAACTCACCGTTACCTGAGTCTCATCTGGATTGAGCCCCATCCAAGTGCCAAGCTCATCTAGACGCTGGGTTACACAGTCTGCTGGACCAGGCCATGTCCCCTCACTGCTCATCCCAGCATCCTCCTCTAGGGAAGGTGGCAAAGCAGCCCCCCATGACACCTAAAAGCAGAGGGGCAATTGCCCAGTTACCCTCTGAGCCCTCTCAGAACCAGAAGTTTTATTGGCATGAATGGCTGGCCAGGGGAGAGTGAGTGAAGCAGCTTATTCCACACAGGGGCTGATAAAACCTCCACCACTCCCCTGCCACACTCTGGTGTTACTTGTCTGTTCAGTTACTGTTTTATGCAACATCCTTTGCAATGGCATCTAAGTGCAGCCAGCACGACAAATGCAGCAACCATGAACAATCGCAGAGGAAACCAGTTGAAATGTACAAACTATGGCCCTTTCTATGCAGGCAAACCTGTGTGTTTTCCACTCCAGTTCGCTTAATGAACACTCCTCCCCCCAACGCCTCAGATACATGAGTTATCACCTCTAAGATCGTCTGAGCTGGCCATGGGTGCAGCCTTGCTGGATGCTCAGGGGGGTTTCAGTCAAGTTAAGCCAACTTGATTGGAATAGA
Source organism: Emys orbicularis (assembly GCF_028017835.1). NCBI lineage: Eukaryota > Metazoa > Chordata > Testudines > Emydidae > Emys > Emys orbicularis. The sequence goes on from NC_088698.1 coordinate 31,113,318, forward strand.
CACCATTTCTGCCCATAGGCCAGTTAATCAAAAGCCTTCAGAGTCCAGCATGCAGTGCATGGTGCCCGAGGTGCCCTGATGCAGGGCTCTGGAAGGCTGCTGGGTGTGGGGAGGGTGACTCACGCAGGCAGCAGTGTCTGCTGGGAATGTCATACTGCTTCTGCGGTGCATATGCACACGCTTTTGCTGGCCTGGTACAGCCAAACCCCAGCGACCAGAATTCCATTTATCGAGACTCTGCTCCTCACGGTTCCTTTTCAGATATGTCTCCTGCCCTCGCTTTCCCTCGTCCACATAGTGAGCCAGAGCTCCAGCCGGCATAAATCGGCGTTGAATTTAATAGGGCTGTGGTGATTTACACCAGCTGGGGATCTGGCACTGTTAATGTCAGTGGAGTTGTGGCTGATTTGCACCAGCTGGGTATGTGGCCCCTTTGCATCCCAGCCCTACAACATCATAGAATCGTAGGACTGGAAGGGACCTCGAGAGGTCATCTAGGCCAGTCCCCTGCACTCATGGCAGGACTAATTATCTAGACCATCCTTGACAGGTGTTTGTCTAACCTGCTCTTAAAAATCTCCAATGATGGAGATTCCACAATCTCCCTAGGCAATTTATTCCAGTGCTTAACCACTCTGACTGGACGTTTTTCCTAATGTCCAACCTAAACCTCCCTTGTTGCAATTTAAGCCCATTGCCTCTTGTCTTAATTTTATGTACTTGTGTGGATGGTGGGGAGTGGTAGATGTGGTATATCTTGACTTTAGTAAGGCTTTTGATGCTATCTCACATGACTGTCTCATAAACAAACTAGGGAAATACATCCTAGATGGAGCTGCTGTAAGGTGGGTGCATAAATGGTTGGAAAACAGTAGTTATTAGTGGTTCATAGTCAAGCTGAAGGGCATATCGAGTGGGGTCCTGCACGGATCCGTTCTGGATCTGGTTCTATACAATATCGTCATCAGTGATTTGATAATAGTGTAGACAGTACACTTATAAAGTTTGCTGACAATACCAAGGTAGGAGGGGTTGCAAGTGCAAGTGAAATTCAATAAGGACAAATGCAAAGTTCTCTACTTAAAAAGGAACAATCAGTTACACACATACAAAATGGGAAATGACTACCTAGGAAGGGGTACTGCGGAAAGGGATCTGGGGGTCATAGTGGATCACAAGCTAAATATGAGTCAACAGTGTAACACTGTTGCAAAGAAAAGGGAACATCGTTCTGGGATGTATTAGCAGGAGTGTTGTGCGCAAGGCATGAGAATTAATTCTTCCGCTCTACTCTGCACTGATACGGCCTCAACTGGAGTATTGTGTCCAGTTCTGGGTGCCATCTTTCAGGAAAAATGTGGACTAATTGGAAAAAGTCCAGAGAAGAGCAACAAAAATGATGAAAGGTCTAGAAAACATGACCTGTGGAAGATGATTGAAAAAACTGGGTTTGTTTAGTCTGCAGAAGAGAAATAGTACAGTAGTCTGCCTGACCTTCCCTAGGTATGGGGAATTAAGGAAAAGTTATGTACACAAAGCAGATGTTTCACTGGGCAGCAGCTTCTCAGAGCTCTCCCTGCTTTCTTGGTTCTCAGTGGGATTCCCATCTCCCACTTGCTGTCTCTGCTGTTAATTAGGCTGCATTTCCTCTAATAGACTGGTAGCGAGGTGTTTGGTTCCCCAAGCACGTTCTCATTTCCCTTAATTGTTTCCCACATGCACTGATTAGAGTGGAAATGTGAGGCGTGCATGTTCGTGACTAACTCCTGATGTCTCAGGGCTCTTAATTAACAATTATTAAGTCAATACATTGTTGGTGGGGTGAACTGCAGGAACTGCAGGGGGTATAAGGCAGGTGGCTGGGAAGGCTGGTGTTTTCACCACTGAACAAAGTGATACAGCTCTGCGTACTTCCTTCTGATGCAATTATCCACTTCCATTACAGACACACCAAGTACAGCTTGAAATACCCAATTGCTGCCCACCATTCCCCCCACCCCGTCCCGGCCAGGCTGCCTATGGAATTAAGATGAACTCAGTGTATGCAGAGGCTTCTGAGGATGCATGACAATGAGAGCAGCGAAACAATTGGCTTTAAGACAGCTGTTCTCATCCGTCAAGTGCCCTGTCTAAGGAACAGACGTTGCCTTTGAACTTTCAGTGCTGCTCCATGAGTTTTCACAGGCGGTTTGAGCAGCGTAGGGTGTTAAATCAGGCTGACTGGTAGATGCTTGAGGTGCACTCTCTATTAATATCAGCAAAGAGTCCTGTGGCACCTTATAGACTAACAGACGTATAGGAGCATGAGCTTTCATGGGTGAATACCCACTTCTTCGGATGCATGTCTGAAGAAGTGGGTATTCACCCACGAAAGCTCATGCTCCTATACGTCTGTTAGTCTATAAGGTGCCACGGGACTCTTTGCTGCTTTTACAGATCCAGACTAACACGGCTACCCCTCTGATACTCTCTATTAATATGTTTCTCTTGGATTTACATCTCAAAATTCCTGCTCTTGTCCCCGGACTGGTCACAGTTTGTTCCATTTTCATTGTCTTCAAGAGTAACTCACCTCTCACCAGCGGCATGAACTGGCAGGATCCTGCTGTGAGACGAGAATCAGAGCCAGCCTGATTCCAGGGAAGTGAAGGAAGAAGGTTGTGAGTAACAAGGATGGTACCGCTGGGTTTAGCTTCTCCCAGGAATACGTGGAATGACTTCGCCGCAGTGCTACAGAAACACCACTCTATCAGTGCTCCCGAAACCTGCCCAGATTAGCATCATCGTTTTGCTGCTCCACCATGTGCTGTTAATGCCAGAGCTCAATGCAATGGGGATTTAGCATTAAGGAAAGGTTAAATGTGATGGAATCTTATTAGACAATTCCCACTTGCATAAGGCAGAAAAAATAACTCCAAGTCCAGTCACCTCTGAATCATCTGGGTTTTCCCCATAACTTTGCCATATGGCCTTCTAGGTTACCTGGAGACCACTGGGTTATGCTGTTATTACATGACCAAAGAAGTGCCATTCCTGGGATTTAATAATAACAACAACAACTTTTTCAAACAACAGAAACAAACAAAGCTAATGTGAGTTATGGACCTCGATTCTATACTATGGGAATGTCACATGGCCTGTTCTATGGTATATGGTAGAATTTAATTGCTATTTTACCACTCTGGTGTACACGCTGTGTGTGCGCATGCATGTAAACAAGCATCATACTGACAGTGTCGCTTCCTATTGCCTCTCTTAAATATTAAACAGGCTGAAATAATTACCTTTTACGTGCTGAAGTTCAGATGTTGTACAATAGGTGGATTACACACCAAGGTGACTGCACACTGCTGTTTTTATTTATAATTTATGAAGTGGAAAAAGCCTGCTTAGCACTACACAGAACAGGCTGAAAATAGAAAGGAAAATTGCTTAACAAATCAATAGGCACAATGCATGGAAAAAAGTACCAAACAAATCAGGATTTCTATGAGGATTTTTTCGTGAATGCTAATTTGCTTATTCAGGATATGTCAATCAAGTAAAGTTGATGTGCCATTTAAGGAATATTTTTCAGTGTGAAAAGTAATAGCGGTATGAAGAGTATCTCAGAAATTATTTAACGTTTATTCAGATATGTTCTTAGAACAGTCTCCAGAGAGAGAATCTGAGGCATGAAGTAGAGAGTAGCTGGTGTATATTAATAACTTAGTAACATTTCCCTAACCTCAAACAATGTGTGCATTATAGAGCAACAGCTTTTATCTCATTTTAATAAGGTTTAGTGTTTTCCCTCTTAGGGTAGCTGCAAGATCTTACCTACGAAGCAGCAGAAAGCAGGCCTAGAAAGAAATCCAAATATTTCCAAAGTATCTCACGTGAGGCAGCCATCTTATGTCATGTCAAGATAAACATTGTACTTATCTGTCCTGGGACCAGCACGGCTACAACAACACTGCATACAGTACATCATTGTGCTTATCTGTCCATTTACCCCTTCGTTTCCAGAAGAGGACGCTAAGCAGAACTGCACAGAGTTTGCAGGTTTCAGTCTGAAAGAGAGATTTATCTGGTGCTTGGCTTGTGAGGGAATGGCTGTGAACAGCCCTCTCATGCTTAGTAGGACATTCAAGTCTGATTAACTCAGGCATCCTGGGAAGCAAGTCTTGTACCTTTCAGTGTTGTTATGCAAGGGTGTGTGTGCTAGAAAGGATGTTTGAAAGAGGAACTGAAATATGGGAAGAAGGATGCCTTGTGGTTAAGGCACTGCATGTAGAGTTAGAAGCCTCGCTTCAATTGAGGAAGTCACGTAGGCCTGATAAAAAGCGACAAAGAGTCCTGTGGCACCTTATAGACTAACAGACGTATTGGAGCATAAGCTTTTGTGGGTGAATACCCACCGCGTCAGATGCATGTAGGCCTGATAGTTAAAGGTATTTAGATGTGTTGCCATTCAGTGTTGCGTAACTGACGCAGCCTAAGTCTCACTGAAAGTCCTTGTCACAGATCCTAGCAAGTGGCCCTTCCTAGTTTGGCTGCGAAGGGAATCCAACCCTCTGTGTTCTGCATCCCCTGGGCAGAGTCAACATTCTACAGCTTGAACGGAGTCCAGCCACTGCCCCCACACTCAGAGTGCACGCCTTGATGTTTGGAGCTTTATCAGAATCAAAAATAAGTGAGAAAGAAATGTGCACAGAGAAGAATGGAGAGATCCTCTTGACTGTGCTTTGCTAATTGTCCACACTCTATCTTCTACCTGGTCTGAGTGCTTCCTTCCCTTTCCTTTTGCATTCACTTTCTGGCCACAGTTTATGGAAAAGCCTAGTCTAATATATCCTTTACAGCAATGATAAGTCCCTGTGGGACTTTGTCCGTCTCTTTTCTTTTCTGTCCATTCCAGCGCATCTTCGCTGTTTTCCTGCCAGCTTGCTGTCACAGACGCATATATATTCGTCAATTCTGAAAGGATGTAGTCTGCATTTTGCCTCCTTATGGATTTTAATCATTAAGATGGAATCACTGTTGTTGCATATAAATAATTGTCATTGAAAATAGATGTCAGCTTTATTTGCTGTGGGAGACCACAGCACTATGCCCTCCAGGGCTGTGGGGACTGCAATCATTGTTGAGCTTGAATAAGACAATCCTGAATTTGAAGGGATTGATCGTGAGCTCATCAGCTTCCATAAACACATCTGTTAGTTCAGTCTTCTGAAGCTCTTAAACTATGCAAGAAAATGCTATTTTAGCCTTTGCTAGCAGCAACTACTAGATCGTTACAATTGCAATTCAACCCCCCTGTCTTCACTCACTCTGAACTTTTGGAAAATAATTTCCTTTGGGCTTGACATTTTCCTTGCTTAGTCTCTGCCCAAAGGCAGAATCTCTTTAGAGGTTTGAGCCAACTGCACACGTATTGTTGAGTTGCTGTCTATATGGTGTGCTTAAGCAGGACGATGGAATAGATGACCCCTCGAGGCTCTTCAGCCCTACGTTTCTATGATTCTGTGGTTCTGTTCTATGATTCCTTGAAATCAATGGGACCACTCGCAGTGCAAAAAGGACCTGCCTGAGTCTTTGCAGGGTTGAGGCTGTAGTGTGCAGCTAGCTGTGCTGAAGGCAAACGGTGACTTTGCTAGGTTTGAAAATTAGTGGTTTTAAATTAATAGACGTGTGAACCATCTGAAAAAGCCATTAGGAGCACGACCAGTCGGAGAAATCACTTACATCTAGAAGTGTGTAATTACAATGCGCCATTAACTAAGGACCAAATCCTGCAATCCTTACTCAACCCAAACTTCCATTAATGCCAATGGAAATTTGCAAATGATTAAGGAAAAATGCTATACTATTTATTATTTTATTTATTTATTATTGTTATCTCTATCAGAGGTAAAATTAATGGATATAGGGCTCTAAATATAGACAATATTCTGCCTATATTCATATTGTAAGCTCTCTGGGGCAGGGACAGATCAAAGAAAGACAAGATGCTTGGCAGCTAACTGGGGGTGTGGGATTCTTACTAAAAGGGGATGGGGGTTGCTTGGACTTTAAGGGCTAATTAACTTCTCGGTTGGCACACGGACCCATTGGTGTCACTCCGCAATGGGAGTGCAATCCCAGCCCCTAGCCACTGTGAACATCTGGGCACTGGAATGAGAATCCAAAGGACTGGCTTTAAATGCATTGCCTAAAGCTGAGGGATACCTCAGTAAAACTGCTAACGTTAGAAATAGAGAACACTTCGGTTGCTGTCTTAATAAATGCACAAGATCTACAGTAATTGGTGGCTATTAAACTAGCTGTGAACTTTAAAAAGCAAATTCTAGTTTTTATGTAGTTTATATATTTTATTTTATTTTTAGCAGTGATGGCCTCCAAGTTCAGCTCCAGATCAGAGGTGACAGGGTTTGGTATCTAGTATTCCAGATCCCTTCCAATGCACCGGCAGAAAGCTTTCTGGGTGGAATTAGCTCCTGCGCAGAGGGGCCGTCACAAGCCCTGTGTGCCTATTAAGTCCCACTTAAGACTTGAAAATAGAGCTGGGGCGGGGGGGGGGGGGAACAGAAGTAATGCATAGTCCCAGTGCTGGCCCACTCCCAGTGAATGAGGAGATGTCAGGATTCATCTGGAATAACGATGATGGCAGTAATGCGAATGCACTCTAGCGTCTGCCAGGTCTGTTAACTCACACAGAGCTAGTGTTCATGGGAAACTCACCATCTCCTGGGCTACTGAGAGTCAGCAGCGCCCAGGCTCAGCCGGCAGCTGTGTATTATTTCTGTTTGGGGGCATCTGTGCTCAGCACTTCAAAAATAGTCAAAGGCTGGGTCAGATTTCCTATTGTTGTGGCTGCGTGTATCTCCAAGACCTTTTCAGAGCAGAGACCTGTGTTTCTGAAAAATGTTTTTTTAAAGAGGCCGGAGACTGGAAAATGAAATATTAACCCTTGAAATTAAAAACCTTACAAAATAGACAAAAAAGATGCATAAAATGTCTGACTTGGATTTTTGTCAGTTTTGCTGGTCTGCGTCTGACTGGCATAGTTTAAATAGGGGAAGGTCTTTGGTTTCCAGCCAGTATCCTACTTCCATTGTTCAGATTTCTCTTAAATTATCTGGAAAACAGAATTCAGAACCACACCCACCCCTGTGATTTTTACAACTGCAGTCCTACTCTGTGTGTGTGTTTTTTAAACCCGCCTTGTAACTGGAGCTGGCTGGGTTGCAATAGACAAACCCCACTGAGTCAGAGCATCTTTTGCCAGTTCTCCCAGACCTCCCTGTCAAGGCTGCACTTAGAGCAGGAAACACGTTTTGCTTATTATCAATGCTGAGGGCTCTTCTCCCCAGGAACGCTAGCATTGTGTCATTGGAAGTGATGCTTAGAGGCCTTCTTGGGCCCTGTTCACCTATTCATCTTGGTTTGCCTTCCGAGAGATGCTTGTCACATCCTCAGCGGGACTCGGCTTTCAGTGCCATCCGAGAAGCTGGAACTTGGGTTTTATTTTTTGCAAGGTGTGACCATTTTTCTTTAACAAGCTTCAGTGCTCATTACAATCTTTGAAAAAGCTTTAAGTAATTAAAACCATTTAAATGAGCTTGTAATTAATAACCAACTTTGGCTCAAAGTCTTCTCCCAGTTAGTTATGCTGATGTAAATCCAGAGTAACGCTACTGAAATCAGTGGAATGACTGCTGAGTTACACCAGGGCAACTGAGTGCAGACTCTGGCCCTGGCAATCCATTGTAGCCAGGTGACTGAGCTATTCACTGGATTTGCTTGAGCCCATGATCCTTGGCAGAGATTGCTTTACTGATGTTATAGAATGTGCCTGGCTGATGGCCACGTCCAGCGATGCCAGCCACTACCCTGGCATTGGATCATAATGCCATGGTAGCTTGGTCCTCTTTGCCTCTCCCAGCCATTGGATCCTGCTCAATCCTTCCTGAAGAAACTGATCTAATAATTTTTTTAAAGACTGGCCCAGTTCCTCCCTGGTATAATTCTATTGGTTTCTCCTTGGACTTTCCCCAGGGAGGAATTTGGCATAGCCTACTGCAGTATAAGGTAAATGCACAACTGTCCTCTACTGCACAGAGTTGGACTTGCTCAGCTGTGTGTCATAGATTGTATACCGATATTATAAAGGAACTTCTTCAGTAACTCAAAGGTAACAGGTCCTGGGCTGGTGGAGGGAGGCCTGAGTCTAATCTCAGCTGTCTCTGTGTCATTCCAAGCAGCTACAATGTGTGGTATAGTGACAGAAAGCAACCTAGGTTGCCATTGGCTTGCTATAGTGTCTTCTCTAGCTGATTCCAGTGCCATGTTCCTCCCTAGTTTCCGTGGCAGAGCTCAGTGCTCCCAGTTTGTTCCCGGAGCTCAGTTCCTTGCCACTGAGCTGGAACAGTAACTTGAGTACTGACACGTAAATATGAATAACAAGCAGCCTGCTTTTCTTTAAAAAGCAACAGAGAGTCCTGAGGCACCTTATAGACTAACAAAGGTATTGGAGCATAAGCTTTCGTGGGTCTTGCATCTGACGAAGTGGGTATTCACCCACGAAAGCTTATGCTCCAATACCTCTGTTAGTCTATAAGGTGCCACAGGACCCTCTGTTGCTTTTTACAGATCCAGACTAACACGGCTACCCCTCTGATACCTGCTTTTCTTTAGCATTCCTGTCTGCTGTGCTGAGCTGAGGAAGCTCTGGCACACTTTGCTCCTCGCCAATTCCCTTTCCTCCCACTCTCCCAAGCCTTTTCAAGCTCCACACTTGCCCCCAGCGCAGAGACCTACTTAATCCTTTTAAAACACAAATGCACAAGCAGTGATTCTTCCCAGACTGAATGGTGCTGCCCTTTGCAGTTGGCACACATGCCCCTCTGTAGGCACTGGGATTAGATCAAAGAGCAGTGTCTCCGCTAGACGTGAGGCTACAGGGAAAACTGCAGGAAGTGCCATAGTCTGGAGGTGGTGCTTCTTTCCAGCATTTCAAATATGCGTGGGTTTGCTGCAGCTCCAACTATAAATACAGGTTCTAAAATATAAAGCACTCCGTGGAGGTGAAATTAAGCCTAATTATAGCAATCAGTTTTATTCTACTCTGTATTCTTTATGAATGGGTTCCATCATGTTGTAACTAATTAGCTCTGCCATATTACACCTGAGCAGCAATTTATTTTAAAGTACTTTCTATCGAAAAATCATTTCCAGATCACATGACCTTGCATTTGCAGATTTTTCCCTATCTTTGTTTAGTGTGCCACTGTTATAGCCTACGACCATCTGCCCCATTTCTTTTGTTACTTGGTCACCGCTAAAATCTTTACCATTGTTATTTGTGAGTAATTAATGTTTCCGTGGTATTTGTAGTGTTCTCTCCACCGGGTGCAGGGAATAACAAGATAATGGCAATTAGGCAAAAGGTAAAATTATTAATGGCAACCACAGTTTCAAGGTGAAAACAAGAACATTTATTTATAGCCTTTACCTGAGCATTTATCACCATAATGTATCTCAAAACATGAATGTGAGGTAGGCAGGCTTTCATTCCATGCTCAGAAAATATTCAGGTCAGAGGGTCGGGATTTTTTTTTTTTTTTTTTGCCTGTTTTCATCTGGATGAATTCTTTCCAGAACCTTCCCTTAGCATGTGACCGTGTCCATCTTATTCTGAGGTCAGTGAAGGCAGTGGGGTGGGGGTTTGAAAGTTGCATGTGAGGAACAATTTATGTATTCAGGGAAGGGTGAAATCCTTCTTTGCTTGGTGGGGAAAGAGTAAATAGGTCTCACCAGGAGGATGACCCAGGATGTTCTTCCACCCCATTCCACCCTTTCCTTGGTAAATGATAGGTTTGCTTTCTGTACCTATGGGTGGACATGGGTTGTGAATGGAAGGCAGTCAGATGCAGCTGTTCGTGATCTTCTGGCTTGTTTTGTGTGATTCTATTGTCTTTTCTCCTCTCTTGTCAGTTGGCAGGAAGCAGTTCATGAAATTTGAGTGGGCTAACAATGCTGCAGATGTACTGGGCTGCGATTTTGAGGAGCTCACAACAGCGGTCTTCAAGCACCATCTGAAACAGATAATAGAACAGGTCACATCTGGAACGAGTCGGCTGAGCAAAGATGAGGAACGAAATGCTGGTATTGGACTTTTCCACCCTTTCCTTTAAGCATAATTGATGTGGAAATATTGCCCTGTGCATTGTTCTTGACTTGACCAAGGAATAGTTAGAGTATTTGCGGAGTGTTCTCGAGAGATATACTTCACCCATCTCTCACCAGTGCTGTGATCCTTTAAACATAGTTATATTAAAGAATTTTTTAAAGATAATTAATGTAATTGTCCCCAGTTTATAATACTGATCCTACATGTCACTTCTTCAGAGCATCTTAAGATAATTAATCCTACAATCCCACTGCAAGGCAAGTCAAGTAACATGGTCTAAAAATCAATCTATTTGCAAAGCGAAGACACATTTGTCAGAGAGACCCTGTTCCAATGAGACTCTGCTCCATTTTGCAAGCGAGATCCTGCTGGAGCACAGCTAGCATGGGCACACCCGACTTCTCCTCTCCTCCTGTAAATTAGGGTGAGCTAGACGATATTTGTTCCGCCATCTGCATGATCAGATGTGTTGAACATCTCCAAAGTCATTCGAATCCCTTGGACTAGGCTGTGTCCTTGCCATCTGCATGATCGGCATGTCATTCGCACTTTTCTTTGTATGCCACAAGAAGAAACATCACTACCTGAACAGAACAGGCAAATGAGGCAGTGACACTCCAAAACAGGCTAATGCCTTTCCCAAGACCAGCAAGCTGCCACACCTTTGTCATTTCTTTTGTCACTCACAGGGCAATTTGTGTATTTTTGTAACAATTTTGCATTGTGCTGAAACCAACAGGAGAACTATTGAACATGCACTTGCCAACTATTTCCTGCAAGGAGGCTGAAAAGCAGCAGAGGAGGAGGGGAGCATCAGTCCTAACAAATAGTTATTTGAATTGTAAATGTCAAGTATTTTTAAGTAGCAAGTGGAAATCATTTGGCTGAGAAGCCAAGAATGTGTTGCTCCCTGCTGACATTTGGGCACTGAGTGTAATTCACGGCCAGCATCCCTCTGATTTCAATGTGTCTGTTTTATTTTTCTCCCTTCTTTTGGTGATATTTTCCTTTTGAAAGTTGTTTTTCCCCTTTGTGTGTTTGCAGCCAGTGTTCACGGTTCTCAGACTCTGACATCTGCCATGGAAAGGACTGTCATATTTGAGAAAGGTGCTAGGAGGCTATTTGTTTCCTAGCAACCAGCTCAGGTTCCAGGGTTAAAGGAAGAATGTAAAATGTTTTAAGAGCTATCAAAAAAACAAAAGTCAGTATGTAAAGGTAGCCTCTTTTCATCACGCTCCTGCATGAAGCAGCACTGCAGATTTGTTGCAAAAGCCTGTGTCTTTCTAGAGAAAATTTGGGTAACATGCTGTATGGCACTTACAGGGCTAGCTCAGTGAAGAGCAAGCATAAATATATGATCTGGTAGCATTAATGAACCAGTGCATAATTGGAATGAACAGAAGAATGAATGGAGCTAATTCAGGAAGGCAGGTTTAGAGTTTGTGTGTGTGTGTGTGTGTCTCGCTCTCTGATTTCATGCAGATTAAGAACCAGCCCGTACTCATATGAGTAGACCTTACTGACTGGAGTGCGGTCTGTTGACTCTGGTAGGATATACTTGTGTGAGTAAGAGTTTGTGAGATCAGTCCCTATATTGTAAAGCCTTGATTACAAAATATAAATCAGGTAAGAGACATTGGAGCAGTTCAGGGCCACTCATGCAAATATTTATTCCTCACGTAAATGGATTTATATAGTGCCTTGGACATAGGAATTAGGAGCAGGTGATGTAGTTATCAATTCTGTCTATGGAAGATCAAAAAGGATTGAAAATAAATCATTCAGTGTCTTTGCTCTTCTGTCCTCTTTTCTCTTTGTATCCTCTAGGGCCCAAGATGACGGGGGTGGAATGTGTGGAGGGGATGGCTGCAGGTCTCTATGAAGAACTGTTTGCTGCTGTTGTCTCTCTGATCAACAGGTATTGAGTGTTCCTAAGCCAGGCAATTAAGAGAACAAACAAATAAGTCTCTCTGGGGCTAGTAGAGAGCGGAAGGCTTGATAAACAATGTATAAATACATAGAAATGATTCATGTCCATTATGTTTGTCCCTTATGTTCCCCATCCCTGACATTAATAAAGAGAAATCTTCGCCGAACGCACTCTGAAGAGATGCATATGGTAGGTAGCCCCTGGTTGCTGCAGAAAGGTTATCTGAAGAATATTTCTGTAACAGAAGAAAATCAAAGAATGAACTTCTTAAAGGATACTACAGCATGCTCAATAGATCATTCTGCTCATCACCAGCCGGGATGTGTTTGGCCGCCCGGCGATGAAGAAGCAGGCGGAAAGGCTCCTGGAGCATAATGCAGCAGCTACTTGCTCACAGCCGGTTTTGGTTCCTTTGCGTGCAGGATGCTCCATATCTTGGGTCGGATTTTCAAAAATAACCATGCGACTTCGTCATTTTTGTATCTGTTTGTCTGGATTTCAATGATAAAAGCTGGTACCTGGGCATCACGGCACTTAACTAGCATTACAACCCCATACCCCAGCCACATTACAGGACAAACATTCAGGCTGGAATCAGCACTGCTCAGCCAGCTATAAATAGCTCCTTTCCACCCCCTCCCATCAGACCAGGGCCTGACTCTCAACCGTCCTCAGATGGCCCCTCCGGCCTGCTCGGCAGGTCACCAAGGCTCTGGGACAAGGGGGGGACAAATCCCAGCATCCTGGGGCCTCGACAGAGAAGGCAGGGCTGGCAGCCCTTTCTCTTTGTAGCATGAGGGATCCAGCTGAAGGGCTTGTGCTGAGCACCGCTTTGGCCAGGCTCTCCTCCGACAGGAGAGGTGCCAACCTCTGGACCAGACGCACACGGTAAAGTGTCTGAATTATTGCTGGGCTGTGATCATCCAACAGCAGCTGGGTGTCTAAAATCACCCCTGCATTGTGAGCCCTGGTAACTAACGGCGGGCACACTCCCTCATGCAAAGGGATCCGCCCGTCTCCTCCTAGGAGCATAAGTCCTACTAAAAGTCATTGGAACTCTTTCTCCTCGGTCATGTCAGTGCTTTCAAAAATCCCACCCCGAGTCCAGAATTTTCAGAAGGACTCAGCCCCCAGAATTGGAGTCAGATTTTCCCAAGAGCTCAGTGCGTTGGAAAGTCCGGCCATCCGTGTCCCACTGGGAGGTGCCGGGAGCCGAGTGCTTTCGCAGATCTGGTCTCAACTGTGGATACAGAGCACTTGAAAAATCCGACACAGAGCTCATGTGGCCCTTAGCAGATAGCAAGCTGCAGTGCCGGGGCTGTGGCCAGACAGTGAGTAGAAGGGACGTTTTGCTAGGTTAGGCAAGCGCCCCAAACATTCAGAGGTTTCTCTGATTCTTATTTGGACTCTTTTGAGTTCTTTCCTCTGCTTCCCAGGCTCCCAGTTGTGCTGATCAGCCTAGCACTCACTTCTTATTACTTGTATTTTGCATTGTGGTGGTTGGTGGGAGCCCCAGTCACAGACCAGGACCCTGCTTTGTTAGCTACTGTGCTACTTCTGTGCTACCTCTCTTCTTTTCAACTTACTGGTGCTTACTAGGTTCGCAGAGTCAGTCTGAGAAGTTTCATGATTTTTCTTGCTTTTCCAAAGCATTCTTCATGAGCCTAGGTGGAAAGAACTCCTTTTCTTCGTACTACGGGAAACCAGCTTTGACTTCAGGCTCTTGTGTTGCCTCCAGAAGCCCCCTTATGAGTCCCACTTTGTAGATTGTTTGCCCTTTTTAGCTACATTGCATCCTTTCTATTTTAAAATATTTCATTTTATTAAAACTGAAAGTGCAAGTTGTCAATATCACAAACCACGGCTTACGGAACTGAGTATTTTACAAGTGACATGAAATTAAAATTAAGATTTTACCAGTTTACCCATACTCATACCTACCTTTAGTTCAAAGCCTTCCAAACCTTCCTAATCCCGGGGATGTGAAATCTCCTCTTTGATGGTCATGTTTATGTGGATTTTGGTAGCCAGAGGATGGTAATCAGATTCGTTTTTTCTATGACAAAAATACATTCCGTTCTGTTTCTTATATCCAGTGTGCATCTTGGAGACTGGAATATCCAATTAGCACATTTTCTGCTGAGGTGAAGTATTCCCCACAGTCAGATGGGCCTGTTCCCCTCATTAGTTCCACTCGCCTTATTTCCCTGTAGACCACACAGTCACTGGAGCACTGCGGTGTTGAGAACTGGCTTGTTTACTTATTAATAATCGTTGTGACTTTGCAGGATTGAAATCAAGGTTACCAGTATGTACAGAGTCATAAACTGGTTGTGAAATCAAAGATTGAGCCATACAGATTGCTTGGTAGGATTCATTCTCTAATAAAAAGCTTGACTGTGAGCTGTGAGCTAGCTGTTAAGAATTATAGAGTTTGTATCCAAACTCCAAAAGCGGCTGATGATTACTGGACATTTAATCAGCCTCTTTCTGGTGCTTCTAACAGTTCTAATGCTGCCTTCTGGCCTGGAAACCCCAGTTGCACCATCCCATCTCCCACTTGCTTCTCAGCAGCGATGCTGCAGCTGCTATAAAAGAAGGAATCCTGGGAACTGGTTCCTCTCTTTCTTATCCTGGGGTAAATCAAGGCCAACTCTAGTCAAGACAATAGAGAAAAGAATCAGGCCATGGAAGTCTCTTTGTTTTTCATTCTGATTTACAGCTCAAGTTGTCAAATCCAGAATCTAGATTCAATCCTGTGATTGGAAATACTCCAGATTGTTGCTTCTGATTTATTTCAGCCTGTCCAAAGATGATTCTCTGAGATCTCATGGAAGAGCAAAATGCTGCTGGCTGTCTAAAATCCTGAATAATGAAGCATTAGCTCAGAGAATGTGTCTTGTATTCCTCCGTTCCCTTTAACACCAGCTTTGTTTCACTTGTTTTTATTTTTCAAGCCAGCCCATCAAAGCCTTTTAAGCCATTCCAACAATGATACAGTATGTCACAGTGGAAAACATATGTTTCAGTGCAGTCAAAAAAATGTTGCTGACTCTCACTGAGTTGATGAGGTACCATGAATTTAAATCACTTTCAACTTGTACTATAATTTCAGAATCACAGGACATGTCAGTGGTGCTAGGGGAAGGTGCTGATAGGAAATTGTTTAAGTGAATTCTAAAAATACTTTTGTTTCTTCCTGCAAACTTGTATTTTTCAGGGAGATTTTGGGACGCTAATGCCTAGCATTTTTCCCTCCAATTATTTTCAGCAATTTTCTTCAGTTGGCATTTGCCATCTGACAGAAGTACATGCTCTTACATCTCACCTATGTGCAGAATGTGCAGCTCTACAAATCGTGTTGTATCATGCCACGGGAGGACGAGATGGGAAACGACATAAAACAATGCATCTGAAGGAGAGCAGAGTAACTCAACCTTTTCAGAAATAGATATTTGAAAAAACCACAGAGCTTTCTCCAGGTCATGTTCCCACAGTTATTTTTATCTGAAGTATTTGACATGGATGGAAACAAAACTTGGAAGAAGTTGTTGGAAAGATGGTTTCTCTCCCAGCGACCTACAGTATGTCTCTCCCTCAGAACATACTTGCTGCATTCCGCGTTTGCGGTTATACATTTCCTCAATCATTTCCCCAGTATTCTTCCACAGTAGCAATATCACACTCTTTATTTTCCTACAGTCGATACTTTGGAACTTAAAACTGCCATTAACATAGTCAATGTGGATCAATTAACCATCTTTAGGACCAGTTCTGCCACGCAAAGTTAAGACGACTTAGGTCTGAGGACTCCATATTTCAGGTATGCTGCCTAAGAAGAGGCATCTCATCCCATCATCCGTGAAAAGTTTATTAGTCCAGGTCAGGAACAAGCTATGCCAGATCTTCTGTTCTAGGCTGGAAGCAGTCACCAGTAATAAATAAAACAAGGAGGACTTGGATAAAGTTCAAATTCTAAAGGACAGGAAAATATCAGTAGCTATGTGGTTATTAGCACTCTGTTTTAAAGACACAAACATATGCCAACCAACTAGGCATTGTTGAGATATTAAATGTGGTGTTATTATTGCTTAGGGTCGTAGGACTGTAATGATTAAAAGTGCCTCCTGGAATGATAGTTACAGGAGGAAAGAATATTTACAGTTGGGGAAGGAAATAATTTCAATTAACCAAATAGGACTCAGATATGTTCTTGTCTAAAGCTTCCACACTATTTTTACTGTGTTTTCTCAGGTCTTTTTCATCCAGTCACCTCTCCATGGCTTCCATCATGGTGGTGGACACCCCTGGTTTCCACAACCCTCGACACCAGAAGAAGGAGCGAGCAGCTACTTTTGAAGAACTTTGTCACAACTATGTGCATGAGCAGCTGCAGGCCCTGTTCTACAAGAGAACGTTCATGTCCGAGCTGGAGAGGTACAGGGAGGTGAGGCCCCTGCTCTGACCCTCTCTAGGATCTGAACTGCTGTTCCACTTGCTGCATATCAGCCAGTGTCCATGGCTTTTTAAACACTGGCTTTTAATGAGAGAAGTACTGCTAACGCATCCCAAAATCTGAATGGAGATTGAAGTCTTAAGCAATGTCCCCTTCCCACCTTGTTTGTCTGGTACTCCTTCCCCATCAGCTCCTTGTGGTCCCAATAGAAATCCCATTAGATTTCATCACTGGCTTGGACTTCCCTTTGAGTAGCTTTGTCACACTGGAGGTGGCTTGAGGAGGCCCTGCTAGTGACATAGCTGAGCACTTGTCTTTGTACCCCTGTGTGCCAGGTAGAGAAAATAAAAGAAAATGTTCAATTATCTAGGAAACAAGTTGATGTAAAATCCACAAACAATTGCAGCAAGTCAAAAATTAATCTGCATTTTAATATTGGAGTTACTTGCCTCACTCACAATGCTCAGGCACAATTTGTCTTGATATCAGCCTGTGTTTTCAGTGTCCATTTAAAACTGGGACCCCGCATTTGAACTGGTTCCATCTCAATGTGTGGGTGCAGGTCCCGTATCTGAAACCGCAGTCAGCTGCCTCACTCAATTCGCATGGAAAGACGTTAAAACTGTGAATTCTGCAGAAAACACCTGATTCATCTGCTGCTGGGGCCAGGAGCCACTTAACTCACGGCTGCCCTGAGCGTGAAATGGTTACATTAGCTGCACAAAGTCAAAGCATGTGTGTAAAATGATGTTTTTCAGAAGTGCTGAAATCCCCTTTGGGGAGCGGCATAATCCAGTGATGTAGCACAAGGAAGACGCTGTCAGTAATGAATGGCTGGCTCGTGTCTATGTGGGGCAGTGAGGCTGAGAAAGTTAACAGCTGTAGAAACAGGCACCTGGTAACATGGGCTTGTTGACTTAGAATTCTCAGCTCGAGAGGAAAACTGAATAAAAACAATAAAAAGCCTGCAAGCTGCAAATTAAATAATTGATTGTTTTCAAGATGCTTCCTTGTTAAGTCCTCCTTTATTATCACATCCATTATTTATGCAACTTCTCTGACATTCACCCAAACCACTGCAGAAGCCTTGTGAGCACCCTCAGTGTGACAGAATTACCCAGTCATGTCAGCTGAGGCTTTGCCAGTGCAGTCAGTTCAAAGATTTCTGATACAGGAGCTTTGATCAGCCAACTTCAGGCTGTCACTCAGCAAGGGGGGAGAAGGAGCAGACACAGTTTTTCTTCTTGCAAGTTTATTTCCTCTTGGATTTCAAATGTCAGCTCCCCAAGGAAGCAAACTTCTCACTAATGTTTTCCAGGAAAATGTCGAGGTGCCTTTTGATCTGCCAGAACTCTCTCCGATGGCCACGGTGTCTGTCATCGATCAGAACTCCTCACAGGTAACACGGCCGGGAAGCAGTAGCAACAGCTGGTTGCTCTCTGTCCATCTCCACGCTGGCGGGGAAGGGAGTAAGTGCTGGGAATGCTGCTGGTTATGGATCTTGCATTTCACGAGGATTAGTCTCCCTTTCGCAGTGGACAACGGCAATGCGCTAACGTGAGGTGCGCTGACATTGGGGTGACAGGAACGGAATGGTGACTGGGGGGGGGGGTTGGAGCAAAGGCTGCAGTTAGGTTCTTAACGTTTCACGCTATGTTCCCTGCGGCTGTTTTTTTAAAGCTATGGGCTAGTGCTAGTGAAGGGCCCAAATAACTGCTACAGAGAATGAAATATCTGGTTGTCCCTAGAGCACATCCAGCATGAGTGGCAGCAGTGCCTGCTTCCCCACACACACTACCTGGTCCATGCTCCTCAGCCTTCACCTGGATGGACACTGTGATCAAACTTCACAGGGACCTCAGTCCCGATGGTCCGGTCAGTTGTTGGCCTGAGACAGCAAACAGACTGAGCAGAGGAGCTCATTAGTGCCTGCTGAGTTTTTGGGGACATGGATACATAATCCGAACTCATTTTACATAAGTGACCGAAGAGCCATCACTAGAGGGTAATGTAATGCCTCATTTAACAGGGCCAGCTGAGCTCGCATCTCCGCTTGCCTCCACTGCCCTCTTCACTCCACGTGGGAGATGTTCTGATGGGTTGTATCATTTTACCAGCTGCAGGTGCCGCCTGGGGGCCAGGCGGAAGAGCCCAAGGGCTTGCTCTGGATCCTGGACGAGGAGGTTCTGATTCCGGGCTCCAGCGACAGCGTGGTGCTCAACCGCCTGTGCTCGTACTTTGCCAAGAAGGGCACAGAGAGTGAGGGTAAGGAACAAGGGGACTCTGCTTGTAAAATCTGCAGAGGCGATGGGCGCTGCCCCTCCGTTGGCACCTCCCTTGGGCTTGGAAAGGTTCAGAAATCATCTGGCAAATCAAATGCCTCAGTGGGCTGCACTCTGCTTGGGGTCCAGGGGTGGTGATCGTTTCTTGGCAGCAAAGGGCCGGGCTCAGCCTGGGTCTGACTCTGTTGGCTACTGCAAGCAAATGTGACTCACAGCATTTTATCTGGGGGAAGACCATCGTTGAGCCACGGGGAGGCACTCTGGTTCAGTGGCTGTTACGTGCAGTACACCCTTCCCCCGTCCTCTCAGCTTTCTGCCAGATCTTTGGGCATTTGGTGTCAGAATGAGTCCTTGAAAGTACCCTGTGAAAAGGCACGGAGAGGAATGGAGGCCTCGGAGTCTCATTCTAGCCTTTCTCCAATTGGTGCTATAACCTCTTCAGGGGCCTCTTGCTGCACTTGATCAAACCGTAGCTTTCTGCCTTTGCATCTCCTGAATACGATGAATAGCAACTATCAACCAAAGGTCCATATTTACAAAGGAGGGTGTAAAGGGGGAGCCACAAAAAAGCACATAGACCCACTGAGCTCACAACACACACATTAGTGAGTAGAAGCAGGCACCTCTTTATGTGGGGTTGGGTTTTGTGGGTGCACATGCATTTTTGTGGGCTCACCCGTCGTAGTCTCTGACAAAGTGGCCCTAAAAGCCTGTGAAGCTACTGAGATAGCATTTTGGACTCAACATATAACTTCTTAATGCTGTACTGCCTGGCCTAACATCTCATCCATACATGGGAACCAACAATCTCTCCATCCCGGCTGAGCAGCCAGCTTGCCAGGCTGCAGGGGCATTCCTGGTGCTCTCTAGTGGACATGGGATGGGCTGGGCTTGACTTTCATGGAAGTTCCTGGTTTCGATGCATGTACAGTATTTATCTTTGCATCATTGAATAAATCCTCAGCAGTGGAACTGGAGAGGAAGTTTTGTGTGAGCAGATGTACAGTGCCAGCTAAATGCATTTACTCTAATCAGTGGATGCTTTGCCATTCACTTCCAGGG
The DNA here is from genome assembly GCF_028017835.1 of Emys orbicularis. Classification (NCBI taxonomy): domain Eukaryota; kingdom Metazoa; phylum Chordata; order Testudines; family Emydidae; genus Emys; species Emys orbicularis. The sequence continues at coordinate 31,133,222 of NC_088698.1, forward strand.
GAGCTGGAGCAGACTAGAGTCAAATGAAATGATTACGGTTGGTGTCCGAGTGATGGTGCATCTAAAGGAAAGCCAGTTACAGACGCAATACCCAAATTATTTCTGGGTAGGTCAAGTATAGAAAGGATTACCGTGTGTTCAGGACATCTGTAGTCACCCAGTCCTACAGTGTGGAACAGTCTGACAGTGCTAACCCGGACAACTAGACTGAAAAATTCCCAACATTCTCATCTTGTGAAACTGCCCAGGTCAACGGTGGTAGAAGAGTTTGTGACAAATATCAACACTGCTGAGAAAATCGTTTTCGTTCCCACACAGCAGCCTGCTGGATTCCTTAGGTTAGCTGCAGCATGCGCCTCTGACAGCAGCACCTTTGAAGGTGGGAACAAGACCAATAGTGTTTCAGACCCAGCTCCAAAATAACTTAAAATCCAGGAAGCAAACTTAAACGTATAGAGCCCAAGCCGCAGCTGGTGTGAGTTGGCATTGAAGTCAGAGGAGCTGGGCTGGTTCATGTGAACTGAGGAGCAGGCCCATAAACGCTGTCGTCTCTGCAGTGTGCACGGCGTAAAGAAACCTTAGTGCTGCTAACCTGAGTGACCCAGAGAAAAGACCTTTTATATAATATGTGCAACAGGCACCATTTATAAATAGACAGGAAGCTGGAGTCTGCCCAGGCAACAAGGGTGAGACTGTGAGCAGGGCCGGCTACAGCTTTTTTGCCGCTCCAAGTGGCGAAGAAAAAAAAAAAGAAAAAGCCGCGATCGGCGGCACTTCGGCGGCAGCTCTACCGCGCCGCTTCGTTCTTCAGAGGCAATTCGGCGGCCGGTCCTTCCCTCTGAGAGGGACTGAGGGACCCGCTGCCGAATTGCTGCTGAAGACCCAGATGTGCCACCCCTTTCCATTGGCCGCCCCAAGCACCTGCTTCCTGCGCTGGTGCCTGGAACCGGCCCTGTGAGCATCTCCACCTCCCTGTCTGCTGGGTTGGTTGGGGCCACATTGGCAGCAGGGGCTATGCCTGGGCATCTATGCCCTAAGGAAAGGCAGCAGCATGCAGGGATGGAGAATGGCACAGGTGGCTGAGTTTTTTCAGGCTTCACAGCTGCTTTCTAGCTCTATCGTTTTCCAGAAGTCAGCAGAATTGCACCATGGGAAAGGCCAGTGCGGTACCTGTTTGAGTATTTTAATTTAATGTGCATCCGTATGACATTGCTCTTCACTAATCTGGCTACCTTCTCTGCTGGGACAGGAGTTGGGAGGGGCGCAGGACAGAGGTTCCATTCCAAGGTCAGGGATACAGGAATGTACAACCTGCAGACAGAGTCTCTGCCCCTGCTTCTCTTGGACAGGTGCAGCTTCCGGTACATAAAGGAGGTGCAATATACGTTAGTTGTTATGTCAGTGCCACCCTTCACAAGCCTAACGCTGCAGGGTCTCTTACTATACCGGGCTACCTCAAATTTGTGCTAATGGACACAGCCCATAGAAACCCCATTCATATTAGCTGGACAATAGGCCCCCTGTTTGTGCAGCTTTGCTGACTTCACCCCATTGACCTTGAATAACCTCTGCTTGCTGGTGTATCGACATTCCAGAGGAAGGCTTCCTTCGCAAGTGTGAGCAGATGCTGCAGTTTGAGATCTTCCACCAACTGGGCAAAGATCCCGTTCGCTACGACCTCACTGGCTGGATGAATAAAGCCAAGCTGAACCTGTCAGCCCAAAACTCCATTCAAGTCCTGCAGCAATCCAAAATGTAAGTATCAGGAGCAGACGTCCTGGTCAGTGTGCAGTAGAGAAGCAGATAGCTCAAGCAGGGCATCTTGTGACAAGGTAAATCAGAGCTAGGAAGCAGGGTACATCCGCAGCGCGCTCTCTGTCACTGCAGCACTGGCAATAATAAACGTCGCCAATGAGAACTGCTCTGGGATAACATCCCTCCTTAATGAAACAAAGTGTTTTAACTGGGACTGGAAGTTGTAAAACTTTTCTCTGGGGCTAAAGCAAAGTTAATGGAGGGGAAAGCGATTCCATTTTGGAGGCAGGAAATTCTGCATGTGGTTTTTTCTCCCATCTTTTATTAAGCCTAAGACTTTTATGGGTATTTTTTGAACCAACTGGGGATCATAAAGTGGAAATTATACCTTTTGTAGCATTTATAACGATACTCCGAAGTGGTTGGCAGGCCATCCTCACTGGCTGTTTTGAGAGCAGCTTCAGCCTAGCTCAGTCCCAGAGAAGTTAAGGAAAATAATTGCCCTAGTTGCATAATCCTTCCTGAAGTCGGGGATAGCTTAATGGAATGTCTGCCACAGTTAAACCACCTGTCTCCACGGCTGCTTCGTGCTATAGAGAACAGATTTCAGTTCCTCTTTCGTCACATCAGGAATCACCGTTCCATGGTTTCATAATGGATCAAGTGTGAATTTTTACTAAGAAACCAGAATTATGAAGGGCGTGCAGTCATTTACACAAGTCCCAAGAGCGAATCACAGCAGTTGGTAGCAGCAATGCACAAACTGGTTTGGGTCATCCAAGAGCTCTCTCTCCCTTCCTGAAACCTCACCCCAAACTCAGAGCCAAACTTGGCAGAAGTTTGTGAAAGTTTGGTTGCCTTTCCTGACATTATTTAGGGGAGAGAGGGGCAGGATCTCATGGTCTGAGCACTGGAGGGGCAGCCAGCAGTTTCTGAGTTATCATCTTGGCTGTGATATTTACTCCTCTTTGACCATGGTGGGCAAGTCACTTCACTTCTCTGTTTTAGTGTCCCCATCTGTGAAAGGGGGCTGGTAATACTCTCCCTTACCCAGCTCCCTGGGGTATTTTGAGTATTCTCGAGTTTAGGTCCTGATTCCGCAACCCTTAATCAGAGTGAGAAGTACCCATTATCTTCAATGGGACTCCTCAGGCAAGCGCTATTTGGTGTGAATAATAGGTGCAGAATTGGTCCCTTCGGGTTTCTCAAGTGCTTCAAACATGAAAAGCAGAATGTAACGTCAGCACTATTGCTATTGTATTTTGTTGTTGGAGTCCAGCTGGGATCAGACATGAAAATGCTGCAAAGCCAGCAGAAATGGCATTTGTTTGACCCAGTCTTGCAGAAAGTCTGATCATTTGGGTAAGGCTGGAGAAACAGGTGCCGAATGATTTGAGGTTCACTCATTGGTAGTCTGCAATAACATCAAACACCTATGATTAATCAGCAGCTGGGCCCATTAATTTGGTTGACATACAATACAGAATGAATAGACATTGTGTATAGAGCTGGTCACAAGTTTTCCATCAGAACATGCTGATTCAATGAAATGGGTTTGTTTCATGGGAACGTTTCAGTTTCACCTACATTTTCAAAGGGAAGCTATCAAAATGTTTCATTTCAATGAGGTTGAAAAGTTTTGTTTCAATAAGATTGAAATGCTTCATTTCGACATCATTTTGATTATATATGATATGATCTAGTTTATGTTATATTTATTATTCAGAGCATTTCAAGATCCTGCAGTCCTCACTCAGGCAAAACTCCCATTGGTCTTTGGCCCAAACTGAGTGCCCAGGCTCGGATTTCGGCATTACAATGAAATTCAGTGGGACTTGGGCATCTGACTCTCTTTGGGCCCTTTCTAAGTCCCAGCCTGAGTCCCCACTGTGAGCTCAGGTCATTAGTGTCTTCAACAGCAGTTTCAAAGTGCAAACATCCTTTCCAGGAATGGATCTTGGTCTCCCTGGCTGCCCCTGACCAAGGGTGATTGATTCGAAGGTGACACTAATGCTATTCAGCACCAGTCCCCACTAATGTAGAGAATGGATGAGTGTGAACATCCCCAGATTCCTAGGGCCACCGGGAGCAGCTACTACACACGGGGCTGTGTCAGACACCAGGCGTCACATGACTAGCACCATTCCTTCTGTCTCAAAACCACTGGGATTTGTATTGTTTCCTCTAGCACCCTGGCACATATATAATCAAATAGTTATTCATGTCCTTACATAGGCAGTAACTTTAACCCGCTATTAAGCCACCTTCAGCTCACTGTGTTTGGGGTTCATTTCAGTGAGGAGGTTAATGGCCATTATCCACTATGGATGAGAGACAGAGATTCTCTGTTCACAGCCAGGTTTGTCTTACGTAGGCTGTGTTCGATGTGAGCCCTGTGACACACTCCCTTTACCTGGAGTAGAAAAGACTCAGTTTCTAGGGGAGGGGGAAGTGTGCTGTTGAGATACCCTATTCTTTCAGTACCTGGTCCCAGTGCTTGCCTCTAGCATATGTGCTGGGATACAATTCCTGGTTAAACATCCAGAAGGAAACTCAGGTTCTTGGCACATCATTCCAGGAAATACTGCATTTCAGACAATGATAACGCAATGTGGCAGCTTCGCCATAGGTAAGGAAGCTACAGTATCCAAACACTTTCCTTAGCAGTGTGCTAGCCAGTGCACAATCATGGTTTTTATTCCGTTTTGCAGTAAGTTGAAAGGAAAAGATTTTCCATTCACCTTTGGGCCATTATTGCGGCATCTCTGTGATCTTATCAATCAGTCCATTTGTGACCGTGGCTGGTTTATTTCACTGTTTCATTTCTGACAGAGATGCTCTGAAGAAGCTGTTTCTGCCTCGGTCCAAAATGCCCCTGATTTGCCGATCAGTGGCAGGTCTGGAGGGAAATTCCCAGCAAGCTTTGCAGCGTACTGGTTGTGTGAGGAAGACCTTCACCAGCAGCTTGGCAGCTGTGAAGAAGAAATCTGTGTGTGCTCAGATCAAACTTCAGATGGTGAGTAACAGAGTTGTCTTGATACCCTCACGTATCGTAAGGGGTGGGTCAAAGTGCCTTTATACCAGAGAGCCTGTTGCTGCTTATGTCATGAGAGCCGTCTGATGCCTCAGCTGGCTCGTTGTCTCTATTGCACTGGGCATTGTACAAACACTGTAACTGACAGCTCCTGCCCCACACAGCTGACAGTTCACTCAAACAGTGACACTGATTTGGTGCCATTTTTCTCCATTGGCCAGTTCAGTTTCTGATTCCTAGTTATTTGAAGAAACTCCTTGTATGTGGCTGAAAAACCCATCAAGAGGTGGAAAGGGAATTCCTGTTCTTCTGTTACTTCAGTCCCCAACTCAGACTCATCTAATTTATCTTTTATTTATACCACAGGATGCTCTCGCAAACCTGGTAAAACGATCCCAGATACACTTTGTCCATTGTCTTGTTCCAAGAGTGGGAGCAGATGGCGCAGAAGGGAAGCCCTCCCAGCCCTGCATCACAGGAGAAGTAGAGCTGACTTTGGACGTACCAACCCTGAGAGTTCAGTTGTCTGGGGCCCAGCTATTAGATGCATTACGCCTGTACAGGATTGGTATGGCAAGCCTACGCTGCGCTATAGTTTTTTAGCATGTGTTTGTCCCACCCTCCCTTAGCCGCTGTACTGCAAAGCAGCTCAAGTATGCAGTTACTAATACATGGAGGGCTGCTAAACTACTAGCTCCTGACTAGCCTCTTCTCAGCATGTCCTGTCTTCGTCTGTCACAGCGCAGTGATTGCCCACTTGTCTTTTGCTTTGGCCATGGGAAAGAGGTGGATTTACCATGGTTTCTAGCTCCTTCACCCCAGGCTGAGGTTCTTCAGGACCTCTCCAGCCCCCCGACTGCAGTTCTGCCTTCTCAGGAGCTGCCGTCCCCTCTGCCAGTTTACAGTCGTGGAGCTGCGCCCGCTGAATTGTGCATAACCTCGTCAGTCCTAATGGCTGCCTTTCCTTTATTTCCCCGCTGAGATGGATGAGCATGACATGCTCCCAGCTGAGCAGTTGGCAACACAAATGTTTCAAAGGGAAACGTAAATCAGGCCAGGCTCTGCCTGTTCAGAGCTCTCCTTATTGAGCCTTTACATTAAAAATCGGATATCCCTGACATTCCCTAGCACTTGGATCTCCTGTCATTTAAACAGTCAGAACCAAGGCACAAAAATTGCCAATTCCATCCACACATCAAAACCGGCACTCCCTTGGCTCTGCTCCTCGGCCAGTGCCTGCAAGAACTGCCACCCAGAAGGCTTGCAAACATTTCCCACACAACGCAAGGCAGTTTACCAAGGGGAGCCGCTAAAGAGCCGGGAACTGTGTAGATTGTCCCAGTTTTGAGGCTGCATGGTGCTGAGACCAACTTCCACTCAGTTCTGGTGACCGTTCTATTTATCTGGGTGCATCTTTCATCTCACCTAGAATGTGCCTGGACTGGCTTCCGGTGGGTCTGGATTCCAGGGGCAAGTAACTGTTGCTGAGTGAGTCCCCTGCTTCTTCTGACTCATCTAGCGTTAACCAGCCAAAGTGCCCCCTCCAAGAGCAGTTGCCATGGTGGGGGCTAAATGGGCAGGGACAGTTGGGGGCCCAGGCTATTTAGTGCATTGTAGAGCTTCCCCTGGCAATGAAATGCCTGGCAGTGGGGAGCACAGAGCATAGACCGTCTATCTTCTTGGTGCCTTGCTGTGCCCACAAGGTGGGGGGCCATGGGCTGCGTTAGACGTCGTTTGGGCATGGCCTTGAGAGCTGGGCACAGGTGAGGAACCTCGCAGTGGTCTAGACGTGAGGTGTCCAGGGATAATCATCTCTCCCCACAAGCCAGGCAGTGTTATTGACTTACAAACCACTGCAGTGTCTTTAGCCACAGAGGTGTGGACAGCAGAACCCAGAGACGATTTGAAGGATATTAGTCACTGCTCCGGGTACGTGTTTGTTAGAATTATTGGGCGAGGTGGAGAGTTTCTGATGCTGAATAAAGCCTGGCTCTGCAAGCTGTGCGGATGCCTGTCTCCTGCTTGTTAATAATAAATATAACTGGATTCGAAAGCACTTGTGAGAGCGAGTGTGAGCATTTGGGACAATCAGGAACAAAGAGAAATTATTCCTACTTTGGTGCCTTACTGATTACTGCTTTGCTGGCTTTGACATCACGCAGAATGAGCCGGGAGCTGCCACGGGGACATATTCACAGCCGAGATGGCAGGCTGACCTGCTGGGTGACAGATCAGGAGCTGGGACTCCGTTACACTCTCTCTCTCTCGGCCAATACAGCACAGTGAAAAGCTTTTGCGTATATTTTAAATTGGCACCTCGTCATGTTAGCCCAGCCACGGAGTGTAGATTTGGTTGGGTGAAGATGGTTTGTATTATGATAATACCTAGAGGTCCCACATGACACCAGGGCCCTGTTGTGCTAGGTGTTGTATACACACCTAGAAAGAAACAGTCCCTGGTCCTGTGAGCTTACAGTCAAACAGACGAGACTGACAAAATGGGGGAGAGAGAAGCTCTGATCAGTCCCCACCTAATGCGTGGCGGGACAGAGGCACAGAGAGATTCAGTGACTTGTCTGAGGGCAGATCATTTGTGGCAGAGCTCAGAATAAACGCAGCTCTCCTGAGTCCCGGTGCAGAAGGTTAACCACAAGGCCAGCCTGCCTCTCCAGGGCTATGGCTTCTGTGCACTAAGGAGGAAGGATGACCCAGAGTTTAGGGCACTGACCTGGCACTCAGGAGACCCAGGGCTATTTCCCTGCTCTGTCAAAGGCTTCCTCTGTGACTTTGGGGAAACCACTTATATTCTCTGTGCCTCAATTTCCCTGTAGAAGGGGGACTAGCATCATACGTTCCCACCTCACAGATAGATTGTGAGGTGCAGAGATGCCCCAGCAATAGGGGCCATACAGGTCTCGTTAGTAGCTGGCAGTAAGGTTGTCACTGCCTTTTTAAATGGACAATAAGGTCTATCCATCTGTAGATAGAAGGTGAGCAATCTTCGCTGTCACTCCATCGAGAGGTTGTGGTGCCGAGATAACATAACATGCTCGCAAGCCCATGTCCCTTCTTGTCACCCAGCCTTGCTTCATGGGGAGCATCCCCAGGCCTTGCTTTCTCTCTTACCATTTCAATCCCTTGCACTAGCATGTTCACCCCTGCCCTCCCCTCTCTCTCTCTCTCTCTCTCTGCTTTTTGGAAGGCTTTTTGTAAAACAGAAAGAAAGTTATGTTGTTCTCCACCAGCCACCCCAGCATAACCTGTCACCCCGGGAGGAGGAGAATTTGCTCTCCGTAGAGATCGATGGACTTGCCCCCATTCTGATTCACTAATTAGCTAACGTGCAGCACCCCACTCTGAAATCTGTACCCTACTCCTCTCTGTCTCTCCCAGGTTACGTGGATCGCATGGTGCTGACTCAGTTCCGACGCCGCTTCCAGGTGCTGGCTCAGCCAGTGATGAAGAAATACACCTCAGCATATGAAATACCAGATGAGAATAAGGTGCGTGGATTGCCCACAGTGTGTTGCTGGGGAGGGAGTGACCTGCAGCCAGATCCGCTCTCAGGCAGCGTTCCCAGCTGCAAGCATTCATTCACAAGGTTGAAAAAAGAGTCTATTTGGGCTTCTTGTTATTTCTCTCCTAGCTTCTGAGCCTTTCAGCTGTACTCGCGAATGTGTTCAATCTTCTCTCTGCCGCCACCAGGGCTGGGAGCTGCTTTTATTACACAGATGAAAGCTGAGATTCTCAAGTAAGGACTTGACTGCAGGAGCTGGGGCTTTAAGAAAACACCAAATACAGCGAGACTGACTATAAAGTCACAAGAGCTGGCAACACTGCGAGTGAAGCGATAGGCCCATGGATCTGCAGACCCAACCCATGGGTTGTTCAGGCAATGAGCCGTCAGAGCCCAGTATTCATAAACAAAACGTGCAGAGGCTGCATATGGGCTGGTGCTGGCATCACTGGGGCGTGGCTGAGTTTGACAAACCATGGGCACAGTAGCAAAGGAACCAAGATTCATCTGCTAGCTTCCTCTTAGCCAGCCATTGATTCAGCCAGAGTATTCATCTCAGAAGCCTGAGACGTTCTAATTGACCCCTGTAGTTCTCAGCTGAGGATTAATCATGGGGAGAAGAGCGCCTGAGTTCATGCTGCTTTCGTGCACTGAGATCTAGATACTCCGGGCAAGGCTCTGGCATGTTTCACGTGGCGCAATGCAGAGATGGGGATTAAATTGCCCTCTCTGGCTCGTGGAGGACAGCTCTCCATTCTTCTTGGCTTCATCCTTCCCTTTGGTTAATGAGGGTGTAGTGACCTGAGTACTTTAGCATCTGTCTGAACTTGACTGGAACAGCAGCAAGGATCCTGGCTAGTCCCAGTGCTTCTCCTCACTAGAATTGGGTTTTCACAAATGCAATAGACAATCTGAGTCCTGGTCACGCTATCAGCATTTGCCCCGTTATTGCACAGTGGAGAGGCCTTGGAGAAACCAACTTGGAAATGAAACTTGCTTTGTTCCTCCTTAAATACCAGAGAGTAGTGTAAACTGATTTAAAAGTCCTGCTCGTGGGGGGCTGGCTGGTCCCCTATTCTGCAGTGGTCTGGGCTGCAGTCCCCTTACATTACAGTGTAACTTTATTTTGTACAGCGGGTTCCATACGCTCTGTGGAAGGTGAAACGGGTGGGTGGGTGGGTGAATGGATGGTCTCAGCTTGCCAGCAAACAGCCTCAACATGGAGCGGGCAGAGGGGGCAGACCAAAGCTCCCAGTAGCAGCGGCAGCAGTTTGTCTGCCAAACCTAAGCTTAAAGGGTCACTGTCAGGGAACCCCTGAGTGCAGAGGGACTTGTTTCGTTAGCCCTCAGCCAAAGAGCGGGCTCTGATTACCTGTGAAGAAACCCACAACTGCCTCCGAGATTATATTGAGAGAGCCATAGAAACTACAGCTGCACAAGCTTCATTGAGGTGATGCTTCCTCCATCCACCTCCCCAGCCTGGCCTGTGCAGGAGTGTTGTATTGACTGAGGGTAGCACCGCCTGTCTCTTTAGCGCGGTGACGAATCACCCCAGATTCCCATTCTCCCTGCAGTGGTTGGGCCTGGCCACTGTGACTGGCTCCCTTTCCCTCTGCCTTCACCCAACACAGAGAGGGAGTCACCCATAGATTTCCTCCAGCTGGGGGTGTCTGAGAAGAAAATAAGGCAGCGTTTATAGAAGGGAAGGTGGATAATTTAATCATCAACATCTCTCTCCATTTCTTCTCATTAATGGCCATGTCAGTCACGCACTTGCCTTTTGTGTAGCAAAGACTTCACCAAGACACTTCTCATGGGGTTCATCAGTTTCATGAGTGTTATGGGATGGGGCCGGGGTCTGATCTGATGGAAAATGATGAAACAAGGTCAGCCTGTGACCACGTGCAATAAACATAGCAGAAAAGTGAAGCTGCAGCTCTCTGCATAACCAGAGCGGCTTATCAGTCGAGGATAGGGATTTCCAAGGATGTGCTCAAAGCCCATTGAAATTCTGGGGCAGTTGGGAGCCAAACTGTCTTAGGAGCCTATGAAAATCCCAGCTCCAACCTACTCCTTCCCTTCCCCTAAGAAGTGTAAAAGGAGAAGGATGCTTAGGAATAAAACCTACTGGTTTATTTGCTCCCACATAGATTTTGAGTGAAAATGGGGGGCGAGGGAATGTAACTTGTTATGAAAAAGCTGATAAATATTCAAAGTCTGGACAGGCCGATAGGAGATAAATTATACATAGATGTGCTCTGTTGTGCAAACTGTCAGTGTGCAAAGTCAGTTCAGACCTCAGGATTTTATCAGACAAGTTTGACGGCTGGAAATGGTCAATATTGTTATTAAATGCTGTAAGAAGACAGAGGCTGACGAGTCAGCAGAGTGTAAGCAGGGGATTGGGAAAATTCATCCTCCCTGGTGCTGGCTGTAATGACATTGTGTTATAGGAAGTCTGCATTAAGCTGCAATTAGCTGCATTAACTCAGCCACTGGAGGAGAAGAGAGGTTTTTCTTTATTCTTGAGTTCAGTGTGCACACTCTCTCTGTACGATCCAATCCTTCCCAAACTGAAGTTAATGGGAGTTTTATCATTGATTAGGGAGCGCAGCATTGGGCCTTTGCAGTATAAATGTGTATTTTGATTCCACCTCTAAAACACTCCCACCATGCAGTAACTAGAGCGTGGCAAATAACCAAATTGCATTGGCAATTAAAAAAAAATGGGGGAAAAAAGTTGTGTTGAAATTTAAAAAAACTGTTTTGGGTTGAATTAAACATTTTGGTTGGGTTTGGAGCATTTTGAATCATGTGTATTGTTTTTTAAATAAGGAAATTTTGAATCAAAAAATCATTTTGATTTTTTTGGCATTTATATTTACTGAAACAATTAGGTGAAACCAACATAAATTTGCAGAACGTTTGGGGGTCACCTAATCTATGTTTTTCTCTGAAAAAATGTTTTGTACAAAAAACTTTGCCCAGCTCTACCTATAGTACAGTATTCACTCAGCTCTAGGTTATCAATTCCCAGGCACAGTTCCCCCCAGGCAGTCTCTGGCCCTCACTGTCCCATCCTGCTGTTATGAAGATTATTGTTATTGGTTCTGTATGTATTTGTTGTACTGAAGCTCCTAGAAGAGTATCAGGGGGTAGCTGTGTTAGTCTGTATCCACAAAAACAACAAGGAGTCTGGTGGCACCTTAAAGACTAACAGATTTATTTGGGCATAAGCTTTCGTGGGTAAAAAACCTTAAGTGACCTTATGCCCAAATAAATCTCTAAGTCTTTAAGGTGCCACCGGACTCCTTGTTGCTCCTAGAAGAGTTGCCCAGGCTGGGTCCCTGTTGCACTACGTGCTGTGCAGATACAGAAGACAAGACAGTCACTGGCTCAAAGCGCTGACAGTCTTAGACATTCTGACTCTCACGCTTGGCCAAAGTTAATAATCACTTATGGATTTAAAGCAAGGATGTGTACTTCAGAGAATCACCCGGAACACTCGGAAGCTAGCACCAAAGAAAACGTGCACTCTTTCTTTTCTCATAGATTTTATACATCCTGGCTCCACATGAGAATTTGCATTGTTGCATACTCAGAAATGAATAATACGGTATCTAATTGCATTACATAGTGGGTCTGACACCCCCCAGAAAGCTTATGTCAGGCTTTCATGGGCAAATCTGCTTAGCTCTTCACAGAACTCAATACAGATAGATCAAAGCAATGCAGATTTCAACAAAACTCCATGCTGGAATGGATTTGTTAGACTTTGACACGTTGTCTTAACAAATATAGGATCTCACACACACACAAGCCCGTGTGAGCACTCACATACACGCTAGGTCGATAAGATGCTCTCATTTTTTATATGTGAATGAAAAATGATGGCACATATAGTAGTCCCACATAAATCTGCAAGGCCTCAGAAGAAGTGTCAGTTAAGTACTGATATGAAATCTTCAGTGAGGCAAGATAATATTTTTTGCCAGTTATGCTAGAGAAGAGGTATTGAAAATACAGGATATGTTATGACTGAAGGCAAGGGGGCATCACTGAGAATTAACCAGGCTTTTATATCTGTAACAATTGTGAAAGCTCTTTGAAATACTGAGCAGTACCTGCAGGAAAGGTGTTAGGATTAACTAGTGATGTCATCATGGATGTTGGGTGGGATTTTCAAAATTGCCTACGTGATTTAGCAGCACAAATTGTATTGACTTCTGGTGGTGCCTCAAGGAAATTAGCAGTTCGGATTCGACCTTTGACCTCGGTGGGTTCTCCGGTTCCCATATTGGCGGGTTTTTCTGCAGCTCATGGTTTCGATTCAAGGTCACTTGTATCTCTGAAGGACCATTTCTGCTCCTAATAGAAAGATATGTTTTGTCCTGTGTATGCAAGTCAGGCTCTGATCCCATGTCCACTGAAATCCATCTGAGTATTTTCATTGTCAACTAGACCCTGGAAGACTGGAGTAAAATATGGAGAGATCTATAGACAAAGAGCAACTTCCACCCATGATAAACCCAGCATAACAAGTTTAGGTTCCCTGTAGCTTATCTGGGAATGCTCTCTTGTAGTTCTCCAATAAGCACTCTGTCAGATCTTTCAATACCCTCTTCTGCTCACAACCTGAATGAGAGACTGTGTAGTCACAGAATCATTACAGATTGGTGTCGTGTTGGATCCGAACTCCTGAGGCCCTCAGCTGCTTGAGCCCAGGGCCGCCCAGAGGGGAGGCCAAGTGGGGCAATTTGCCCCAGACCCCGGGCCCCACAGGGGCCCCTCGAGCCCTGGCCCGGCAGCGGTCCGGGTCTTCGGCGGCAGGGGGCCCTTCAGTGCTGCCGAAGACGTGGAGAGACTGAAGGGCCCCCCGCCGCCGAAGACCCGGACCGCCGCCGGGTGAGTACAAGTGCCGCAGCTTCCCCGCTTTGCCCCACGCCCCCTGAATCCTCTGGGTGGCCCTGCTTGAGCCTTTATACTCTCTCTCTGCTCTTCTTGTTCTTTTTAAATAACTTTACTGCTGGATTCATTTCAGTTCAGAATGTTATAATGGTGCCTGAATTAAATCAATAGCCATTTTTATAGGCTTTTGACGTTTTCATGGATGACTGATGAAACCTTGGCTTTGTTCTGTGATCTTGCAGATTGCAGAGCATTTCAAAGGAGTGAGCCAAAGGTGTGACTTTTGTATTTTTTATAATTTGGGAACCAGATTCTCAGTGATGTTGGTTTGTCTTCAACCAGTCTTTAATGCCAGCCCTGTATACTAGAAGGCTATGGAGCGCTCCAGAGAGGTCACATATCATGCTGTGGCTTTTAAATATTTCTCATACAAATGTATCCCTAGTGACAGAGGGGTGCCTGTCTGAATTTAAACAAGGAAGGAGACTATTCTGGGAAGGTTTTATGTGGAATGTTGTTTTACTGGAGGTTTTATAGTAAAAACTCCCGGAGGTCTGGGGTTTTCAAGCAGCCCTTCTTTTAGATCATATTCATCCTCATCAGGATGTGTACTATGTTTTTTTGGCCCTTTGTTTTTCACTAGTTTATTATCTTGACTCAAAGACCAGAGCATCTGAGTTCCATGCTTTTGATAATAAGCGAACATGGGTATTATTGAGTGGTGCTGTGAGCTGCACTATCCAGAAAATCCTCCATCCTCCTCTTTTTATGGGATTTGTGAGAAATATGGAGCTGTCTCCTCAGACTCCCTGCAGCTCTTCCTAAATGTGTAGGCTTTCGGTAAACAAAGAGATAAGTGTCCTTGGAGCGTTCTTCTAAAGACTATAATTAAAAGCTGTCAATCTAGCCTCTGAAAGCCCTCCTGCTTTCTCTCTGAAGAATATGTCACATTTTCCAATTGCCAGCATGTCAAGGCGCCTTTTTGTACGGCAGAAAGCAACAAAAACCTGAAAACACCTTGTAAGACAGTGCAGAACTCCATCCCATGATATTTTCAAATAGCTCTCTCCCTCCGAGGCTGCTGAGTAGCCTTGTCTTACCTTGCCTCGGTATTACAGAAGTCAACTTCAGCGGCGCCTTTCTTGCTTTGGTCTTTCTGCTGTCCGGGGAGTGGAAGTGGAATCAGTTATCAATTCTCATTTCATGTCAAAGGAACTCAGAGACACGATCCAGGAAAGCCCATCTATAATGGCCCTTTGTGAGCAGTGTGGGGGGCCTTTCTTTCACTTTTTAGGGAACATCCATATGGGAAGGGTTTCTGATTAAAAAGAAGTATAAAGTACTGAGACACATCCCTCATCTCCTGACTGCACATCACAGAAGGCAGTACAGAAATAGTGGCTTGTGGGTGCCCCGTTACTGGGATGTTTGCAGAACTCATGAGACACACTAGCATGTTCTCACTGGATTCAAATGACATTTTCACCACCAAATTCCAAACCACTGAAGCCTCCTGGGTTGAGGGTTTGTTACAAACCCAAATTGTGAGCTAGGTTCACTGCAGGATTTGTTAAAGTACATGAGCCTGAGCAAACTTGGCCTGTTTATTAGAAATAGTCATAAATCCATTAGAAGTCACTGGGAGCCCAGGTTGGTCATCACAGCTGAAAATCAAACCCTTTGAGTTTTGGGGTGAAATCATACAAAACTCAGTTGTTTGGGCTGCGTTCTACATTGAGGTTTGGCATTTGTTTAAACCCCAAACTGAATGGAAATGGGAGGTGGGGGGAGTTTTTCCTGAAATCTCATAAACCCAGCCCACCAAGCTTTGCATGGCATTAATTTCTATACATTTCATCTGTAATGAGACACCGTCTTCTCTTTGACAAGACTAGCTTGGATTTGTAAAAATTCTCCAACCCGCCGTGTTATGATTTTCATAGTGGAAGCCCTAAACCTAAAATAAGTTCAGTTACTGCTCTTCTAATTCTTGTACCTTATGATTAATAAGTAATGTGAGCAGACGTGGGGAGTAAAAATGCCTAAAACCAGACTGCTTATTTTTTACCTGGACAGGGACATGTATTGTTTGATGCATTATACTGTAGAGGCACAGCTCTCCTCGGTAATAACAGCATGGTTGTGATTCCTCAGCATAGCCTTAGCTGCAAGGTAATGGGAAAGAAAAGGGCACGTACCTTGTGCACTGTGTACGGGGGTCATTTCTGCTTTCATTGCTTTGGAAATATTTTTAATAAACGTTTTGCAAGTCTGTGAAGCCAAAGCCCAGCAGGGGTGAGGGCATGAAATCCATCTGCTAAGTCGCTGTGAGACCGTTAGGCTTTTTTTTGCAAAGAACTAACAATTATTTTTCTGACAGGTTCAATTTTAAAATAAAAACTTGTTTAAAATGCATCCTTGCCAGAGACCTACGGAAGAATTCCCTCTTTGGTATTTGCACGGTGGGGCAGGGGTGCGTCTAACGGAATCATTTCAAGTCGCCCAGGGCTAGAGTGGGCTGTAGTTCTGGGTCTCGCTTTCTCTTATGTGCAGTTGTGCTGTACTTTGATGGGGAACATTCAGCTCTTCGCTTCTAAGGACCAGTCCTGAAGGGCTCTGAGCATCTCCAGGCTCAAACCACTAAGGAGTTGATTCTGCTCTCCCTGATTCAAAGGCAAAACACCTGTTTGCGTTGTGGCGAGCAGGAGGGGACCCATCCTTTTGGGGCAATCCTAAAAGGAGCTAAGCACCCCTGGATATCAGAAGGGATTGTGGGTGCTCAGCATCCCTCATGTGGGACACTGTGGTTGTCCTCTAGTGCTTATGCACCAAAACCGTGCGCCTTGTAGACTACACCATTAATCTGGCCACCCGCCTCCCCTCAGCACTACACTGTAGGCCTGTTATAAATGGCAGCTCTCTGTCAGTTTTAGTGGAGGGTAACTCAGGTCTGATTCGGCCCGAAGAGTATAGTATATACCAATTCCCTTGTTGTTTCAATACAAGTCAAACCAGGTCTCTGTGGTCAATGAATTCACCAGTCCATTCCTTAATGTGCTCTTTCTCTACAGGCAATAGAAGAGCTCTTCCAGGTACTTGATCTGGAAAAGAAAAGTGTAGCAGTGGGACACAGTCAGGTATGTTGTCCACAGTCCTTGTGTCGTAAGTGTGTAAAATCCAGGCTTGTGACCAGGAGCACTTTAGATTCAGAACCTATCCCCTAGTGACCTAATACAGCGAAAGACATTTTTCTTGCTTCCATGTTGTAACCTAGGAACCTAAGTCCCGATGGAAATCAATGAGACTTAGGCTCCTAACTCACTCAGTCACTTCTGGAAATGTTACCCGATGTGATCTATACATCAAGCCATTAAGATCCTACAAGCAGGACATTTCCGGATGAATAGTTGCCACAGTAACACGTTCAAACTTAAAGCTAATTGCAAAGAGAAATTAATTATATATACACTGCTGCCTCTGTCTCGGGGATGCTACAGAGAAAAAAAGAATTCATTGAATTATTCTAGGGAGCAGAATAACTTTCTTTCATCCTGCATACAATAGTTTGCAATTATCTCTTCTATGAATCCCTCTTATTTTATCAATAGCATGATAGCAGCACCAGTCAAATCTTGTTATATAGGAGTTAGTATTGTCATCACTCTGAACATTGATTTTGTACTGGATTGTGAAGTTAATATAGCCATTAATGAGACAATCAAATAGGGGTGAAGCAATCAGAGCATTATCTCAAGAAAGCCAGTTTTCTTGGAAATGCTCTCTTATACCGTTTTGGTTCTTTTAAAATATAGATTTCAATTATATTATAAGGCTCACAAATACAGTTTTATTTTAATAATTCGTTTTCAATATAAAAAGGGTAATATGGAGTATTTAAATCATATTGGTTAAAGCACTGAGCGTTTTGCTTGACTAAGGGGTGGAACAGGATCTCTGAATTTAGCCTTCTATTGATCTTTCAAAATACAAATACATCAGCACAGTCTATGTTGTTTGAGGCATGTTTGTAACACGCTCAGGTAAAGTAAATGACATCGTTTCTTTGGTTTCTTCCTGACCTACGTTGGTACGTGTCTTCCTATGTTACCACTTCGTGCATATGCAGATGCATTTTGCAACAGAGAGTCCAGTGTCATCTGCCCATAAAGTAGGTAATGACCAAAGATCCATGGTCAATGTCTCAACAACATGCAGCTTTGAATAGGAGTTAGGGCATGCACCCGTGAAAGAGAGGACGCAGTAAACCGTAGAAACAGTGAGTGACCTGCAAGTTGAATACAATGGGGTCCATTCAGGCTCCCGGAGCCAGAGTTGCCAGAGATGCCCTAGTGACAGTGGTGGAGATGCTGTGTCTGGAGAGAGCAAGAATAGTGCCTCGAAGTGGGTGGGGATGGGCACCCATTCTTAATTACTGAAAAAACATAGCTTGTGCTTCCTTCAGACAGCATCCATCTAGGGTGAGGATTTGCTGGGCCCTGGGGGGCCATCAGGACATGAGCACGGCTACAGCATGCTCAGCTCTGAGGGGTTCACTGCTGATGCTCCCCCCTTGTGCTGGGGGGACATGACGGCAGTACCATGGCACAGCAGCCCTGGGCAGAGGGGGGACTCTTTCCACCCTCCAAATATGGACCATTAATTGTTACAGACATAGGGCCAGAGTCTGGAGACGCGTGTGGGGCTCCTGCTGATCTCAGCGGAAGGCTGGCGGGCAGAGATCAGAAGCCAGAATATGGCCTTTGGCTTTAGCAGAGGTGGTCACTAAGCCACGGTTAAAAGAGCAGCTCTTATTTCCTTCTGGACAAATGCTGGTGAGAGGCCACATTTCCGGTGGGGATTGATTTCCATCCGTTGCCCCCAGGTTTTCCTGAAGCCGGGCGTAGTCTCTAGGCTGGAGAAGCAGCGGGAGAAGCTGATATCCCAGAACATGATTCTGCTCCAGGCAGCTTGCAAGGGCTTCCTCTCCCGCCAGAAATTCAAGAGATTAAAGGTAACTGCCCTCCTGTGCTCCTTTGCCTCAGCGATGCGATAGGGGTCGCCCACTTCTTTGGGAGAACCCAGCTGGGCCGGAGGTGACCCGTGGCTCTGCTGCTGCACGAATGGGCTGGGCGTTCCTGTATTCTCTCCTCTTGCCCTAAGTCACCCTGGGCAGGAGAGAGGCCTCATGTCCCCAGGCAGGACATTGTCAATACAGCTGGAAAAGCTTGAAATGATCGTATTGAATAGGAGATGGAACAAACGTCTGCCCATTAATCATGGGCCATACTAGGAACCCTGTACTCCTGTTGAATAGCACCGTGAGCAGCCCCAGGCTAATTAAGGGTGCTGGCCCCGATATTTCAGAATTCCTGGGTCTTGTGTAACATTAATAACAGCCTCTCGAAACGCATGCACACACAGACACACAGCTCACTGTATTTAAAAAGTTTGCAGGATTCATTTTTAATTTGTACATTCTAATTTTCAAGCTAAATCTTGCAAAGCCAAATGAAACATAACTGAGCAATTAGGCACAGGCCAGTCAAACCACAGCTCAGGGCCATGTGTATTGACTTTCTGAAGTCAAGCAATGCAGTCCTGTGCAGCTTGGGAAATGAACAATTCGTTCCCAAAGCCACATATTGATGTTAGTTGGTAACATCTTTCATATTTTCTTTAATACCAAGCTCTTCGGCCTTGTCTGTGCTGGAAGCAGCACATTGCCATGCCCTGTTTCGATTCTGGTGAAGCGCTCCGTTTTAGCACTCATCTGGAGCTTTTGCTCATCTCTCGCTATAATGTAGTGAGACTGATGTCATTGCTGGACGAGTGCCATTGGTTTTGATGCTCTAATTTCAGATTCAGCGCTTAGCCATTCGGTGCATCCAGAAGAATCTGGCGGTGTTCCACGTGGTGAAGGACTGGTCATGGTGGCAGCTGATGAGCTGTGTTCGGCCATTGCTGAGTGTGAACATAGTGGAAGACCAGCTCCGAGTCAAAGACGTATGTAACAGTAGAGCAAAGACACTGAGTGGGATGCTCAGCATGCTAGCCAGACAGGAAGTAGGTTTTTGTTGGTCATACCCAATTTTTAAATCCTGTTTCCAGTCCTGCACTGTGTGAGCCGGGTAGTGTTTTCAGCTTGTCCGAGAGCGGAGTTACAGAAATAAGAATAAGGCTTTTCAGGGACACATGGGGAAAGTGGGAATCTGAACCTCTCCTTAGAATAAAACAAAACACACAGGCGACAAGTCGGTCTGTGAAATTAAATTCAAGCCCATTACAAAGGCAAGGCCCCAGCTTTTTGGGTGCAAATACAAGCACTGGACCCAGTCCTGGTTCTGGACAAGAGGCCCCTTCTAGCTTTGGTTTAGACATGGCCCCATCACTGGGACGTGGGAGGGTCCAGGCCCCTCTCTCTCTCATATCCGAATGGAGAAGTGGGAAGCAGCCCTCACCTTGCCTGGAGAAGGGGCAGTTAAAGAGGGGGACTTTTCAATGCGCCACATTCATGGAGGTCCTTTTCCAGGGGCCCTAAACAATCTAACGTGGAGCCCAGACTCCATACCATGAAAATGTACTTTCCTGGGACCCCACCCCCCCTGCTCTTTCCAACTCCAAAGGCTCCTGAGGAACCACTGAAATATTGGCCTTCTGGTAAGCAGATCACCTAGGCCATGGAGGGACCACGTACAGCAGCTGATTTCTGGCTGCCAAACACTGGGCTCTGCAGTGCTGAACAGGGCTAGCAGGCCACATTCACCCCTGACAGACCAGGCTCAGCTCTCTGATGTCCGTGGAGTGATGCCTGCTCCAACCATAGCTCCATTTGGCCCAGTGATTTAGTACCAGCTATTTCAACTGGTACTCACTGCCCCGGTAAAACCAGCTTTCAATCTTTCTCACAGGCTAGGTCTACACTACCCGCCTGAATCGGCGGGTAGAAATCGACCTCTCGGGGATCGATTTATCGCGTCCCATCGGGACGCAACAATCGATCCCCGAATCGACGCTCTTACTCCACCAGCGAAGGTGGGAGTAAGCGCCGTCGACAGGAAGCCGCAGAGGTCGATTTTGCCACCGTCCATACAGCGGGGTAAGTCGGCTGCGATACGTCGAATTCAGCTACGCTATTCGTGTAGCTGAATTTGCGTATCTTAAATCGACCCCCCCCTGTAGTGTAGATGTAGCCACAGTTTGTGGCTTGTGCTAAGCCCTCAGCATATCTTCCTTGGCTTTGGCTGTTCCTCCTCCTCCCTTAATAGGTTTGAACTAGGGATGTGTGAGCTGGGTCAGATAAAATGAAAACTGACCCAAGCCTTTGCTTATCCCTCAAAACTTGTTGGAGGTTCCTAAAGGCCCTGCTGCCCTTTGGTGTCTGCATTTAACCATGTCTCTGCACACTCTGGTTCTGTTCAACATTGGACATCAAACGGTCAAGACACTGCAAGGCAAAGCTCTTCTTGCAATATTGTTAACCTGCCTGACAAGAGGAAATGCTGGGATCTCACAAGTGTGTGTGTGTGTGTGTCTTCGCAGCTGTTCCTGCCTGATAGCTGGCCGGGGTTTCAAGAATATTTATTAGATAAGCAGCATTCAGGCACTCGGATGCTCATCCAAAGCGTCTGAGGTTTGCTTCTTTCTAATTAAATGTGTGCTGTGCATATACCAAAGCTGATGTTCCCTCCTTTTAAATTAGTGTCAGAAACCACATTCCAAGCAATTAACAGCGATCAGCCCTTAAACTTGCCCAGTAAATTTTCTTAATAAGGTAATTATGTCTCTCCCACTTATTTTTAACAGAAAAGCTAGATTTATAAATAAATAAAGGAGGCTAGAACTCTAAGTTTGTGTTTGGCAATTTTATTTAGGAGGAGCTTGCAGCACTAAGAAGAAAGCTC
This sequence comes from Emys orbicularis, assembly GCF_028017835.1. Taxonomy (NCBI): domain Eukaryota; kingdom Metazoa; phylum Chordata; order Testudines; family Emydidae; genus Emys; species Emys orbicularis. The sequence continues at coordinate 31,154,337 of NC_088698.1, forward strand.
GAAAAATCAGAGCAGTCACGTAGTGAACTTCGGCAGAACACAGAACTGTTGGAAAGCAAGGTAAACCCTGACAAATTAACTCTTTGTGCCTCTTTCCTATACGGTTTTATTAGATCACAATTACAAATTAAGATGTGTCCCAAAAGATTGAAGTTGAATTGTACTGGCTCTGTGAGGAGTCAGACAAGTCTAAAACCTGCTGGTGTATTAAACACGTCTGGGCTCGTGCCAGTTGTCTCCCTGTCAGTACCTTGCAGATCGTTTAGAGAGAATACTGTGATGCCTGTCCACATCCAGCTCCTCTCTCCTGTCCTCCTCTCCAGCCCGACTGGGAGTCGGGAGAGCTGGGTTCTGAAAACCCTCATGTTGTCATTTTTGAACATGGGTTAACAATCCTTGAAGAGTTGATTTTATATTTAATCTACCAAGAAAATTACCCACTGATTAATTTTATCAGGTCAGGTGCATGAAATGGGCCATTTGGGAAGCCGGCAGCTTTTGCTGTTCTCTATTAGGATATCTGAGGGGGGATGGGTGTTTTCTCTCCTAGCAGATGGGAGAATCGTTGTACGCTGCCTGCCATTATTTTGGCTGCTGAGCAATTTTAAAGGCTCCCTGTTATTTTGAGGTCCTGGTACTGATGCCAGCTGACAGACCATGAGATTAGAAGTAACTGGCAGGTAACCAGTTCATGTAAGAGGGATGGGCTGTGTGCTGCTGGAGCCCCAGCGGCCGACACAATGAGCATGAACAGTGTTAACAGAGTTCTCCGGTATCATCCACCTCATAGGGCCAGTGTCTCAAAAACAGCTTCATCATGGGCCACTTTGATGCCCCTTTAATAAATGCCATCACAAATCTACTTCTCAGCATTGAATGCTCTGTTCGCATTTCCTCTCGTGTCTGCTCTAGTGCTCACACATCTCTGGCTCCGGCCCCTTTGTCTCCCCCCTGCCCCCCCCACACAGATCCCCCACTGGTTTGCAACCTCATTGACTGGCTGCAAGGGGCAGGGTAACAGCTACGCAACCAAAGTGAAGGGTAGTGAGGAAGTGGCAGCAGTCCCCTGTGGTCACAGCTCACCAAAGACACGGGGTATTCGGGTGCTGAGAAACGGCCTCACGGATGGAATCCAGCCTCCTGACAAGGACTCTGATCAAACTAGAAATTGTACACAAATGTAACACGTTCTCATCTCACTCTCCAGACTGCAGTCTCAGCAACCTCTGCAGACAGCAGGGGTGGAACAGATTGTGTAGTGCGGGTGCTGAGAGCCATTGAACCAAACTGTAAACCCTGGATATGAAGGAAACCACTTCAAGCCAGGGGCTGCGGCAGCACCCCCAGTTCCAGCGCCTATGTCTGCAGATACCAGAAGTAGCTTAGTTTAATGGAACAAATGCTAACAAGGAGAGGAGGAGACAAGCAGTAAAATAGCCCACCAATCTGTGGGCACAGAGTGTGACCCCGTTGGGAGCTGGGGATGTTAAAAAGGCGGAAGCATTGGAGCAGATATCAGGATTCTGGAGACAGCAGCTGGGGGCAGAGTTATTCTGCTTCAGAAAGAAGGGGCTGGGAGATGTACCGAGGACAAAATAGGGCTTGGCTTGGGCAGAATGTAGGAGTCTGCACTCTGGTCCCAGACTTGGCTCCACATTGGGAGTATGTGAGATGAATAACCACCTGGCCCTTGCTACTCGCCAGGTCTCTGAGCCGCCTATCTATAGATCCTGCGTTGTCCCAGATTGAATTCACTTCCCGAAGCTACACTTGTTCCACTGCTGGAGCCGCTTGTACAGCCCTCCTGCAAGCTGTAAAGTGCCTTAAAAGGCTGTCCGGGAGGCTGTCAAATAGGGAAAGGAAAATCGTTGTAAACCTGCATGTTTCCATCTTTTCTGATTTTTCTGGACAGTTTGTAAGAGTCAATGATCTGTTTGGAACTTCTACTTCTGGAGCCTTCCAGCTGCCTCCAAGGGAACCAGTCAGCCAGGTCTGATTGCAGGGCCAGATCCTGGTCAGACAGACATTGCAGAAAGGGGAAATCCCACTCTCAGTTAATGTCTTATTCCTGTAGCCACATGCTGATTATTTCAACTGGAATTTAACCCTGGTCAGCCTGAGCAGTGAGAGCAGTGCGGAAACCTGATTAACCCTAATCGCAGCACCCAGTCGATGTCAGATGGTTTCCGCAATGGGCAAATTGCATGAAAATATTTTGCTCCAACAGCTAGTTGCTTTCCAGTGTGTAACTCATGACCATGTGTAGCCTCAGCCCTCAGCTGTCCTGAGTATCCACTGGGCACAGCTCAAGGGGCAGAAGGGAGGGTGTCGTTTGCAGTTGGAGCTGGTTCAGCCCCAGAACTGCTCTATATGAGGCCTATCTGGCTGTGGCCCCAAAGGCCAGCTGGGGGATAACCAGCGCAAAGTGTCCTCCAGCCTGTCTTCCTCTTCCTGGCAGAATTCCCGGCATGACTCTTTGCAGGGGAGAGGGGGTTACATAAGAGGCAGCTAATGGCTCTCCTCCAGCCAGGGAGCGAGGTCCGGGAGAAACCCTGGCTCCACGGAAGTCAGTTAGAGTTTGACTATTGACTTCCGTGGAGCCAGGGTTTCATCCTGGCTCCTACCAACTGGAGTGGGGCTCGGGATTGAGGTCACAGAGCGTGTGCACATGGGCACGCACGTAACACTGTATTGCACATGCTCAGCGGCTGAGGATGCGTCAGTAAATTGATCAGGCAAATAATGAGTGTTCACTTCGGGGATGACGATGTTTTCATGTGAGCAGCAAAGAATGATTTTGCTCTCTCGGCAGAGATGGTTTTCTGTCGTTATTTGCACAGATCCCCTAGGAACAGGCTGAAGGTTTTGTTTGGAGTCCCCAGGCTCCCACCAGTGTAATGATCATGTTAATGAATTAATTACTCCAAAGTGGCGTTTGTGTGAAGTAGAGAGGAGATGCCCAATTTATGGCAACTTGTTCTGTAGAAGCAGGTCCTTTTCCTCCAGTGCCTGACACCTATGCCTGTGCAAAGGGTGTGAAACACAGCCACAAGGAGCAAAGCAGAGGCAGCTCCGACCTGAACCTTGGCCAATGCTTTCCCCTCTTCTCTACAATCCCTGGGGAAGAGCAGCCAAGTGCATTTCCTGGGGGAAAATCCTGTATCGACTGCTCCTTCCCTTCCTCCCTTCCCCTGGGTGCTGAATTGGATTGTTGATCACAACCATCCACCCTGTGTTGATTTAGTCAGTAATGGCTTATGGGAACGTTGGGCGTACACACACACACACACACACACACACACACACACAAAAGATGTGGAACTAATGGACCATGTGCCAGTCATTAAACCAATCACATTGCTTGTATGCCATATCCCTTGCACCTGCTTTTTTTCTGTTTTTGCAATCGGTACATTCTTTTTCTGTCTGCATAGGGCTGTGCACATTTTAGGGGTTACTGTAATATAAATAACTAGTTGCACGCATAAGCCTACATTAAAAGAACATTATTAAGGTTGCAATTTTCTTGGTTTAAAAAACAAACTGAAAAAATAAAAATTCCATCAGGTGGCATCATATTGGCACCCATGTGGATCATCAGCTGGGTTGGAACCATCAGCTCCTCCATACAGACCTCTGCCATTTGAACTAACAGAGTAAGCGTTAGCAGTAGTAAGTTGTCATCCTTTATGTGGACCAGAACTAGAGGGGATGGGGCATTTTGCCATTGGGTTTCACAGATAATTGCTGATGGCAGAGGGATGGTGAGACTCAGGGATCTCGGATTCAGGCTGTGAAAGGGAGTGTGCTCTAGTGGGCACAGACTCTTCTACTCACTTCCACCAAGTTTGACCCTTCTGCCCCATCCCCTCCAACCTGTCCCTGTCCCATCTCTTCCGCATCCCTGGATGGTCATCCCAGTCCCATTCTCCTCTCGTCGCCAGTCCTAGTCCCAGTTCTCCCTCCACACCCAGATCCTTGTCAGATCTGTCTCCCCTCGTCCCTCCCCTACTTTTTCCACAGGAATAGCCAAAGGCACCTCCCGGACACAAGATCCACCCACCTGCCAAATTTCACATCACTGCTCCAAAGTATGGGGATGCTAGAGCTCTCAAAGAGAAGGTCGCCAGATTTTTTTTTTAATGTGGGCAAAACATATTTTCCCCAGCTTTGTTCTTGGAAATGGCTGAACTGTTTTGGCTGAAAAATTCCAGTAAAATTCAGCGTGAGGCAGATACATGGCATAGAAAATTTCAGCTCAAACAGTTGTAGTTTGGCAAGGTTATAAGCAACTGAAAACAGGGTCTTGTGAAGGGAAGTGTCTGGCAACAGTAATACGTGGCGTTCCCAGCCCCGCCTGTAATAATCATTGTATGTAAATAACACAGTCTGCACTACAGCTAACTGGGGGACTGGAAGGGAGCTAAGAACACGAGACCAAGGCGCTAAAGTACAGGTTGGATTAACTGGGCTAGACCCAGTGGGTTTGTATGGGTCTGTGGGAGGATAGACTGAACTCTTACTGAGTCTTTCAGGACAAGAGAAGGTGAAAAAATAACCTAGTGCAATCAGCAGAGTTCTGAGCATGAGCAAATAAGAGGCAGCAGGTGGTACAGCAAACAAACAAATGAATATTACCGCAGGGAGCTTCTGCACTCAGACAATTCCAGCTACTGCACTTCCCAGCTTGTCAGCGCAAGGCAGCCTTAGGTTCTAGCCAGGCTTCCAGAGGAGGTAACAAGCATGTTTCAAGGAGGAGAATGAGAGTCAGTCAATACTGTGCATTGATCCTGTCTGCAGAGAACAAGTGGGGCAGCTTCAGAAACCAAATCAGCTGTTAGTACATGTCAGTAGCTTGTCTTCCTCATGTCAGTTGTGCCGCCCCAGCCTCAGACACTGAGCATGGTCAGCTACCCAGATAGCGCCAGCTCAGCCCGGGCTCCGTTCATAGGCAGAGAGGGACCAAAGCGACTCTTGTTCCAATCGAGGCACCTCTGTTGGCTTCCCCTAGAAGAGCGCTGATGTGCTTGACCAGCTCAGACTTCACTTTGTGTTACGCTCCCCCAGATCTTAGACTTGACAACCGAACTCTCGGACGAGCGGTTCAAAGGCGAAGCGGCCTGCCAGGTCCTAGAAGGTGAACGGGCTGAGCGGCTCCGGGGGTCACGAGAGATAAAAGAACTGCGGGTGAGTGTCAGGCTTGAAGAGCTTGGCCATGGCCAAGGTGGCATGTTTGTGCTCTCCCCAGCAGAGCAGCTCCTGGCTGAGGGCAGCCCAGCATGCACCTCCGGCACTGAGCAGCGCGGCCCCCTTTCACTTGGACCAGTAGCGCTGTGACTGTGCAGAGAGTGCCCAGCCATGGGGCTCAAGTCTGCGCTGATGGGGAAGTGCACTCTGGGGGCTGGTTATCAGGGCAAACACAGTACCAGCCATTGCGTACCGAGACTTGTGAGAAACATTGGGAACCTTCACTTCTTTGGGCAGCTGCCAGTCAAGGGGTGAGTGGCCTAGTGTGAGCACAGCCTGAGAGGAAAGAGACCTGAGTTTTGTATGCATCTCTGCTACTAACTCACTGGGACCTTGGTCAAGTCACTTCTCCTCTCTGTGGCCCGTGCTCCCCACCTGTAACGTGAAGACAGCACTTGCCCTTGTCTGTGAAACACTTGGAAATCCTGGAGGAAAGGCACTAGGGATGAGTGCATATGATATCATTATTATTTATTTCAGTTTCATACTTAGTTTCACTCACTGTTGACAGTGTGAGTCCAGCTGCCAGGGCTGGAATCTCTTATTTCTGATGAAGCCAGAGATAGTGGAAAAGTGGGCACTAGTGGGACCTTTCCTGTCAGGATCACACCTGGAAGTGTGGCTGCGCTGGGGAAGACAGTTTTGGTTCCATTTGGTCTGTGCAGTTTGCTTGCAGCTGGTAGGAGCTGACCCACTTCTTCCTTTCAGAGTAAATACGACCAAGTGCAGAAGAAATTGGAGTCCGTGGACAAGCAGCTGGAAGAAGCTCAGCAGCAACTTCAGTTGCGTGAAATTGGGATAAGTGGCGCTGCTGGAGGTAGGGAGCACTAACCGTCAAGAACAGTGATGTGCTTCAGAGACAAACTCAGACCGGGTGTAAATGGCTGCACCCCTGTTGTGTTCAGGGGGATGGCACCTCTGTAACCCAGGTCTGAATGGGGCCCCCAGTGTCCTGTCAGTTTTACCCCATTTGCATCTGTCTGGTTGTTGGGAGTTTCAGGACACCCCCAGTGCTATTCCCTTCCTAGAACTTTGCCACCAACCACCTTTAACCCAGCTGCATATTTGCCGCCATCTGTCACTCTAGATTGCCCGGTCTGACATAGCTCGGGAGTGACATCTCCTTTCTCCCGTCACTGCTGCTACGGCTTCGGAGTGCAGGACGAGCGAGGATGGAGAGCGAGTGTGTCAGCCCAAGTAGCCGTTGGTGCTTCTCTTTGCTGCCCGGGAGACTCCACGCTCCAGAAGTGTCAGGAGTATTTAAACCAGAGGGTTTTACAGACAGTCACATCCCTTGTGACGTGGCGAGGGCACAGTTGAGGTTACTGGATGGGAAAGGCGTAGCTCCCTAGGGTACACCTACACCGCAATAAACACCCGCAGCTGGCCTGTGTCTGCTGACGGGCTCGCAGGGCTCAGGCTACAGGGCTGTACAATTGTGGTGTAGAGGTGGGGGCTCAGGCTGGAGCCTAGGCTTTGGGATCCTGCGATGGGGAAGGGCCCCAGAGCCAGAGCTCCAACCTGAGCCCGAATGTCTACACCGCAGTGGTACAGCCTTGTAGCCCAAGCCTGAGTCAGCTGACACAGGCCAGCTGCAGGTGTTTAACTGCCGGGTCGCGTACCCGGAGAGTTTCGTGATCCACATGAACTCCATGAGAGAGATGTTTTTCTGTCCTTGACGGGTCAGCACTGCGCAGTGCACCTGCATCGTGCCAGCGTTCTCAGACTGTCTTGGAGGTGGTGCATTTGGCTAGCTGACTCGTTGACTACAACCCTTCACTCATGTCAAAAGGGAATTCGCTTTCTTAGAGTGCTTGCTGCCTGGTTCCAGGCTGCTACCTGGGCACGCTTTCTGCTTACAGACGAGGAGTGGCAGATGCGATTTGACTGTGCTCAGACGGAAATCACGTTTCTCCGAAAACGCCTTGCACAGCTTGAAGAGAGGCTGGAGTCTGAACTGAACTGTAGGGAAGAGCTGGAGCGAAAGGTAAGTGCTGAGAGGTCAGCGCTGTTCCTGTTCTGTTGGGTACGTGAGTGGGGAGCTGCTCGGGTAGGGTAGGGGAGAGAGCAAGTTCACATCCTGAATGTCCTGAGCTGGAAGAAATCTGTTGTCATGGTAAAACCATTGGCACTAGTGATGGGGGTTGACACAGCCTCTAGAATTTGTTTGCAGAGTTTTGGGGCCGCCTCTGTGCCTATCTAACTCCATGGGGCTAGTTGCGTGAGCAAGGATATCTTCGGTCAGTAAGGGTTTGTAGGATTGTGCTCTTAGATGTGTAATAATAACATCTCCCCAGTCACACTCTTGCCGCCCGAGAAAAATCACCAAGTCTTTGTTAATCTGAGAAAAAAACAAAGCCATTTTGTAAAGTTGCATTTACACAAGAATACATCAGAATTCAGCATGGGTCAAATGTGTGAATATGCATAAAAAGATACACGTACACACCTGCAGGGCCTTAAATTCCCAGTAAGTGCCGGTTGTGTTGGGAAAATGTGGCCCCGGTTTTAAAAAATGACAGGTTGTTTTGTGGGTGCTTGTCCCATTTTGTGGGTGCTTGTCTTGAAGCACTGAGAAGGCCCTGGGGGTGGGAGACAGCCTGGACCGTGTCTCAAGTGGAGCACCCAAAAAATGGAGACAACCAAAATCACTGTCCACTTTTGTACGTTTTGGCTTGTGCTGGTCAAGAAAGTAAAGCAAAGAATTGAAACCTGAACATAGCAACGTCCTGGGGCAATGGAACTAGAGTCCTCTCCTTCATGCAGCCCTGAGCCATGACCAAGCCTCCGCATGTCTCGAGCTGCATCAAGGAGCTGATACATTTCATCTCCACATCTTCTTAGTAACTGGAATGACATTTGACGTGCTAGACTACATTAAAAACCAAGTCCACACCTCTCCAATGTTTGATCAAGGCGTATTCGTTGCCATAGGCCTCATGGGCAGATGTTAGCTCTAGGAAGAGCTCACAATGCCACAGAGGCATTTTGAGAGTGTGGTTCTCTCTTTACAGCAGCTTAGAAAATCAGCTCACTCGCCATTAGGAGCAAAATAAAGAAATAAATACCTTCACGGTACATTAAAAAGTTATAATATTGCAACTAATTCTAAGGAGCTAGGGTGAAAGAAAACAGCCCATTTGCTTTCAGATACTTAGTTCAGAATTACAGGCTTCATTAACTCAACATTTTGCTTATTTAAAGTTATTCTTTAATGACTCCACTTCTTCATACTTGAGCGCTCTGGGTTTCTCTTCTTCCCGAGCCCAATGCGGATCCTTAGCAGAAACGTTTTTCCACTTTAGTAAATTAAAAGGCTCCCTTTCACATCAAAGATGAGAGTCAATGTTCTTAAATATCGCAGACATGAGGGGACTGGGTCCAAACTGGCATTTATGCCATCCTGAACTCACCCCCATAGACACAGAGTAGCAAGGGTTAAATCATTCTGAATAACTGCTGCTGGAAAAGGGACCTCCGGACGGCGAAATGTGTCCCTAGATAGAGCCCTAGCACAAGGCCTAGCACCACATAAGTCCCGCTTCAGCCCCCAGGGAGGTGGTGACTTGGCCTTGTTGGATTTAAGTGGCACCTAGGTGGCCCTTATGCTGGTGTCTGCACAGGATGCATTTCAGCCTGGGAGAGCTTTGCCAGGAGAAGTAGGTCTGAGCTGCAAAGTTCAGCTTCAGCTCTGAATTTCTCACCAAATCTAGTGGGTGTTTTGTTCTGGGGTTCAGGTTCAGCCCATCGTAGAGGTTGGTGAACTGGTTGCAAAGTTCAGAGCAGGGATCCAGACTTGCCCCAAAGCCTGGGTGCTTTTGGACTGGGGTGTTTGGTTCAGGCTTCTCTCTCTCTCAGATGGACTGAGGCCTTAGGCAGGTTGCAGGTTGGGAATCCCCTAAATGGTGAATTTCACCCCCCAGTTATCACTGAGCAGAAATTTCAGCTTGATATTTCTCATTGCTGTTTGCTCTGCAGCTCGGTGAGGTGCAAAGCACCTATGAGGGTGCCAAGAAGGTGGCACAGCAGATGAAGAGGAAGTGCAAACACTTGACCTGTGATCTGGAGGACACACGGGTCCTGATGGAAAGTCTGCAGAGCCGCAATCATGAACTGGAGAAGAAACAGAAAAAGTAAGATTGTGGGGACCTAGCTTTGGGGTCTGCCATCAGAGGCAGCTCTGGCGTTAGAGCTGGCCTAGAGATACCTTATCCCCTTGAGCTCCACAGTGCCCGGAGGTGCCCCCAAAAGCTTCTCCCCAAGTGATTATGCAGGGTTAGAAATGTATTGTGTTCATGGCCTTTGGAACCATCACTTCCCTATCTGACAGTTGTCCCACATTTCCTTTTCCAGTGCTGCACCAGCCTGGAAGAAGCCCTACATTGTACCATTGTTTTAAACTTCTCTGACTGTGTTTGCTGTTGGAAAGATTAGCCCTTCATCTGGGGACTAGTGTCTGCTTCACCAGCCCTGTGCTGCGAGCACACACAGAATCCAGACCCTTCCCTCTCAGCAGCCGGACAGGGTGTACCCAGCCTGCCGCTAGAGGGAACAGGAGACCCCATTTCTCAGGGTGCAATGGTTTTCTCCATTGAAGCAATAAGAAAATGTGTGTGGGGGGGGGGGAGGGGCTTTGTGCCAGATCCTGAGATCAAGACCTTCCCAGCAACCTCAGCGCTAGCCAACAACCTGAGGAGATCAGAACATTTCAACAACCTACCACTTGTCCCTTCTTGGGGACCCCAGCTCTCTGATCTATATACTGGGGTCAGCTCCTAGAGCAATCGGTGTTAAGCAGAAGCAAGGCCGGCCAGCCATCCAGCCACTAAAAATGGGGATGGAGCCTAAGAAGTGGGTAATGGACAGCAAGACGCCCTCACACAAAAAGCCTTCCAAGCAAGAGTTACTTTGATCTCTGAAAATATGACAGCTGTTGACCCAGTGAGGCAGTCATTGTCTTTTCTGAGACGAATACTAATGAGACGACAACATGTAAGTTCGTTTATAGCCAAAGGCTGCTAGTCACACGAAATCAGGAACATCTTCTGAAGGGAACCCCCATGGAAGGCAGAGGCTGCTGCTGTGATTCCTCTGATACCCAGAGTTTAAATACTATCTCCATTAAAGGGCACCAGGCAACCACCCTATAGCATGTAGCAAGCGAATTGTGAATCCTAAAGTAGGCCTCAAACACTGTTTTTTCTTTTGGAGGCTGACATTCCTAGTGGAGCTGTTTATTTTCACCTGCTTTGAATGTTGGATATTGTGCCAGGCAATATGTTCTGTTGCCGTGTAACTATAACACATTTCCATTATAAACATTGTTCTGTAAGGAAAATTTGAGAGAGCTGCGTTCTGCGTTTTAAAGGACACGGAGAAGGTGAGGCAGGATGGGCACCCCCTTTCCTCAAAGGTGGTGACTACTTCTTGAGATGCAGCAAAGAATTTGCATTTCAGAGGCAGTGGCCAGGACCTGGAGATCTGCACGTATTAAAGATCTACCATTAGTGATGATCCCTGGGTTTGCCCCTGACAGTGTAAGTCCCCCATGCTGGGAGCAAAATCCTGTATGTCCTTGAGTGGGATGAAGGAAGCCCTGGAGCCCATGTTCCAACTCCTGCACCACTGCCACCGTTTTCTAGCCAAGAAATGGGTGCAAAACGCTTTAGTGCTGCTACTTATTGTTTGGCCAAAGAGATGTTTGTGAAGGAAGTGGGGTGCTGCCTCCTCCCAAGGAAGTGAGAGACCAAGACTGAGTCTTCTGCATCACAGCACAGAGAAAAAGAGAATTATCGGCTCCCTCTGTGTTCTTTTCAAAACATTTCATTGCCAATATCCTTCATTTTACTATCTCCATGGACCTCAGATCCTGAGTTTAGATCTGAGGGGTTTGGGTCAGACCTATATCTACTAACAAGTCAAGAAAGTTTAATCACCTAATTAGTGCTCTGAAATCTCAAGGTTCGTAGCACGGAGAGGGCAGTGCGGAGTCCTAGGGTCAGCACAAGAGGCTGATCTCTGAACTGCCGGCAATGTTGTGTGTGTTCAGGGCAGACTCCATGCACAGGCTTACTCTGCCTGTCTGAGTGTTTTAAAGTATTTCACGTTAGTAATGGCCGCTTAAAGCTCTTGTTAATGTTCTGCTCTTTGCTGAGTGCGGCTTTAGGTGTGTATGTGCAAAGGGCTAAATGTGCAGAGCTGCTGTTCGGGAGCCTTCAATTTCATGAGGCCACCACTTAAATGCAGTAATTAACAGTTCACCAAATGATTGCAACACTCTGCAGATTCTAGATCTATTATGTGGCCCCTGATGAGTTGAGTTCACTTCGGAAGCACTTGGCAAGTCCAAGGCCAAGTGGATGCTAATTGCCACTGTCTTGCCCTCTCCTTTGGAGCGGTTCCCCTGCTAATGCTCCCTGGTAGTCATGTTCCTGTCCGGGCTGTTGTCCGTAGAGCAGTAATGCGGATGTGTCACATGTGGCAGGTTTGACATGCAGCTAGCCCAGGCCTTGGGAGAGTCAGCGTTTGAAAAGAGCCTTCGTGAAAAAGTGACCCAGGAGAACACCACCATCAGATGGGAGCTGGGTAAACTTCAGCGGAGGTTAGAGGTAAGAGGAAAATATCCCACTTTGCCCTTGCTTGTATGACTGCTCTGCAGAACTGGCATCTTCCAGCAAAGCTCTTATAATTGTAATTACAGTCAGGATAGTTAGACACCAGTCACTCTGCTAGAGACGTCTTTATTCTGCGATTTCTTCTAGCACAGAGCAGGATGCATAGGGCTCTCCCATATCAGGCTCCTCTGACAGACAAGGAACCCAACTGCTACACAGAAACCCACTGAAGTAAATAGAGCTCTGCCCAGGTTTTGGGGTCTGTCCATAAGTCTGTCTGTAACAAGCGGCAGGACTGGGGCCCCAAGGCATTGTGGGAATGATCTCGGGACCCGAATCAGCACATCGCTGTTCCAGTTTTATGCTGGCGTAACTCCGAGTTTGAAGACTGCGTAGAATGGGAGCAACCGACTGTTAAATCAGCCCCTGTTGGTGTAAAGAGAGAAGTAGAAGAAAGGTATTTTCAAACTGAAGTTGCCCTTGTTTACTTGGAATGGGGTGTAAATATTGGGGCTGCTCAGTAATGGAGGACCCCAAAGCCGTAGGGTGCCAGGTGTATTCTGACTTGGAGGCATGCCCTGTAGGTGCTTCAGCAGCTAGACCTTGTAGATGCTAGCCTTGGTGGGTCCCAATAACCACTCAGGCACATGGCTAAGGGAAGGGTATTTTGCTAGGGCTGACAGGGAAGGGGAAGGTTGCAGATACCTTAGGTAAGAGGCGTAGACAAAGTTCAAAGGGAGTGATAGTATTTCCTGTTTGGGTCCTGGGGGCCATCCAACTGATGGCTCTTCAAAGCTCTTCAGCACTACTGCCTGGGGTACCCTCTCCAGTCTATTCAAGCAAATAGCAGCTTGCAGTTTCCCAGGACAGACTCACTGGGGCTCCTCTGCCCTGGCTTCCTGCCTAGCCACTGCTGCTTCCCCATAAGTCCCACGTAGACTTGCCCCCAGCTGAAACGTCTGTCAGTCACAGCCGGTTCCACAAGCCGCTCTGCATTCAGTTCCTGGAGAATATCTTCTTTGTCTCTAGCTTCTCTGCAGCTCCTGGCTTGCCATGCGGTTGCCACTTCCAAACAGAGCCCGGCCACCACCTGGTTCAGGATCTTTGCCCTTACCCGGCCAGGAGGAAAGGAGGAAAGGGGCATACAGTGGGGAGGGGGATGATGGCAGCTGTAATCCTTTCCTTAGCAGATCCATCATAGGGGTCTCTCTAAAAAGATCTCTAGCTTTAGTCAAGGGTATTGATAGTGTTTGTTGATACGACGTAGTTCTTATTCTGGAATCTCAGAGATACGGTAGCTGCTGGGGAAATTTTGCAGTCAATGAGGGTATTCAGAATGCCAGTTGATCAATGAGGCAGGTCCATCAAAGCTTGTGATAATGCAACACAGCTTTATTTTGTTAGAGAAACTTTCATACCCCTCATGTCCCAAAAATCCTTACAGAGCTGAGAACTACAATGACAGTTAGAGAACAGAGACCAACAGAGGAAGAAGGGAATTAAGAGAACTAGGCAAAGGAGAGAGGGCATGCTTTCAGTGGAGAGCCAAAATGAGATGCAGGGCCAGCAATGGAGAGAAGTTAGCACCAGACGGCAGGAGCTGCTAGGAAGGCGCTGTCACACCCACAACAGTGACCTCATGTGGGAGTAAGAGAAGAGGTCAGTGGTGGGTGGGCGGAGGGAGCTAGAGAGGAGTAGAGAGAAAGAGACAAAAGGACTGCTCAGATGAGCTGGTCCGAGTTAGGTGCGCGGGTTCATGGAGGGTGTCTTAAAACAAGAAGTAGATCCTGCAGTGCCTGAGGGCCAATGGAGCAGTCTGAAGAAGTGATAGTTATTTTCATTGAGTGACTGCTGCATCAGATAAGCTCAGAGTCCACCTCCCATCCCTTGCAGGGACCACTGTCACGAGTTGAATCCCCAGGGTGTCTGTAGCAGATTGCAAAGTAAGGTTAACGGCTATCATTATGGTTGTTTAGATGCTGCATGAGAGAGAGAATGCCTCTTCCCTTCCCAGTATCCTCCTTCGCTGTGTATCACTAAAAGGGAAGTTTCAAGAGGCTCCTAACAAGCCAGGTTGAAAATTTTCCAAATTTCAGTGAAAGCTGTTTTGTCACATTTGAATTGAAATTATCCACACACCCGCAACATGTTCTGATTTCTCAGTCCAGCCCCAGGAGGTTGTTTTCTTGGGGAAGCAGATGGCTGCACTGCTGACGGGGCTAACGGGCCTCCTCGGACCCTCTACAGCTGTGAACTTTCTCCCCCCCCTCACCCCCGCACAGCAAAAGGACCTGGAAACTTCTAATCTGAATCAGCGAATTGCAGTGCTGGCCACCCGAGTGCAGGAGCTCACCTCCCCGGAGGCCTGGGACGGGGATGCTGTAGCCACCCTAAGGAAGGAGCTTTGGGAGCTTGAGTCCAGTGCTACTGAACAGCAAAAAGAACTGAGCCGACATGCAAATGCTGTTGAGCAGCTGGAACAGGTAAGATCTCCTCCTCCTGACACTATTCTATCCAGCAGGTCCAAGGCGGTGCCGTGGTCTCCGGCCACCCTGAGAAGCGCAGAACAAGTAATCAGCTCCCCAACCTGAGATTGATTGTTAGGGTCTTCTGCAGCCTCTCACCTTATAGAAACTCAGTGTTCAGTGTATTGATTCTTCTCCTTTTTTAACTATTTTAATATGATTCCGTTGTTTCCTTATCAAGCCCTAGGCTCAGAAACCCATTCAATTGATGGGTAACAGGTGGTTTGCATTGTTATGGCTGAGTCTTGCAAGGTGATAGCAGCACATCACTGTGAAAGGCTGACGCATGCAGGTGGTAACTTCATCAGCTTTCTGCTTGGAAACGTTGAGCTCCCGGCAGTTCCTGTCATGCGAAGTCCCCCTGGCAGTGAGGTCTGGGATCTGAGATATATTTTAGGATGTGATAGGTAGTTGTGCCCCTCCCACGCATTTGCGCTGCCTGGGCTGCCCACCTGGCACCCTTCTTAAATCTTCAAAGGAAATGTGCTGCAATTTCCTTCCTGGTCAGTAAACTGGGGAAGCGCTGGGAGAGTTTGTAACGATTCCCCCGGCTGATCTAGAGCTCTTTGTCTTGGGCCTCCTCAGCTCCACATGCGGCTTGAACTGGAAATAGAACGGATGAAGCAGATGCAGCAGAAGGAGCTGGAAGACAAGGAAGAGGAGCTAGAGGATGTTCGCCAGTCCTGTCAGAGGAGGGTATGTCAGCAAAGTGTTATTTGGGATGGGACTCGCTGAAGGGTGTGACCAAGAGACTCAGGGTGGGATGTGTTATTAACCTGCCTTTGGGGCGGGGATTTAGAATTCTCTTCTGCATGTGGCTTTGACTGGGGAACAATTAAGGAATTAGGCCCAGATTTTTACAAGTATTTAGACATTGCACTGCTCAGCATTGCAAGGCCTAACTGATTTAGACAGAAAATGGGACTGGGCAAATATAGCTTGTAATGTAAGTGCAGTATTCTGAAAGGTGCAAACCCCTATGTTTAACATCGCGTTGACATGCTGCTTTCAAGCAGACAGTGTGAGCCATGCATCTTGAGCACCCTGTTGTCAAGAGCAAATTATCTCTGTTGAGGATGAATTTATCTGTGCGTTTGTATAAAACAAAAAAGAGGAGTGTGGGTGTCAGGACACAATGGGACGCAAACGCAAGCGGCCACAGCCAGACATTTGTGGAGGAGTCGCATCTGAAGGATGATTGGGTCACTGATGCATGTATGACTCCATTATTGTCAGGGCCATGGTCCTGCAGAGAGACCCTCCATATTACAATGTGCTGGTGAAGAATCATGGACAGCGTCATCATTCTGTCCAGGAAAATTAATACAGGGAGGTTCAACTGTTGGCCATGCTCATCACATTTTCTATGATTCTCTCTACACACGTCCCCTCTTTTTCTATTCCTTTCTACTTATTCTTAGGCCCAATGGCTTTCAATTACTGGGCATTATTACGTTGTATTCCACTTGGAAATCCGGTAGTCACAATTCCCAGGCTTTGTCTGTGTTTGTTTTGTTAATTGCCCTCTATGAAGGGGTAAGATAGTGTCAATTTCACTGAAAAAACTTTGAACAGGTTCCAAGGCTGCTCTCAGTTGAACAGATATTTTTCTTCTTTTCCTTCCCTTGCCCCAAACAGATTGAATGTTTCTTTTCTAAATGAGTAAATGGCAGAGACTCTCAAGAGGGGAATCAATATTTAGTATCTCGCTTTTCCCTTTTAAACACAGTTGATGAGCAGCTTTTCAGAGATGCAGGAGGCTGGTGGATGACTTGAGAGAGCTCTGATGAGCCATGCCAGCCACTAACAGGTTCAGAGATGGAGTCTTCTTGGCAAGTTTGCTGCTCTAGGCCAGGTCCTTCCAGTGGCTTGAAGGAACAAAAACCATGCTATGAAATAAACCATTCTGATTTCCCCCACCCCATTTAGGGTCTAGCTGGTCCTCTGTCAGCCACGCAGCAAAGCTCTGAACTGCTCATCAGGATCTTGTTCCATTGTCTCAACAAGAGGTGATAAGTGGTGCCTAGAGAGGGGCCAGATAAATGAGCCCAGTTCGGTTCCCCTAACACTTACCACTTCTTCAAGCCTCTCCCTCCTCCGTCAGCTGCACAAACGTGGCCTGGTTAGTCCTCACAACACCTCTGTGAGCTCACTGTTGTGACCTCTTCACAGGTGGGAAAACGGAGACACGCAGGTTACGTGACTCGGCCCGAGGTCAGACGGCGAGTCCTTGTGCAGGGAATATGGCCCTCTTTTCTCTGGCCACAGTCGCACTAATTCTCAGGAGCTGCTGTGGCATCTCTAGGCCACCTGAGGGTTACCCTGCTGGGGGAATCCCCTGTTTTCAGGGTAGGCTCCAACCAGAGCTGTGCAGAGCAGCCATGAGAATTGGAGCATCTGGTCCGTCTGCCTCTCCCAAAGGATGAGGAAGCAGAACAGACACTGAGCTTTGCAAAAGAGGGTTGAGGCAACAATAATTATAGACGTGAAAGGTGCTTCTGGCCATGCACTTCAAATTCACTCGGGGTGGTGCCACGGACCAAGCTGGAAGTGGCCCCTGGAAAGCTTTCTGGGTTGGGAGGAGGCCTCCCCGTCTCCCTCTCATGGTTGTGTTGCCAAGAAGGTACTGGGGTCATCTCGCCAATACACAGCAGGTACGTCTACACAGCCCCAAACCCCCGTGGCAGTGAGTCTCAGAGCCCGTGTCAAAGGACTCAGGCGTGTGGGGCTCATGCTACAGGGCTGAAAATAGCAGTGGGTGGGAATGTCTACACTGATCATTTTGGCCCCTTAGCGCGAGCCCCGTGAGCCCCAGTCAATTGACCCAGGCTCTGAGACTTGCTGCTGCAGGGTTTCTTTGCAGTGTTGACATATCCAGAGTGTCTTTAAAGGACAACAAGTCTCCAGTCCCTACTAGCAAGGATGGGACTGTTCCGCTGGCTGCCAAGCTACTGTGTGTGTGCCAGCAGGGACCCTTACTTTGCTGCTGCTTTGGCCACGCCCGGGCAGACCGAACCATTGGGCCATATTATTATATTTTCAATCAGAAATGAGGGACTTCATGTAACATGAATGGCTAGGCCTGTGATTGCCTTCACCTTTTTATACGGAAAGGTGCAAACCGTTCAGAGACCGCTGGAAGGAGCAAGCAAAGTAGTTATTAAGTCGGAGGCAACCCCCACGGGCTTCTGCTGGCCTCAGCTGGGGCAGGAGATTGCATTCTGAGCCGTCTGTGTGCTTCTCACCTGTGTGCAGCTTCGTCAGCTGGAGATGCAGTTGGAGCAGGAATTTGAGGAGAAGCAGATGGTGCTCCACGAGAAGCAGGATCTGGAAGGGCTCATTGGGACCCTCTGTGAGCAGGTAGGAAACTGGAATCCATCAGTCACCTTATTTTACCAGCTCCTGGGAGATGGCTTATGAAACTGCCAGCCAGACGAACGTGTGTGTCTCCAATCCTTGGCATTACCATCTTGCACTCGGGATGCCCCCACCCAAAACACTATTGCCTTTTTTTATTAATATGGGACAAGTTACAAAAAACAAATGGAGCCAGAGCCAGAACACAATGAGCCCCCTGCTATCAAAGATGCTGCCAAGGGGCAAATCCCAGCTCTTCTTCCACCAAATATTGTCCCGGCTATTAGAGCAGTTCTAATGCGGTGGTCCCAATATAGTCTCAGAACAAAGGTGGGGCTGGTCCCACAAGGGGATCTTGGAGGTGCAGCTTTATCGTTTTTCCCAGGATAAGTGTCTGGATAACTAAGCATTGGAAAGGAATGCTTTCCTTGTACTATTTTTGTGGGAGAAGCAAACAAACCAAAATGCTGGAACAACTCCTTCGGCCCAGAGAAGCCGTTTATCAGATTGTTATTTACTGTAGATGTCTGTCCCTACCACATTCATTCGAACAAATCTTTTGTCACCATTTCATGTGTGTAGGGCAGTGATTGGGGAGCGTGCTGGGAAAAGCATACACAGCTCTTTCATGTTAAATTATACGGTAAGGAACTTGAACGTAGCTTCATTAGACGACATTTCGATTAGGTGACATACAAACCTAGCCACGTTTGGAAACTCTCTCATGCACCATGTCCTGTAGCGGGAGTTCTCATTAAAGGCCAGGGCCATGCTGGCCCTTACCTGGGTGTGCAGGGTAACAGCCAGACAGAAGAGCAGCCTCCCTGGACACTTGGACATGCTGTCTCATCGCTTCTGTATGGAAAGACAGCGAGACTCAGGGCTGTAGCCCAGTGAGCTGAGTCTTTTATGCGAATGTTTTCAAACTGCCTGTGGACAGCTCAGCATTATATTGCAATTAAAATAGCTTTAAAACAAGGGCACACCGAGGAGAGTGGGAGCTACTTATTTGGAGTTATGGTCATTAGCTAGCCTAACTCCTGCTCACTGGAATGAGCTGGCTGGGGTTCATGAGGTCTGGCACGTATGTATGTTCATTACGTTTTGGAGAGAAGATGAAGAATTTTGGAGTTTAACAACACTGTGCAATGGTGGGGAGATTTCAGGATAGATGTAAAATTGTGTAATGGGGCCTATCCAGAACTTCCCATAGGCTTTCAGTTAATAAAATACTTGTTAACTGGCAGAATAAACACTGCTATATAAATGCAGGGTATCGTTATTACTACCACCAGTCAATTCAGCGTATTCCTTCTGTCTGATAGTTTACAAAAATTAACACAGGTGAATGAATATAGCATATGAGCTGCAGAGAGAATTCAGTGCATGGGAGGTAGGTAGTGTCAGATTGTCCTTACCAAAGAATGCTGTCCTGCTGGTACCTCACACAAGGCATTGCCAGGACTGTATAACCTCTCTCTCCATGCCCTGCACCAAATGACCACGTTCACTGTTGTGATTCTTCATTTCCTTTTGTGATTAGCGGAAAGGAAGAGCAAACGTGGGCATGAAAAACACTGTATTAGTCAGCTTTTCTGGCCCTGATTGCAAGTGAAAAGGTACCTGTCGGTGATGACAGAGGGGGCAGGCAGAGACTGGCATTCTCTGTGCACTGAAAATGGCAAAGTCAATAAACCCAATTTGTATTTATGACACAGAATTAATGTGCTGTGGCAGACAAGCACTGAGATAGGACAAACAGTACAGTACAGCATCCAGGAGACAGCCTGCCTCTGGGGGAGGGGTGGGGAGAGAGAATGGGAGAAGAGCACATCTGCTCTGCTTTAGAGTTGTTAGCGCTACACTTTGATTTGCAGTGGACAGTATGCTGCAGACCTTCTTATCAAACAGCTGAAAGCCAATTAAGGAAGCGGAGACACCACCAGTGTTTTCAGGTTACGGAAAAATGCCAAGCAGCTTTAAAACAGGTTCCAAGGTCAAGTCTGTGTAATGAATTTTAACCAGGGAACAGATGATAGGAGAATAGATCTGAGAGCAGAGGAGATACATAAAGGAATATTTAGAAGCACAGAGTGCAAGTGCCGTCATATTCCAATTAGTATGAAATCAAATACTGAAACCATGTCCTTGTTTGCTCATTTTTTTCTAATTCTCTTATCTTGTGTCCATGGATACTCACAAATTCATTTGGATGTAGAATATTTTAAACTCACTTCCTCTTTCCCTTCTTTAAAGGGCTTCACGGTAATACACTGGCACAAAATTAACTGGTGAGGAGCCCCCATTATAACACAAACCTCTGCCTATAAAGCAAGGGACACAACTCAAACTGAAGAACTGTCATTTGCAAAGAGTCCTTTCGCTATAAAAACAGCTGCTCTGCATTAGCGCTGTGGGAATAATTCACACTAAATATTTATTTGGTGGGGTTTTTCCCTGTTTTTTTTTTTCTGATGTGGAATTTCGCAGATAAAATTGTATGTTTTCTTGAATTTTTTTTCATTCTTCAATAACTTGTGATAACTTTTACATTTTAGCTGTTCAGTATTTGAAATTTGAGATGTTGCTTAACCATGATTGGGTCATAAAGCACAGTGGGTAGTTTCTGTTCCCTGATTAGATGAGTGTAACCCTAGTAACCAGGTTTTAGGTGTGAATGCCTGTAGAAATCGGAGATTCAATCTCCGTGAGTCTCCATGTTAGTATTTCTCAGTTGTACCAGTATTAACAGAAGGCCAGTGTGCAAGGGGCAGAGATCCAGGCAAGGCCAATCCATTTCAACATTCAAATGAGGATTTGCAGGATTTCCCCCCCCCACTATTGTTGGACTTCACCCCTGATGCCAGCACAAAGCCTTGCAGAGAGGCCGCATGGGTGGTTTGCAGCCTGGGTTGTGGGGGGGGGGGGGCGAATTCACCTCCCAGCTGGTTCACGTTCCACGGGTGTAAAGCCCAAATGGTCAAATCTGCAGTAATGACAGTGACCATGAAAAATACATTTTACAATCCTCCATGATTCCAGACTGATATTGTGCTGCGTTGCTGTCTTGGTCTTCCTCGAGCCATGCTGTTTTTTCTGTATTAGTATCCTTGGTAACAATGTTCTCTAGCACTGAGAGTGGGAGAATATTGCTGTAGGACTCTTCCTACTGCAGAGGAGCGATAGCTCATTCCTGGTGCAGGGTTTACTCAGAAGTTTGTCTGTGTAGGAAGCAGGGCATTGGACAGCAGCACCTGGTGTTTCAGATCTGCAAGCTCTAAGTGAGGGCCAGGGTTATAGCCATCTTTCGACGGGCGAGCAGTTCAGCATGCAAAGCCTGGCACGTTCCGATGGAAGATACCCATAAAGCTTTCACCGGAATCTGTCACTGCTGAGTGGGGTCAACAGTAAAGATGAAATCGTTTAAGGGCGGCGAGATGGTGGATAAAATCTGGACTCGCTGTGGATCTCAGTAATCACGGTGCACATGTGTTACATATAGGAAGTACCACAGAATAAAGAAACTTTAAAGCACCTGGGTCCTAGACTTTGTCGTTAGTTATTCATTTGATCTGTTGGGTCACTACAGACAGTCTCTTTGCTGCTCCTTTGAAATCTGTGGCTTGCGCTGGAGACTAGGCAGACTGCATTTCTGTACGAACAAGATGCTAACAGAAACTAGATCTGGTCGGCAATTTTCTAACGCAACAGTTTTCTATTGGGAAATGTAATTGCATCAAACTCGAAACGTTTTGGGAGGGTGAGTTGATTTTGACAAAGTTTTGTTGAAGTGAAACATTTCCACAGTCCCAGTTCGAATTGTTCCTGGGGTTTGGTTCCCTGGGAGATTTGGAAATGTCTTCTTTTCATCTGATTCAAAATAACCCCCCTGAAATGTTGGAATCGCCTGCGGACCGGGGGACTGGCTCTAATGAAAACCTTTCTGCCCCCAGATTGGTCATCGGGACTTCGACGTAGAGAAGCGGCTTCGGCGGGACCTGAAGAGGACACACGCTCTGCTTGCAGATGTGCAGCTCCTGCTGGTGACAGCGGGAGAGCCCAGTCCGTCTGTCAGCAAAGAGGAGCTCGAGAAAGTTCGCAGTCAGGTCAGAGACCGTAACGCTCTGGTTATTGATAGAGTCTTGATAGACCCGGTTGGTTTTCTTTTTTCTTTTCATTTGGCACCTCTCACTTTGTTATGCTGGGATGCTGGAAACGCTCTAGCACCTACACGCACAGAAATCAGACACTTCGTACGGGCCTATCCCAAGTACATTATAACCTCACGACACCCAACTGACCAACATGGCCCCTGTTCTGTAAACGTGCACAGACATGCGTACCAATTGGCCAGTGCCCTGCCGTAATGATTTTGGTATGCATTAACCAGGGCTAGGAAAGAACAAGCTTCAGCTCCAGTAGGACTAGACTTTTGTGGAGTCATTAATGGAGTTCTGTTCCAGCTGTTTTCCCACAGAAATTCATTCTGATATTTTGCTGCTCTCCTTAGTATCTAAAATCTTGTGACCTGTGTATTCTTGGCCTCCCTGCTTTCAAACTGAGATAGCAGAAGTAAGAAAGGGAGCTGGAAATGTGCTCCAGAAAGTAATGTTTTGTTATTAGGAGTTTAGTCAGGAAAGCACAGCTAGGATTGCAGCTGCTGTCTCCCCAGGTTCTCTTTGCTGCCAGGAGCGCTAGAGGAAAGATGGGAAGTGTGTTTGCATGTAGGACACAGAGTGAGCTCCAGCCAAATCCTTGTGTTTAAAAGTGCTGTACCTTTTACTGTCTGGGAGATCTCCCTGCTGAGACTAAAGTACCCTCTGGCATTGGGTCTCTAAGTGAGCATCGTAAAAGATAGGGCACCTCTTTGTGTGACAGGTTTTTCATAAGCTCCCCTCAAAGCCCTCAGTAAAACAAGCCTCTCATAGCCTCAGAAAATCTCTGGGCTTGAAACTCCTTTTCCATCTCTCTCTCTCTCATCTGAAATAATACAAGCTGTCCCATGCTGCTTGGACTCACTCTGCGGGCACTTACAATTCAAATCAATAGGCATGAGTGTGACTTTAAATAATGGGGCACCTCTGATTTTAGGGTTCCTACTCATGGTTCTCATGAGAGGCCCAATCCAAAGCCCGTAGAAGTCAGTGGGATGACTGTCAAAGGGCTCCGGCTCACGCCCAGAACCTGGATTTGGTTCTGTGGGATTTGCAAGGTACAGAAGGAATCTAGTCAGTTCCACAGTCATTCACTCTGTCTCTAGACACTTACTAGTTACTAGTCACATCTACTATGGAAAAAATTGTGAAGAAATAGAAAACTCATTGAAGTCAGCCCAAGAACAGCTTCCAGCAAACTTCATTCACCGTGCACAAGATGGAGGCTAATGGCTGTTTTAGGCTGTCAATCATCTGTCTAATGAACAGCGCTATCCTGACACAGCAAAGCCTTTCTAGCATTTCCTGGGGACATGATTTATTTACCTGAACCAAAGTGAAACTGCAAGATTATATGAGGCAAGACATTTTTACAGAACGTTCCTTGTTAATTGT
Organism: Emys orbicularis; assembly: GCF_028017835.1. Lineage (NCBI taxonomy): Eukaryota > Metazoa > Chordata > Testudines > Emydidae > Emys > Emys orbicularis. The sequence goes on from NC_088698.1 coordinate 31,177,629, forward strand.
GCGGCAAGATAACAGCAGCCTCTGCACACATGCCTGAGCACAAAGACAGTTTATCTCAGACTCCTGTAAAAGGCTTTTCTCCCCTCTCTAGTGCAGACTGAAATCTTGTCTTGGGAACAATGGGTATCTAAGTAAGGCAACTACAGTTAAATAAAATGTTCTGGTCTCTCTTTTTACAGCCCATGTTAATTACCTTCTCCTCAATGTGTTTTCTACCTTTCTTGCAAATGAAATCCTTTTTCATATCTGTTGTCATGGAAATGGTTATAAGTATTGTGTGTTGTATTATAATCTGTGCAAGGATCAGAGTTTAATTTGCTTCTGTTTTAAGCACAGACATCTCGTATTCCATAACTAGCCTAGAGCAGAACAGATCTTAAATATACACACACACCTTTCTTTATTCATTTTTGACTGCTCCAAAGAATTGAAAATGGTGGTGAGGGGGAAGATAATGAAAGGATGGGTAAGAGTCTTTCTAACAAACCTCACCCAAGGTCTGTGAGCAGAGTCTGAACACTGGACCTCCAGCACTGAAAGCATTAGCTTCGACTACAGGAATTCAAGGAGTAGCTCTCTTACCTGGCAGCAGTAGTAGGTTCTTATCCTCTATGGAGATTAGTCACTGGAAGGGAATATGACACACACAGCCTGTGTGTTGCAGCTCTGCAATGATATAGGGGTTGCTGCTTTTGAGAAATTAATCTCATTGTTAGAGAAATGGAAAAGACCTGTTAGGTCATCTAGTCCAGCTGCTGCAGCCAGTTTCCTACAGCGCATTGGATAATGTTTGCATCAGTATCTTTTGAAAGGTTCCAAGTGATGGGGTTTTCACCACTTCTCCTGGGACACTATTTCCCCATGCTCACAAATCTCCTCGAGAGGAAGTTCTTCTGGAGGTGCTGCTCCCACTTCCCCAGGCTCGTTCCTAGCCACTCCCCTGGTTATGTGAAGCTCAGAGCCCTTTGGGGTGTGTGGCTGATGAAGAGAGAGAGAGACAGAGGGGAGGCTCCTTGCCCCAGAAAAAAATGAAAAGCCTGGTGGAGCAGCCCACTACCCCATGGAGCACTCTGCTTATGTGGGTGTGACTTTGGGCATCTGTCTCTCTTGGTGTAGCTGCACTCAAGCCCCCAGGAGCAGGTGCAGAGCCAAGCGCCCTGGATGTTCTGCTCTTTCAGAGGTGGCCGCTTGCCATGCCAAGAGGCTGGAGCAGTTAGTGCAAGGTGTTGGGAGACATCTTGAGAAAATGGCAGATCCGAGTGAACGGGCTGGTGTGAACAGCCTTAGGACCCTTGCTAGACTGCTTGACTATCCCAGTAAGAAGATAAGGGCTTCCTGGCCATTTGCTGTCATTGGAGACCATGGAAATGCCATTGGAAATGCGTTGGCTTCCACTCAAAGCCCAGCAAAGCAGGTATAACAAGTTGTGCCGTTTGCGCGTGGAACCTCACACTAACTATCACCTGTGCTGTGCTTGCTACTGCTGCGTTGGGATCTATTCAAGAACACAACGCGGAAAGGAGAGGCAAGAGAGTAATGATGATTTAATGACACCAATCTTCAGAAGCCATTTAGTAATTAATCCACGTTGTACATTTCCACTGGAAACAGACTAATCTGGAGACATAAGCAATTCCAACAACGTACATATATAATTGAGATAATAGTTCTGCATAAATAACATCTGTGAGCTGCAGCTGTTTCCACCTGGCACTGGGGGGGGGGGGGGAATGGAAGGGGATCTGGTTTAAAGCAATTCTCTGTTTGCTGAAGAGAAACATCTCTAATAAAGCAACTCATTAATTTCTGGTCAGCGGCAGGGAGCAGAGTGAGCATCAGCTGACTGATTTCTAGTGGTACTCAGTACCCCCAATATATCCTGCTCCATGGGTGACAGTACTAGCTGTGACTCACTTATAGTGGGGTTTGGGAGGACACAGGTGGAGTTTGAAATGATGCCCACAGGGGCTTGAGACAGTGAAAAGCCCACACTAGTTGATGCTGAATCAGAAAAGCAAACGGAAGCTAAGCCCATATCATTCAGCACCTCTTTTTCTTTTTGACCTGGAAGATCCTTGTTTTAGCTGGCAAAGGGGATTAAAAACAGTTGAGAGAAATGCCCCCTGTGAGCAGTTGTGCAGACCCTGCGCACTGCATGTCTGAGTTACTGCGCTAGCTGTGTGAGTTATAGCACTTAAGGCCTGTCTCCTGGTTAAAGATCAAATATCCCCCAAGCTTCTTCAGCCACCTCCGGGAGACAGGCCCGGGACTCACCCCACTCTCCTGTGTGCAGTGTCTTTTCTAGTCTTCCTAATAGCAATTGCTCTTTACGATTGGTGCCTTTTGTCTTGGAAACAACACACTATGGAGCATGCTGCTCAGCTCTGTCTTCCTGGATCCCTCACCAGGGTCCATCTGTGTGGATTGAACACAAGACCTCCCGCTTTGTGAGCCTAACCTCAACCCTTGCGGTGAAGGCGTGAGTCCATTACCTGCTACTGATAGTAGCCTTTTGGAGCGGGCGGACACATAACACATACTGAGCCAATGGGTTCCACACGCGTTCATCCCAGTCCTGATTCTCCAGAACACCCTTAGAGTATCAACCTAGGGACACCCATTGTTACCATTCCTCAGAGTGACTGGCCTCTGCTATACTTGCTGTACAGCCCGCACACTATCCGTCAGCATCACGTGTTATTGTACAGCCCCCAGAAGGGTGCTAGCTGCCTTGCAGCGAGGGGCAGGAGGCCCAATCCCTGCCTCGTACAAGCCAACGTGGCTGATAGTTTGTGGCTGGTTGGTGAATCTAACTACAGTGTTAACCACCAGTGTTAAGAAAACCTGCTCTCCTTTGTGCAGCCTGCCCTGCCCTTGGCATTTTCAGGGTGGGTGACCTGAGGCACCTCGGGTCACAGTAGTAACAAACCAGTAAAAAAAAAATTGCTATCCAGTGCATAGAGATTCTCTTTCTTTCCCGTGTCTGTATGGACCAATGATGCGGGAGGTGGGGCGGGGTGGGGGGTTAATGCTTGGCTGATGCTGATCATTAAAATATGGGTGTTCACGATTTTTAATGTTTCATGAAATTTGCCCTGAAAAACACAGCTTTTCCCTATTAAAAAACAAGCCGTAATGGTATGCTTCTCCTAATGCTACATCAGAGCCTCCCTTAGTGGGGAGTTTCATCCTGCCCTCTTTTTGCTGGTCCCCCTCCCTGTCCCACCTCGCAGAGGCGAATGGTGGCATGCTATCAAATTAGCGCAGCCTTGAACTGCAGCTAATAGTCTTCAGTGCCTGTGTGCTTTCTTCCCGGTATGCACACATGCGGCTGCTCTCACTCAGACATACATTAATTTTCTCACATCATTTATTGATCCCAAGATGCATCTGTTTCTTTCAGATTGGTGGGGAGGGGGCTGGCTGCTAGTTCCAGAAATATTCAACCAGCTGCTCATTTCCACGTAAAACAGAATAAAAGATTAAAAGTAATGTAGGAGCTCCAGGAATGTGGCAGTTGGAGAAGGTGCTGAGGCATAAACAAACAGAACTGGAGGAGACTTGTGGCTCTTTAAGCATGTGCTGTCATGTTCTAGCCCTGCAGATGCCAAGGAACCCTAGGAAAATGCACAAATGCCTGACCCTATGCTGTGACAGTCCTACACTCTTAATCAGGGATCGTCAATGCCAGTAGTTTCAAATACATCTTACTTAGCAGGCAGCACTGAGTAGGCAGCCATACTCCGAAGTGAGAGATACCAATTGCATTGAGGACAGAGCAGTTAATACCGAATAAGGCACTTTCCCCACAAAATTGGCTGGGTCTGTCCTGCACAGACTGTTACCAAAGTAAACCTCCTTTGAGTATTGTCCTTCTCGTGCTGTATCATAAATGAACCCAGTCTTTGTTTTCCATACCTCCCAGTCCTTTCTGAAGGCAGGCTGTCTTGGTGGTTTAATCTGTCCTGCTTTAAGCACTCAGGATGCCTGTTGATTGCAGAGGGGGCAGTGTGGTTTCCTTGCTTGGTCGTACAAAGTGCTTGGGCTTACACAGCACAGCCTGGCACTGCTGTTCATTAGGACTGGTGTTGATTTCACGCCAAAAGAAGTACTTCAGAGTGGCAGCTGGAAGGAGTTTGTAAGGAGTTGACACCTGTGGGTTAGCTCTCCTGGTACGTGCTATTGTTCACTTAGGAGGAAACCACATGAAAGCATAGTGCTCTTGAATCAATGGCTGCAGGTCAGATATAGGTGCTCTGCTCAGGAAAACTCACTGTTCAATATTCTCAAGGGATCCCTTTCTCTTAACTAATAAGTTCTTTCCCCCAGACATTCACAAGCTATTTTTCTACGGTTTTTCCTTGTTGTAACACCGTATTTAAAAATGAATCCCTAGTAGTCTCTTATATCCCCTTCAGTGCTGAAGACTGATGATGCTCATTCACTTGCTTCCCCCACCCCCACCTCTAGTGTTCTTAATTGGGCAATTTGTCACCATTTTGACAAAGACTTATATATATAGCATTTTAAAGAATGAATCACAGTAACCTGAGTAACTGACCCTTACACAGAATCCTTTCACATGCGGAGGGAATCAATAACCAGGCAAAAATGGAGATTGCTGACTGCGAGAGGGACTGAAATGTGCCACTTGACTCTTTATTTGTGCATAATTGTTGTACCATCCCTTCAAATAAATCGATTCAACATTACCCTGGCTGGAGGGGTTCTCATGTAGTAGATAAATATATCATATATAGCTGGTTAAACCCAGGATTCCTTCCAAATCCTTTAATTTAAGTAATGACATTTAAAACCACCAGTAAGTAAGAAAAGATGCAGTGACATTAAGGGCATGTAAGAAAACTGTATTTCTGAATGAATGGATTTTTAGTACAAAGAACATGCCTGCTAAACAATACAGTAGCGACTGGTTGGGATTTATGGATTTATTGAGGGCGTAGGAAATGCAAATTTTTATATAAACTCTTCAACAAACCCCGGGGACTCACTCTGCGATTCAGAAGTAGTGTCTGCACCCAGGATCAACTACAGACCGTTGCTCATATTCTGATGGCCACTGGCAACTGACAGATAATTACGTGAAGTACCTTTGAACTGTGAAAATACCTTTGGCTCCGTGGGAATACAAAGCACTGAGAAAGGAAGAGAAGAGTCCTGTGTAAGAATTCTACGGGGCATCCTCAGGCACAAACCAGGCACCTTTTAGCTTGACAGGATTATGTGACAGTGTGCTGGACTGACAATGAAGACATCATGCTAACCTCCCACTGTGCCCAGGGAGAACCTTCAGTGGTCTCCAAATGGAACTGAGAGGGCCGAAGAGTAAACTAGTCGTGTACGTGAGCTACTTCAAACTTGCAAAGGACTTACCTTTGCTGAAGCAGCTGGAAGATGGTTTTCTGATCGAAGCGTGAAACTGGATATGGAAGGACTCCGTGGTGTCCACTTGGGGTGGAATGTTTGTGATGGATGGAGTTTTCTAAGTTCCATTCGGTGTTATGAAAGGAGGTTGGTCAGTAGAAGTTATGCAGAGGCTGGGGAGAAGTGTGTCTACCACAGTCAAGGGGTCCTTGCTATTCTGGACCAGAGAGGAAGAGCCAGACATAGCCATCTGCTCTAATACTGTCCTTAATGCAGTGGTTCTGTCTTTTTTGTGCTGCTGAACTAGTTTTTACAGTGTACCAGTCAGTAGCTCCCACCTCTCCTCCTACTGGCAGTAGAACTTGGGCTGTGCCAAACACCCTTCGCCCACTGCCAAGAGAACTTCACCCTCCAATGGGGGTCGGCACTTGCAATACAGAATGGGGGGCCAGTAATGATGCATCCTGGCCTCGTTAAGACGAGGAAGGGAATCCCAGCATAGCAGAAATCAAGGAAAATCCAGAAGTTCAAGTACTTGGGAGCCATTCTCATGAATGTACAGAGACCTTTCCGGCTGTGTCCTGCCGAATGCTTTTCTGCACTATTGATGGAGATACAGCCCTCCTGCCATAGCTGTTCTCTTAGCATAGCTTTGCATCATGGCCCCGCTTCATTGTTTGCCTTTATTTTAGGGGCTGGTGCCTGCCCTGGAGACTGATGTTCTTGAGAGAGAGACTCAATACTGTGAATATTGACTCCTCAACGTGCTGACAACACTGCGAGGCAAGGCCAGTATTAAAACAGCCTCATGATTACCCCTTTCCTCAGATTGCTAATGTCATGCTTGACAAGGCTTTCAAAATCTAATAAATTCTACCACCAGCTCCACAAATCATTGGTAGAACAAAAACTTGGAACATAAATGCAATATTTTAGCAAAACCTGCATGGTCTTGGAGTGTTGTTTGGTATCTTAATAAGTCTGAAGCATCCATTTTACACAGGTATTTAACAGATGGCTTAGCATAGCAAACTAATGTTATTCATCAGTTCATACATAATGCATTTGTGATGGGAATTTCAATTTACTTTCCCCGAGTGGGAAAATTCCATTATGGAGAGAACAAGGGAGCTGGGTATTTAATGGGAGACAGTGGAGACAGTCGAGTTCAGATAGAATGAAATCTGTGTTCCTAACCTGAATTAAGGATGGGGAGGAAGCCTTCTGGAGAATTTCTAACCTATTTAATTTGCCTGGGGTTGGACACTTCCAGCAAATCAGAACCCATGAGGGCTGAAATGCCATTAGAAACACCACTGCCTCCTTTAGGCAGGGTAGTAGGGCATGAGCAAGTGAGCCTGAAATACGGGACAAGAAGAGGTTGTGGAGGAAGAGCAATGAAGGAAAGCCAGGCCTCTGTGAAGGAGCAAGTTAGTAACAGCGAGCAGAAGACCAGGAAATACACCTCAGCAGCCCAGTTGCCAGCAAAGAGTAACACTGACATTGTACGGGCCAGCAAACACAGGAAATCATGCTGCCCAAGGCAATGTCTTGATGTATTTTTAATACCATAAGAAAAATCAGGGACAGTCACTATGTCTTCATGGAGTTTGAGGAGTTTCCCATGGAAATCAGGGTGACTTCACGAAAAGCACTGATGTACATCGGTAAGCACTGAGACTGTGCTTGAACATCGCAAGCTGTCACAGGGTTGAGCCATCTTCTGCCTGTGAGATCTTCCAGGGCACACCCGGCACTGCAGGAGGAACAGTCTGTCAGGAGCGCAGTGTGCAATAAGACACACAGACAGCATGATTTTAGAGAGAGAGGAAGAATACCTCCTAAATCTACCATGCAATGTTTCTTGGCCCTCCCTAGGAACTTAAGGACTCCACGCTGTCGCATCATCTCCTGTTCCCATCAGCTTGCTTTACTGCACACTAAGAGGCAGGGGAATAAAGCATGAAGTGGGAATGGTGTGTTTTGCACAGTACAGGCTAACAGCTGTCATGGCGAGTTCCAGACGCACAGCACAGGGGCAGGGAATGTAATACACATGCAGCCCTAGTACAGGAACTTGGTCTGCAGCCAATGAGCGACCCCCACGTCCCGATGCTGGGTCACCCTTGGCACAATTTCAGATGTTTCTATTTTCTACAGCAATTAGTGCTATACCCGAGGCATCCCGGTACTTCCATCCCTGAACTGAAACTCATTAGAATATGGAATCTCCTATTATGCCATGAATATGATCTAATGACGTTAAAGGAACGCCAGGAGGAACAGGCTGGGTATGTACGCATTCAGTTGTGCAAAGGAGAGCCAAGCAGCTGTGAAAACGAATTCCTTTCAGAGAACAACATCTCTATAGCACAAACACAAGTACACAAAACCTGTCTTACTTTCATCCAGCCTTCTGATTTTTAATTTTTTTTTTTTGGTAGTACAAATAGGAATTGAAATCTGAAATGAATGATGTTTAACTCCTTCCAGGGTCCTTCACTTAGGTAATTTCAGTAATGTATTGCCCAAGCTGTATGTAAAATGTAGACACTATCTTGAGTTGTGGGGGAAAGGAAATTCACAGAGCCTCACTGTGAGACTACCTCAGCAATAACCACTAGACATTTCATCAAATTGGGCTGACTTTAGACCCGGGAATATCGGTTTAATAAGAGTTTCACAGGACTTGAACCGGTAAATGCCTTGGCCGCTCATTTCCCGTTGTATTTCTAGCTGGTGTACATGCCTAGAGGGAATCCCAAGGAAGTTTTTTTATTTTACTGGAATGATAAAGTTGTTATGGCTGTGACTGTGAAGGATTTGGTCAGCGTCCCAGCACGGCGGGCTGTGTTACTTCATAAAAGTGTCAGCCCAGCCCTTTCCATAGGGAACGGAGACTTGCTGAGCTCTATTTACTACACTTCGCACAGAAGGAAAGAATCAGCTGGAGATGACTGATTTTATATAAATTTGGTGACCGTGAAGCACCAGAAATTGAGATTTTGAAGGCAGGAAAATGCCGGGCCAAATCCTTTGATGAAATTCCAGGGCTGAGTGTACCCCATCAAGACTGCAACAGCAATGCCACTACCAAAATCTGGCGAACCATCTGGTCCCCTACTTGAAATGCCTCCTCAAAACCCACCTCTGCAGTGATGCCCACTAGAAATGCACCAACCAATCATGGCTCCGGGGGCAGACAGGGAAAGCTGAGAGTTGTTATTGGTTTTGCAGTAGGACTTGGTGCCCAGTCAAGGATCAGAGCTGCAAAGACACTCACTGCCCCAGTGAACTATGAATCTAGGTGAGTGACAAGATGCAAGGCATAGATAAAACAGCAAATGGGATGTGTGGAGGGGAAGAAGATGGCTTTGTGCCACAAGCACACCTCTCTGCTCAGTTGCTTTTTTTAATAAAAACTATAATTCAAAAATGCAAATGTGTATGGAAATTTTACCCCTCTTCCCCACCCTCCGTCTCTCACTTGCCTTCTTACATTGCAGTCTCCTTGGGGTATGGACCTTGTCTTCCTAGGTCTTAGTATAAAGAGTCCTGGATCCTGATTGGGGTCTCTAGGCACCATTGCAATGTGTATCACAAAATTAACAATAATGTGGTGCCCCGAAAGGGAAAAGAGATGAAGGCTTTTTGATTTCTATGAGGAGAAAGCTCACTGGGTTTTGGGTGTGTAGCAGCACCATTAGAGAGATTAACACAACATCCTGGATACCTTTGGATTTGCTATGGCTTTAAGTGGTAGGAGACCAACCTTGTGTTTGCAAGGAGTTTTTTTTCAGGTTGACGGAGTTAGAAATAGGAGGAGAGGGATGCAATTAAGTGAATGAAAATGTAGAATGAATATCAGGACAGTTAGTCCCCTCTGAGTGTGGAAATTTTGGTGGAATCTCAGCGCCTGGGACGCTGAAAACGAGACTGAACATGGCATTGAAGCATTCAGAATGATGGGCGGAAGGAACAGTCCTCCAGCAGGGGGATGAACTGAATAAACTGATAGGTGAGTTTCATCGTTAATTTCCTTTGCATCTCACAGGCAGTTTAAATCCAGGCCTGCAGAGTTTATGAATTACTGTGACACCCGGCTGCTGCGACCCGTCAAGCCATTTGCATCCCTCAGATTCATTCTGAAAGCTCAGGGGTCTATTCAATCAACACTTCTCTGGCATAGGCAGATCTTAATGGTTTGACGTGGTATTTCTAGAGGCCCAGTAGACATAATCAAGAAAAATACCAGAGTGTGTGGGTACTCTTCTGAATGCATTTCACATGCTGTGCAAATATCACGTGGACTTGCTCCCCTGGGAAGACAAGAAGCTGCTATGAAAATCATACTGTAGGATTGGTGCCCTGAGTGCTCCCATACAGTGGAGTAGCACTTACTGACAATGAACTGCCGTTTCATCTCACTATGTTGCAGCATGTTAGAAATCACGCTGGTGCTAGTTACATAAAAAGAATCAGAGACTTTAAGGGGAGGGAACAGCAACTGACATTCAATTTCCTCTGAAGCTTAGGCCCCAAGGAAGCAAATTACCTATTTCTGCCTTCAGTCACTTTTCCAAGTATGTCTCAATCACCTAGGATTATTGAGCAAAATGAACTGAGAAAAGCTGTAGTCCCAATACTTTATAATTCTTCTTTTTGTGTTAAAAGAAGAAAAAAAATTAAAACGTTTTTGCGTTTTGAAAAAATCAGGATGTTTGTCTTTCTTTAGCTATTATAAAAACATTGTCTCCTGGCACATGAGTTCTCATGCATTAAACATGGCGGTGTTACATCAGTACTAGAAAGAGGAAATGCCAAAGGAAGCCTGTCTGTAGCAGGAAAAACAAGGGGGAAGTTTAGTCGGTGGTGTTCTTACCTCTGAAGCAGTGCTGAAGCCAGGCCTCTGCATGACGCTAGGGGAACACTGATACAGGAGCTACCATCTTTTGGAGGCGATCCAGACTGCTGCTGCCATAAGAAATCCCAGGGTATTTTTTACAATAATATTTGTGTTAACCTTTCTGAATAGGGCCATGACTATGCGTCTAATACATTCAGCCCTTCTACAGTTTCATCTGTGGTGTGAATTGGGACGTTATTTTTCTTCCCTTCCTTTCCTACGCTGTTGGGTGGTGGTATCATTCATTGTTCCTAGCTGCTGTGGTTCTGCCCACAATACCACATTTGTAGATGTGTTTTCATAAAACAGGTGCTAGGTTCTGACTGGATCCGTGGAAGGAGAGTGGGATCAAACATGGATACACAGTAGCTTCCTCTTCGCTGCAGAAGACAAGTATGGTCATGCCAAACTCCACTTCTTGACAGCTGAACTAAAACAATGAGCACATGTATATGCGGACAGAGAGGATCGGCTTTTCAAAAGCTCTCAGCATTGAATTAACTCTGCTGACATTGAAGTCAGTAGTAAAACTCCTACTGACTTCAAAGGAAGCGGAGTTAAGTCAATGACAACCTCCTTTGAAATCCAAGCCAGAGTGTGCTACTGACTGAACATGGCATTAGTATTTCTAAAAACATTTCCAGAAGTATCAGCCAATGTCAGTGTCAAATGGTAGGATGAGCCAAGACAGAGAAAGCAGCAATGGGCAGGAAGGTGCATGCGGCAGGAGACAATCTCTTTAGAATCATAGATTATCAGGGTTGGAAGGGACCTCAGGAGGTCATCTAGTCCAACCCCCTGCTCAAAGCAGGGCCAATCCCCAACTAAATCATCCCAGACAGGACTTTGTCAAGCCTGACCTTAAAAACCTCTAAGGAAGGAGATTCCACCACCTCCCTAGGTAACCCATTCCAGTGCTTCACCACCCTCCTAGTGAAAAAGTTTTTCCTAATATCCAACCTAAACCTCCCCCACTGCAACTTGAGACCATTACTCCTTGTTCTGTACCACTGAGAACAGTCTAGATCCATCCTCTTTGGAACCTCCTTTCAGGTAATTGAAAGCAGCTATCAAATCCCCCCTCATTCTTCTCTTCTGCAGACTAAACAATCCCAGTTCCCTCAACCTCTCCTCATAAGTCATGTGCTCCAGTCCCCTAATCATTTTTGTTGCCCTCCGCTGGACTCTTTCCAATTTTTCCACATCCTTCTTGTAGTGTGGGGCCCAAAACTGGACACAGTACTCCAGATGAGGCCTCACCAATGTCGAATAGAGGGGAATGATCACGGCCCTCGATCTGCTGGCAATGCCCCTACTTATACAGCCCAAAATGCCGTTAGCCTTCTTGGCAACAAGGGCACACAGTTGACTCATATCCAGCTTCTCATCCACTGTAACCCCTAGGTCCTTTTCTGCAGAACTGCTGCCTAGCCATTCGGTCCCTAGTCTGTAACAGTGAATGGGATTCTTCCATCCTAAATGCAGGACTCTGCACTTGTCCTTGTTGAACCTCATCAGGTTTCTTTTGGCCCAATCCTCTAATTTGTCTAGGTCCCTCTGTATCCGTTCCCTACCGTCTAGTGTATCTACCACGCCTCCTAGTTTAGTGTCATCGGCAAACTTGCTGAGGGTGCAGTCCACGCCATCCTCCAGATCATTAATGAAGATGTTGAACAAACTAAGCAAAGAAACAAAAGGAAAAAAGAGAGAGAAAGAAAACCCAAACACAAAAGGTGACAGGGAAGCTGGACTTTACCCTTACTGTACTGGGAGCTGGTCATATACCCTGCACTGAACTGCAGTTGTCTTTTGAAAGATTTTGGAATGACATTGTCTTCCAGATGTCTGTAGCACATTTAAGATCATTGTGGTTGTAATAGCTGGGCAATAAAAATCAAGAGCAAATTAGCATTTGTAAATGTGAGATGTCATGTGTATTTGCAAATGCAATTTACACTACATGAAAAGACCATTTGCATACTCCAAATCATGAATTGCTCTAATCACAAATTACATGTAATTCACATAATTTTGCAAATTAATGATCCCAGCTCTACCTTACTACACAACTGCAGAGACAGACAGTAGAATTTCAATATGAGGCGCTTGCTTCACTACTCAGCAAGATGGGGATTTATTTTAAGGATTTCTATTTATGAAGGGAATTGAATGACGCCTGAAGCAAGCGGGTACCGCTGAGAGAGAGTAGCATCGCACGTGTTATTCTGGAGTCTTATTTCATGGCACTATAACCAAGAGAAAGGAGGTTTTTAGGGTAAAATAGAAACCGAATGCCTCAAGAGCCACATAAATTTTAAAAGGCCAAGTGACAATGTATTCAATGGGTGAAAACGCTCTGGGAGTAAAATGTAAATAAATATTGCTGTGCAGCAAAGGGGAAAGACCGATCAGTGAAAGGACTTCTGGCTGTCAGTGCCATCGGATGTAATTATGGTCTTCTTCGATTCTGCCCAGTGGGAAGAGAGCAAAGCCCAATGTGCAGAGGCCCAGAAGTCCCAGAAAGCGCTGGCTGTGGAGCTGGAGAACCTGCACGTGGAACTGGAGACAATCAGCAGGAACAAGAACCTGGTACGTGCCCTGAATAACAGACATTATTGAAACTGCTTATTACCCACCCAGCACCCCAGGGCACTATGGTGCTTTGTGGATAGTTTTACATGTTTTATGGACTTTATTATTTAGACTCTGAGACTCTCAGGGCTGGGACTTGCCAATGTTGTTTGCTTGTAAATTACTTTAAATTGTCCAACCTTTCAGGGGGAACCCAGCCCAGGGGCCTTTACTGTCTCCAGGGACATGTAAAAGTGGCGCAAATTATCCAGAACACACAACATACCCTAAGCTGTCTGCAGAGATGTGGTGAACGCCAATAAAGCCTTGTTTGCCTCTCCCTGCCAACATTAGAAGCACACGGACTTTCAAAATTTGAGTGGAAATGGAAAAGGCCTTTAGTGAAGTGCCACCACTGAACACAGCACATCTGCATGCAAGGCAGAGAATTACAGCACTAAAAACCCACCACTACCACCGGCAGTACTTGGAACTTGTCAGCACCTTACTGTAATCTCTGAGTGAGCAGCACCCTGTCTGTCCTCCGCAGGTTGATGAGCACCTATATCAGCTGCAACACGAGAAAGCTGATCTCCTGAAACGCATTGATGAGGACCAGGAGGATCTGAATGAACTTATGACAAAGCACAAGGCTCTGATTGCACAGGTAAAGAGTGTGATGAGGAGGAAATACACACAGGAACATGGGGTGAAAAAGGGATTGCTAGAAAGATATCCAGAGGGCATCATGGCTTCACACCACAGGGGAGGGTTAGAAAGATAACATGTAACCTGCTGGAATTGCATAGACATATTGCTAATACTTTTCAAACAATTAATTCTAATAATTCTAATGAGCAGTTTGAACATGCATACCCGGACACACGCACATGGAGAGTCATTCCAATATGGTTTGCACCAGCTAGTTTATTACTCTCCTGAAATCATTGTTTTTAATAGAAATGGCAGCTAGGGATCCTTTATCAAGTGTTAAACCTTGGATGTCTATGCAAGTAATCAAAGTAACACCTCAAATCCATCCAAAAAGTTGCCACTTAGAAGAACAAACTGGCTCAGAGTTTGTTGGTCATGAATTTATTACTTTTTTCCCAAGAAAAATGTCAACCAAAATGAAAAAAATTCAGGTTTCCACTGAAAACCTCAACACTGATGTTTTTTCTCCAGTTTTCAGTAGCCAAACTGCAAAGTTGTTTAAAACTGAAAAAGTTTAAAACCGAAAAGGTTGTTTTCCATTTTCACTGGAAATTGTATGATTTTCACTGAAAAATTTTCTTGGAAAAATTTCCATTTAAAAAAAATTGCAGAAAAAAAGTTTCAAAGAAAAATGTTGACAAGCTGAGTTTGGAGGTCCTTTGTGAGGTCCTCAGCCTTTGACCAGGGAGAGATTGGAAGAGGACATTGATGTGTTGAGGGTACTGGCTATGTGCCGGGAGTGTGTATGGATTTTATTTGAATAGCTTAAACATATTGTGACAGCACCAGAGATCTGACCTGTCTCAGTGTAGAAAAGATCAGAGTCTTCAAAGGTACAGTAGGGGTCCCATTTGGCCAGAGGTCCAGTATTTTCCAGAAATTTCCTGGACCATGAAAGGTCCATAGTAGCTTTGCGAGAGGAACAAGACTAAGGACTTACAGAATCAGCATTTGGGGATGACCCTGGTGATGTCATGGTTGATTAGCTCTGCAAAGAGTTGTCCCCAGAAGCTGAGAAATCGGGTGAGGTCAGTAGATTTATGCTTGCTTAATTCGGGACAGGAGCAGCTGCCCATTCAGATGTACTAAAAATTGCCTTTCCCTTGCCAGTCTTCAAAACAGAACTTCCTTGTGCATTTCCAGTTCTGCTCCAAGTTCTTTGTTTTGTCGCTATTGCTGGGGTTTCTGTTTTCACAGTCTGCAGTGGACATTACTCAGATTCGAGAGCTACAGACGCAGCTGGAGGAAGTGCAGAAAGAGAAACAAAGTCTTCAAGAGAAAGTAAGTCCTCCCCCTTCCCCTTAACGCTTGAAATATCTGGCAATAAGGTAGATCTGCCCAGTCACTAACTCAGACCTGGAGCAGATAGGCAATGAAGGCCTTCAAGAATCACTCGGTCCTTTGGCATCTCATTGCCAATCACAGGACTTAGGGCTTGTCTTCACTACCCGCCCGGATCCGCAGGTAGAAATCGATCTCTCGGGGATCGATTTATCGCGTCTTGTCGGGATGCGATAATCGATCCCCGAATCGACGCGCGTACTCCACCAGCCCAGGTAGGAGTAAGCGCCGTCGATGGGGGAGCCGCGGCGGTCGATTTGCCGCCGTCCTCACAGCGGGGTAAGTCGGATCAGATACGTTGAATTCAGCTATGCTATTCCCGTAGCTGAATTTGCATATCTGAAATCGATCCCCCCCCGTAGTGTAGACGTAGCCTCAGTGAGTATCAGAGGGTAGCCATGTTAGTCTGTATCCACAAAAACTTAGTGAGATACTCAGATCCCCTGGAATACTCCCATACGGAGGCATGTATAAGAATCCACTGAAGTTCTGAGTGTCAGTACTGAAATATAGGCTCTTTGGTGAGCTCATGTCCTTGGGGTGAATTCAAGTGAAATGTTTACCCGCTTATTGTCAGGAAATATCTCCTCTGTACAATACCACGGTCCCACTCCTCTAAGAGCAATAAAACAAGCACACACGTAAAAGCCTCCTTTTAGCTGCTGTAAACACTGCTTAGTATCGACTTTCCTCAGGGCAAAGCTGGGAAACTGGGTCAAACTGCATGTTCAGGAAGTCTATGGAAACCTGCAGGTGAACTTTCCTTGGGACTGGGGAAAACTCACACTTAAAAGGTTCTTTGAGAGCTGGAGAATTTACTGCTCATTCTCTTCGCTGTTGCAATTTCTTGAATTGTGATGTTCTCGCTGCAAGACCACAAGCCAGCCTCGTGCTGTGCACCACACCAGGGACAGAGGGAATATATCTCCTTCCACAACCTGACCTGGGGATTGTTCTTCCTTGTTCATGGCACCATGGCTCCAGTCCTGTACAGTGTGTCTTTAATATTAAGCACTCGAGAAGTGCCATTGACCGAGTGTTTTGCTCTCCCAGGCACCAGGAGTTGGACTCACTCACCGTAAGACAGAGTGGAGGGTTTGACAGACAGTTTGGAGAAAATAAGAAATATTTCCCGTCTGGGCCAAAAATACATTTTGAACCAAACTTTTACTGAGGTTTGAAAAGGGCTGGTTAGTTTTTCCCCTCATTGTTTCTGAGCCTTGGTCTAATCTTCTTTCCAAGGCTGCCTCTGGAGTTCCAGGTGCCAGCCAAAATCCCGCCCTGGGACAAAGTGCATAATTCCACACATATACCGTCCTCTAAAGATTTGAGAGGAAACCCTCCCCACCCAACCGGGTGAAAAATTGTAATGAATTGTCTGCACAATCTTCACACAAACAATACCACAGGAAGCTTGGGAGTATGGCTGCCATCTCCGAGGTACAAAAAAGCGGGACATCAGGGATAATCCTGAGCCCATAAAACTGGACAGCTGGCAGTGTGTAGTGAGCGCCTTACAGATTTCCCAGGTCAGTTACCTCAAAAAAGTGATGTTCCTGGGAAAACCTGGACAGGTGCCAACCCTCCTTGTGCGGCAGTAGCTTCTGTACAGCACAGCACTTCCAGTGTGTTTTGAGACGGGACTGTTGAAATCTCTCTATCCCCAGTGGATTTGGTGCAGCCATGAGAAGTCTGCAGGGTAGACAATAGCGCAGAGTGGGATTAATAAAAGAGGGCTGAAAGGGGCTGAGGAGCATTTGAGCTGGTTCTGACGTTTCCAACCAAAAGCCTGACGAATCATGACCCCTGTCTTTCCCCCACCCTCTTCTCTAAAACAGCTGCAGGTGGCTCAGGCCCGGATTGCTTACGTGGAGCAGTCGATGGTCGAACGCTCAATCGTCAGTCGACAGGAAGCGCTGATCTGCGATCTGGAGAACAAGCTGGAGTTTCAGAGTGTGCAGATCAAGCGGTTCGAGGTACGGCGTATTTCTTAGCCTCTTATTTGCCTCTAACACACAAAGGGAAAATCCCTGTGAAAAAAGTGGTTGCCTTTGGGACAGGCATGTGCACTGGCAATGCCCCCTCCCATCCCTCTCCTGCAATGTCAACCATCCTGTCCAGGTGATAGATTGGCCTGCATCATGGTGTGCTCCAAAGCAATGCAGCTACTTCTGGTGTGGAGAGAAGAGACCAAGTGGCTCACAGCGTAGTGCAAAACAGTAGGACGAGAAGCTCTGGAAACCACAGCAGACTCCTAGCCTTATGAAAATTGCCCTGGGATCTTTCCTACCCAGAGCAGAGAGCAGCTTGTGTGGTCACATCTGTAATGCCCCCAAAGCATGGAACCCTTTGCATTGCCCTTGGAAGGGTGAGAGGCCGAGTCAGCTCAAGCCTTCTCTTCTGGAATCTGTGGCTCTGACCAGTCTGTGTATTTCATACCAGGGAGGTTAATTATTCCTGCTTTATTTTATTGCTGTATTTACTGCAAGCCAGCAGTGTGCTCAGTGCTATAAAAGCATGGAAGGAAATACGGCCCCTGCCTCAAGGTGTATAGCAATATATTTATTTACTACTCAGCACATTGATCAAAGTGCCTTTCAGACAGTGTCACAGGGCTGTGTGGCATAGTCCAAACTCCAGCACATTCAAATCAGTCAAGGTATGGTAGGTACATCAGTATACATATAGAACAACCTAGGCGCTTAAACCCTGGCCTATATTCGTTTATGCTCATTTCCTTTCATGCCATGAGATAAAATATAAATACCCATCCCCACCCCCACTTACATATGACTAATTGAGGGGAGGCCAAGAACATGTTGTAGGGTCACTTCACAATGATGGCGACATAGACAGCCCTGAGCAGCTGGGCCCGGCCCAGCAGGAGAGCTGTCTCTAAAGGAAAGGCATTTCAGAGTTACCCAGGCTGCACTGGTGGCTCTTTATTTCCCTCAGGCTGTTTAACCCTTTGTGTCTGTGAACCCCAAAGCTCATTCTCTGGCAGCCTCCTGTGAGGTCATTGCCATTCGGTGGGTGCCCTTGGTGCGGCTCACCTCCCATCACCTCCTCTTTGATCCCATCCGTCCTCTGACACCTAAGCTGAGATACAGACACCAAGAGGCCTTGGGAAATGACAGGCCACTTCCATATCGGAGCCTCTCTGCTCACATTGCCACAAGCCTTGCTTTCATCCTTCCTTCAGTTCCTGCCTATCTAATCCGGAGTAGCAGAGCCCATCAGCTGCTCTGTGGTGAGATGTAGCTAGGACAGGCTCTGTGACCTGGACTCCATTGAGAGTTCCTGGAGTGACTCTGCAGAGATCAGGCCTTCCATCATTCTGCGTTTGCCAGTTCTGCTGCGCAGTGCCAGCTTTCAGTTAGACCTGTCGAGGATGCTGTGATTGATCCTGGAGCTGAAGGCTGGGAGTGCTAATGTGAGCTGTTGTTTTAAATGAAGGATAGCTGAGAGATCAAAATATTTGTACAGTACCATGTGTTTGTCTCAGTCGGGTGAGTTCTAATGTGTCTGCTTTAAACATGGGGAAAGGGAAATATACCAGCAGGATGGGAAAGGAGAGAGGAAATGTAATGCAATGCGGCGCTTGCCTCACAAATTGTTTCCCTGCTCTAGGCGATGAGTAATGAATGATGGGGACACAGAAGGGCCACTGTGTGCCGCTACTGCATTGTGACTGGAGCACTGCCGAAGCTCTCAGGGGTCTTAAAACTGCCCACAATAAGTGCAATGGGCTATACCAGGGGTAGGCAACCTATGGCACGCGTGCCGAAGGCGGCACATGAGCTGATTTTCAGTGGCACTCACACTGCCCAGGTCCTGGCCACCGGTCCGGGGGGCTCTGCATTTTAATTTAATTTTAAATGAAGCTTCTTTAACATTTTAAAAACCTTATTTACTTTAGATACAACAATAGTTTAGTTATATATTATAGACTTCTAGAAAGAGACCGTCTAAAAACGTTAAAATGTATTACCGGCACGCGAAACCTTAAATCAGAGTGAATAAATGAAGACTCGGCACACCACTTCTGAAAGGTTGCCGACCTCTGGGCTATACAATGAAATTAAAGAGCCATCATTTTAAAGCCAACCAAAGGAAACAATGCTTTGTGGAGTTCACAGTCAGCCTGTATGGAATTCATTGCATCACAGGATCACTAGACAAACACGAGCTGCTTAATATCAGGACCATTATGAGCATTTGCGTCAATGTTTGATACAATAATAAGTATATATAAACTTCATGCTTCAAGGCATCAGCTGACCTTCTGTAGGGGTCAGGAAGGAAGAGCATTCCTCCAAGTACATCACTATAAAAGAGTAAAGAATGGGGAAAAAACTCTTTGTAATCTTTTATTTCAGAAAACCCCTTTGCCTTTTGTCCCCCTCCCTATCACTCCAGATGCTTGTCCTTCGGTTGCGAGACAGTGTAATAAAGATGGGTGAGGAGTTGGAGAAGGCGGCAGAGTCGGAGGCTCGAGAGAAGGAGAACACCAAGTATTACCAGATGCGCATGGAGGAGATGAAAGCAGATATGAATGAGCTGGTGCAGAGAGAATTGGAAGCCAGTCACAGGCGTATG
Source organism: Emys orbicularis (assembly GCF_028017835.1). Classification (NCBI taxonomy): domain Eukaryota; kingdom Metazoa; phylum Chordata; order Testudines; family Emydidae; genus Emys; species Emys orbicularis. The sequence continues at coordinate 31,197,145 of NC_088698.1, forward strand.
GAGCTGGTAAGAAGAGGAGTGGGCTATCATATAAGAGAGGGTATTGCCTTGTGTCAGATGCCAATGGACTGTCCTAGGCTGGGGTGCTGGGAAGGGCGCATTGCGGCATCAGTACCTCTTTATGCCTCATGGATATGACCCGGTTTTTTTCAGATAATCAAGTCTGGTTACCACTTGCCCAGCTCTGCATTGTTCTGAGATCTCCATCACTCGGGTGCTTAGATACTTGACTGGATTTATTCTGGGGCTGTGTTGCCTTTTAGTGGTTAGTTAGAACATAATTGCCAGATGCGTGTACGGTGCATGGGAAGCAGAGACATGCATGAGCTGCCACGGCAGATGCAGGTTTAATTCATCCTGCCCTACGTCTTGGGGCCTTCTAGATATAAACCAGTTTCTATCCAGCAGCCTTTCACGTGGGTGCTGCTCTGCTGTGCTATGAAATCTAATAGTTGGCACATATCATAACAACATACACCGGGGGGATGCTGTGATGCTGGAAAATAAATTATGTCCTGAGTTGTGCTAACTAATTGGCCTAGCCTAGCCAGTCTGCGCTCAGTCCCAGCATGCTGGGAGGGTCCTGTAGAGTTTGCAATGCCCATTGCTGTCTGTTGCACACCATTTTTTCTTTGGAAGCCTCCCAATAACCTGCAGATTGGCCCAAGGGTCCCGGAACAACAGGTAATTTTCTGCTTGATGTTCTGTGTGCTCGATATTTCGAGAGAGGTCTAACCAATTTATTGTTCGAGTTGGCCCTCAAGCAGGGTAAGTAATGTTTTACGGGCCACTTCCTCCCACTGCTTGTCCTGGATTTCTCTAATGTCAGCCACATCAGGTTTGGTTTTGACAAGCGGAGCGCTGCGAGCAATCAGCGCAGCTCTCTGGTGGTGCGGGATATCGCTTTCCCTCCCCTCTCATGCCCAAATCCTTTAACTGAGCCTGTTATTCTCGCCTTCTAGCATCCCACTCTTCACGTAGCCTTGGCCAGTGCAGCTAGGCAGTCCCTGTAGTGATTGGTTTTATCAAATAAAGGAATTGCTTTGCCTCCTCAGCTCCAACAAATACTGAGAACTTTAGCCAGACCAGTGCTGGTTGGGAATTTTCCAACAACACCGTTTTTTCAGACAATGCCGATTTGTCAAACCCAAAACGTTTTATGGAAATGTCCAGTTTTGATGAACTTTCATTGACTCGCAGGCAGGATTCCAGGTGGGCTACCAGGTTCTGCAGCTCCAGAGCATCCCTGCTGTGAGACTGGGGCCTGCTGGCCTGAGAGTCTGCAAGTCCTGGGATAGTCTGCGTGGCGGAGCTGCCCTGAGGCCAGGGGCTCTGGGAGCCCCGGCATCTGTTGACTGAAATTGATAATGATTCTTGTCTGTTTCCCGGCTGGCAGTGGTGAAACTGATCAGAATCCGGACGATCTCCATCAGCAGCTGCCGGGGCCCAGGGAACACATTTTGTTTCAGAAACACCGTGTATTGGTGTTTCCAAAATGAAAAGTTTTCAGAATTTCCAGTTCACAGGACATTTTTTAAAAATGTGGTTTATTGGACGAGGACTGAGAAACGGGAGGAGCAGCCTTAGGCCAGCACGTGTGTAGTCCTGAGTGCAGTGCCCTCGGCCATCCACCAGGCAAAGGAGCTGGGCGTAGTTGTGTTTCTGCCCTTACCCTGGAGATCCTGAACGTTCGTGTGTTTGCAGTATCATAGAGGATGTTTTCCTGTGTTAATTTTCAAGGGAAGGGGTGGATTTGGGGGATGTTACTTCACGGGTGATTATTATTGATGTAATATTTTATGACAGGCTTTCGGTAATAGGGTGTGACTTGTTGCGTGGTGTTCCCTTCTCCTCCATGCGAGGGGAGGATGCGCTCTCGTCTCATCTCTTCTCCCATTCATAATTGTGCACCCCACTTACTCTCCTGTTCCTCACTGCATAGCACCCCTGGCAACCAGAGCAATTGCTTACATAGAAGAGTAGAGCTCCATTCGTCGTTCTCCCAGCATGTGTTCCGTTGTAACATGGGGTTACAGTATGGAAAAGGTTGTAAACCACTGATCCAGAATGATCAATAGTAAACCCTTCTATTCACCCAGCTGCCCTATCCCTCCTTCCCCATCTCATGATGTTGAACAGAGGCACAACTAGGAGCCATCCACAATGGCCAGTGTGTCTTGGTGCATTGAGACAGGAAGGGAGAAATTTGAATGGAAAGAGACTTAACTCATGTCACAAGTTTCCCTTTTGCATCCATTCATCTGAACTGTACAGCCCGCAAAAGAGAGGACTTTCTCCATCCAAGTAGCACATTAATCAGTTGTGATGAACAATTTACCTGCTCTAAATGTACAAAACCCAGGAAAAGGTGTTTTAGTCTGAGTGATTTTTGTTGCGAGGGGCTGAAACGCACTTTGTCTTAGGTATGTTTGTATGCAAATTTTGTATAGATGGCCAGAAAATTCTGTCTAGAAAGGACCCACTCTCCCCCAGGAATGAAAGGAAATCTATCAAATGTTCCGATCAATTCCTTAATTCCATCTGAACCAGCTCTAGGCTGCACTCACAATTAAAGAGCACTGGATACTTGGCTAATTCCAAGAATGTGTATTTGCCATTTTTGCAGACTCTAGTGGTTTAGCTAATTCAGAAGGGCATTCGGTAGAAATGCATCATTTTTGAAACCTTGGATGTTAGAAGAGTGCACAGGTTTTGTTAATTGCATTTGGAAAATATAAGCGTAAACATAAACAAAGAATTTTTGAATGCTTCATTGAGACATTTATGGGGCTGATGTAACACAACACCGGGTACTTCAATTTCTAGGGCTAGGGTTTTGAAGAACCTAAGGCATCGGCGAGAATCCTAGTTTATGCCTCTACCTGAGACAACACAAAAACCCCGTAAAAATAACAGAGCCATAAGCAAAGGCTAAAGACATGTAGGTTGATTTAAATTTACCCAGATACCAAGATATCTGCGTTTGTCTGACCTCTGCTGCCCAAATGCATGAGCCTAATGGAAAGTAGTTAAGGAACACTGCTGTGCTAGGAGGTAAGGCCCTTCAGAAAACATTCGGGCACATCCAATGCCCATTGCCCAGGCTTGTAAGATGAGCCACAAAAAAATCTCTTCATCCAGTGGAGGTGGGGATGGACCATTGTGTGTGGAGGGGTTGGATGAAGACCTTCTAGTGAGTTATGTTGGAATCCAGTGAGTATTTTGAGCAAACACTGAGCAGCAGAGTCTAGTATTCCCTGAAAGTGAAGGCATTCCTTAGGATTGTGTGTACTTTTAATAATGTTTAAATAAAACATTGCAGGAGAGCTGTGATCTCAGTGCCCAGCCATGCTTGTCAACTGGTGGTGAGAACATAAATAGTTAATAGACAACCACTTATGGCTCTGCTCCTGTTAAATCCAACATAAATTATAAATACTGCATGAATTATTCATTTAACAGTACTTCAGCCCTAGTCTGCACCTACCAAAATAAATAAATAAATGAAATAAACACAATTCTTCCTTTGTCCTCTGTGGGGTTTGGCCCCTCATTCCACTAAGTGAATTGGAGAAATGGAAGGAAGAGACTTATTTATTGTGCAGGTGGATTTTCAAAATTCAGTGTTCCTTCTAAGAGTGCTAAAAATTGCATTTGCAATGCTCAGATATGTGTGAATACATAAAATGCCAATAGGTCACGTCTAGCAGTGGTGAAGCCATAGGAAAATTTACGTCTAAAGGGAAATTGTTTTCCACCATGCCACTAACTTAAACCAGTGGCAAACTTGCCCAAACTCATTGTTTCCTCATGGAGATTTTTTGTAAAAGGTCTGCACAGTGGAACAAAAATAATGCTCTGTGCACAGGAGTGCGGGCTGGGAACGTGCTGCTTTATTCCAACCTCATCATAAAAAACAAAATAAAATTGTATGTGCTGGGGGTGTGGGAGGGGGGATGGCTCCCACTGACAGAGAGGAAGTAGGAAGGCGTGGAACATAGATCCATCCCCTAATACTTTGGGTAATTCAGTTATCCCTATGGTGACCACTTTACTACAGAGTTCAGGTTGGTGTCAGTGCCCTCAGTACTGACTTGTGCTTAGTGGAGATACTACCTTGGCATCTGAGCTGGGCCGAAGAGCTGGAATTTCAGTCTGAATCCACAGGCTCTTGGTGAGTGACTCAAACCTGGACATTTGGGGGATAGGAGCATCCAGGTCCCTATTCCATTATCCATTGTGGAAAATTCCGACAAGGCGCAAGGACTCGTTGGCCCCAAGGCAAAGGGCCAGGAGCCATAACATTTGCTTTGCTTTATTAATCCTCCACACGAGAGGACCTTATTTACAAGAGCCCACTCTGACGTTAGTTTTCGGTGCTTGCTTCCTCATGGAGTAAGTGGCGTGTGCTCAGGGGCATCTAGCTCTCCTCTTCTGTTGTGTGTGGAAAAAGTATCTGCCCAGAAGCTATGTCTCCTCCTCCTGAAAGATGTGGATCTGCAGGACGTGCTCAGGGCTGCTGGCGGCTTCTCTTCTCTCCAGCGCAGTGCTGAGCGCCCAGAGGTTAAAAGCTTTAGTCCCAGCCACCTGTTCTCTGTGCTACAGCGGAAACTGAAATCCTCGTCTCTTTTTTGACATGACCCTGAGTTAGCTGACTATTTAGAATAAACCCCTGGGAGCTTAAAAGCAAAACCAGCTCTCTTCTAATCTTATGTGCACACTCGTTCATTATGGGCTTGATAGGGGAATTACAGGGTGAAATTCTTTGGCCTGTGTTATACAGGAGAGGTCAGACTAGATAATCATAAGGGTTCCTTCGGGCCTTAAATGTTACTGGGCAGATCTTCAGCTGGGTTAAACTGTCATAGCTGCGATTGAGGCCCCAATAGAGCTATGACCATTTACATCAGCTGAGGACCTGCCCCTATACATCTGTTAGTTATTGCAGGCTACCAGGCGCATGCTGGTCAGGTTACACAGCTGGGCTGTTATATAGGGGTATGCACGAGTAGGGGTAGGCTGTAAGCTTTGTCACGGGCCTTGGAGAGTCCGTGAGGATTTTCAGGAGGCCTATTCCCAGCTACCCCGCTCTGGAGGGGGGTGAGGGGGGCCCGCACTGCCCAAGCATCCCAGGAGTAGCTGCAGGTATCAGTAGCCATCTTTGAAAAGGCAGGGTCCTCGGCAATTGCTGCGGGGAGTCCCCATTGTGTGCCTTGTCCTGGCCCGGCAGTTTTCAGTGCTAGTTTGTGCAGTTCTGGCAGGGCATTCCCCTTTGCAACTGCAGATTTCCTGGCACAGAGATGGCTAAATGCATGACATAGATTCCAATTAAGAACTATAGGTTTCCTAGATCTGCATTTTAATTATTCATACTATCTCTACAAATATCAAAGTTAATACAAAGTAAATTTAAAGCACTTGTTGAAAGCACACCAGAGTGGATATCTTGCAGTAGAGGTACCTGTTTGTGCTTAACATTGTTGCTTACTGAACTATCTACAGCTGTTTGTATTTTAAGAGAGGAAAAAAACTCCCTGAGGGCTGGGATTACAGCTTGAAATGCAAAGAGGTCAACAGCACCAGTGGGAGTTTTCCACACATTAAAATGCCCTCAAAGGCCATGCAGTGTAATGAAATTCTCTAGCGGAACAATCAGTAGTCATACAACATGCCCAACTGACATAACTAGGGCCCTACCAAATTCATGGTCCATTTTGGTCAATTTCATGGTCATAGGATTTTTAAAATCATAAATTTCATGATTTCAGCTATTTAAATCTGAAATGTCAGGGTGTTGTAATTGTAGGGGTCCTGATCCAAAAAGGAGTTGTGGGGGAGTCGCAAGGGTATTGTGTGGGGGGGGGGAGGTTGTGGTACTGCTACCCTTACTTCTGCACTGCTACTGGCGGTGGTGCTGCCTTCAGAGCTGGGCAGCTGGAGAGTGGCAGCTGTTGGCCGGGAGCCCAGCTCTGAAGGCAGAGCTGCCGCCAGCAGCAGCGCAGAAGTAAGGGGGGCATGGGATGGTATTGCCACCTTTACTTCTGTGCTGCTAACTGCAGAGTTGGGCACCCGGCCAACAGATGCCACTCTCCAGCCGCCTAGTCTGAAGGCAGCGCAGAAGTAAGGGTGGCAATACCGCGACACCTCTATAATAATCCTGTGACTCCTCTGCAACTCCCTTTTGGGTCAGGACCCCCAATTTGAGAAACGCTGGTCTCCCCCATGAAATCTGTATAGTATAGGGTAAAAGCACACAAAAGACCAGATTTCACGGTCCGTGACACGTTTTTCATGGCCATGAATTTGGTAGGCATAACAGGTTACACGTTCCTTCCCTAGGCTGGGCTTCTACAGCATTTGTGGTGCCCCTGCAGAGAGAGGCTCCACTCACCATGGTCCTGCCTCTTCACAGAAGCGTGGGGGTACCCCTATGCTTGGGAGGGGTGGCAATGAGAGAGGGAGCACCCTTTTCACAGTTCATGCAAGATAATGTCTCTGTATCATGACATGTGTTTGGCAGCTAAGGGTAATGGTGCAATCAGACAGAAGCATCCTGGAAGTGTTTGTGTAACTGTAGCATCTGTGAAGTTCAGTGGAAAGCCTCCAGTTTTTCACAGCTGAGAGTCAGGCCTAAGCAGGACCATTCTGCACATGCTGGATGTGTTGCTAACACGGCCCATGTGAATAAGGTAAGCTGTGATCTGCAGGAGAACTAGTCTGACCTGCACATCACAGGCCACTGAATCCCACCTACCCCCTTGTATTGAAGCCAATAACCTGAATTAGACTAGAGTATTACAGCCCTTAGGAGACTGCACTATTGTGTGCCTCAGGCAGACAATACCATCAGTGCCTGAGGCCCCTGCAATGGCAGGGAACTGCTTTGGTGAGGTGTACCCAGATGATCTCAGCAGTGCTAGCAATCTCCTGCCCTGCTTCATCATCCCAGGCCCAGACTTCCATGGAGCACACGCAGAGGGGCCTCAAAGGGGAGCCTGGGATAAGGGTCAGGGATGGTGCTGAGTGATAGCAAGCTTCCCATTCTCCCTGGGTAAGGGATATCTTGGGCCAGGATCAGGGAATCAAAGAGAATGACAGCTGGCGAGAGTGTTCTCCAAGACTCCGTGTGTGCTGTGGCGGGAGAATGACTTGCTAAGTTAGAACCCTCTAGACCTGCACTCAGGCTAAAGCTTCCAGGTTGTAATTCTGATTCCTGGTGTAATAATTAGTTCTCAGCCTCTGGACCTGGTTAACAATGTCAGTCACTGTCCAGCCTTCCCCTGGCTTTCAACAAGTTCAGCAGCACACAGGTGGCCAGATTCTGATCTCAGTTAATGTGATTCCGAGATGCAGCCGCTGCCACTTCATACCAGTGTGGCAGAGAGGAGAATCTGACCTTTATCTTAAAACCAAGCATGTACAAGTTTACTTTAACGTTTCTAAATGTTTCTTCTATTAATAGATGTGAAACTTTGAGCACTGTTAACTATTTTAACTACTTGAGATCTCAAGTATTTCTTCAAAAAATCCCATCTGGAAGGTATTTTAGGCTACAGTCACAGTGTAAATAACACCTTTTATGGTTCTCATGACAGAAGATAGCCTTCCTAATTACAGTAGTGTTATCAGCGTGCTATCCAGAACGGCTTAGCACATTATAGCCTTGGTGTTTACAAACTGTTTTCATTTGCAAGGCTTAATGGTTTCTCAGTCTTTGCTGGGAGCTTGATAGAAGAAACACAGGTATTTATACTCTTAGTAAGGTGTATGGACTGCTGCTGGATTCTCAAAGGGGTTGCACTATAAAGCAAATTAAAGGATATCAACCGAATTTTAACTAAATGCTTTGAACAGCCGATGACCAACTTACAGCCCCCATCCCTGAACATTCCCGGCACAGGTCTTTTGGAGTTGTGCCTTTCCCTAAAAGCGAATGACTTTGCTTGATATCATCTGTGGTTAAATTTAGCTAAAATCAATCTCTCTAAGCCCCACTTTGAGATGAAAGAGCATGATACGAAAAGCTTTCATTGGGCAATCTACCTTAGCATAATTAGATCCAGCGCATATAAGACGTACAGTTTTGTTTCGTCATTGGGGGGGGAAAATTCTATAGCAATTAATCGGCACTTGCAGTTGCTAGTACCAATTACAAATAAAGCCTGTGTTTGAAAGATTAGAAACAGATACTAATCTCGTCTCGCCTGAGAGTTAGACTGGAAATTTCATCACTTCAAACTTGCTGAAAACCTCAAAGTTAATTACTTAATTAAAAATAATAATGATTGATGAATGCTGCAGGTGTACGTTAAATTATTCAAATAGAGCCGATCCAAACATCTATAATTAGATTACACTTCACTTAAAGGTGGATGGGAAATTTGACAAAGTTTATGTTGCGACAGCAGAATACACTCAAAAACAATAGAGAGACATGAAGGAGCTGTAATGAATTTTCCAAGTCTTCTGACCACAAATCCATTATAGACTAAGTCACACTAAATTATTTCACTTTGGCTAATCTCTGCTTTGCCTTATCTTGAAATGCTTTTGAGGCCAATTAAACACCATTTGAGCTGTAAGAAAGAGAGGCTTGTAAATCCCTTTTCAGAGCCTTGGCGCTGGCTTAGGCTGATGAGGCAGCAAGTGGGATGGCCAGGTAGGATGTTGTTCTTAGCCATTGCCTGGGTGGTTATTTCCATGCAGGAGACTGGAAACTCTGTGGGCTGGATTCTCCCGTTTGGAACACTCAGTGGCCTTAAATCAGCCAGAGACTCCCAGTGGAGAATTGCCCCTGTGTAGGGAGAATCTGCACTGGTGTGGAGCAGACATAGTCTGGTGTAAGAGTGGCTGTGTCATGGACGCGGGGGTGTGTGTGTGCGCGCAGGACAGTTTGGGGATGCCAAAGCTGAGCCCCACTCCACCTATCCTCCCCCGGCAGAAGGGACCTGCTGTCAGCAGCCTGTCTCAGAGAGGACCCCTCCTGCTGGCCCGGGTGGCTCTAAATAAGGAGGCTGGAACCTGCTCCCATTTTTCACTGCACTCGAGCCCAGCTCTGACCTAGCAGAGAACTGGGGCATGTGAGTCAGCACTTGCAGCTTCCTTTTGATCGTATCCTTGGGCTGCTGCCCTCACACCTTGCCCGAGGGGGCCTTGCCAACATTAACTTCCTGGGATTGCCACCAATGTCAGCGTGAGCTCCTTCTCTGGGTGTCGGCAGGCTGAATCTATGGAGAGTGGCTGCCTCTCTAGCCCCAACTCCTACCTCCTATCCCCAGGCCCAGGAGGTTTCCCAGCCTTTCCAGCCGGTCTCTGCCTGGATCCATCAGATTTTCATCTCTTCTTTCCACAGAAGGCAGAGGGGAGGATCTGTCCTCCTGATACAAACATACCTGAATCTGGGGTCTGGCAGGTTGAGCCACAGTCAGGCCTCAGCATGGCTCAAATCTAAACATGACCCAACACCACGGGTGGTTCTCACCACAGAAAAACCATCTCGCTGTCTAGCAACAACTTTAGGCGAGGCTTGAGCTTGACAGGATGGTAGGCCCAGCCTTCCCACTCCCACTTCCAAGGGGGGCTCTCTGTGCCAAGAGGATGCTATCTCGCATCCAGGTCTTGAAGACCACAGGGCATGGGTGTAACTCAGTCTAAGACAAGCAAAGGAAATGCAGAGTAGGCTTGTGATTTGGATTTTCTCCTGCATGTCTGTCAAAACTGCCATCAGGTGTCAGTAAATAAATGTCTTACTAGTTCCCCGATGCCTTGACAGAGCCATGCAACTCCATTTGCAGGCTCAGCAGAATTCTGTCATTCCCTATTTATGGTTTCATCCGTTTTTAAAGGAATGTGTTTTGTATGAGTTTTGCCTTAATAGTGTTTTCTTTCTGTGATTATTCCAGCTGTTGATAAATTGTTTAGTCAATTGCTCGACCACACTTTGGGCCATTATGAAATATACTCTAGCCCAAATAACCAGTGTCAATAAGGTTTATTAATATGGTACAGGAAAAAGACTTTGTACGAGTCTACGAAGAGCAATCCTGTGGAGTGATGGTGCATTCACCTTTCATAGAAGGTGTGATCCCCAAAGTTACATCCCTAAAGCCATCTTTATATACCCTATTTGTGTACCAGTAAAAGGTACTATATACGTGACCTGAAACTAGATTCAGTTAATCAGTTTTTTACCTTGTTCGTTACCGGTATCATGGTGTACTGCCCATTTATCTTTTGTTCTGAACCCATGTGTACCAGGTAATGATGCACCCTTATCTTTGTTCTGGGTGCAAGCATTCCAGGCACTAAGGGGTGTGAAGACAGCTCCTAGGCTGGCACCAGGGTAAATAGATTTGTGAGAGTAACTTCTTATCTGTTGTAATGAGGAAACAATTATGTATCCTGATACTGACAGTTTTCCTATCTTAAGACAAAGCTTACTTCAGCGAATGCAAGGTATTATGGGATACTTAGTATAAGTGAATATGATTATAATAAAGATACAGACCAGTATGGGATCTATAACTGCTATAATAATGCTTAATAGCATGTATGCTTAAATGCTTGGAATACATATTGCGGATAGTATTATTAGCATAATATGTATGTATGCTAGCCAGCGTATATTAATCAACATAGCCACTGTGTTTACTGGCAGGAATATTCATGGAAAGAACACGTGTTTAAGTGAATATTGGAGACTGTTTGTGGAAAGCAAATTCTGAATTTGCAGTCTTTACTATTCACACCAGAAACCTGACTCTAAAAGTTATGCTCCTCCAGTGGGAGGAGCAGAAACAATACCATGTGACCTATGTATCCAATCAAACCTGAACAACATAGTTTGAATTTCAAATATGGATCATTTGCAACGAACTGCCAACAGACAGTCGACTCCCCAAGAAGATTTTGTTGAAATAATTTCAAATGACCTTGAGAACATGTCAGGTGCTTGTCAATAGGTCACGAACCATTAAATGAGGCAAATTGTATAAATTATCCACCACGAACTATTCACTGCACTCTGATCATGCTCTCCTTGTCCTCCAAGCCATTGCAGCTGAGGGTTTGAGCAGTTCTCATCCTTTTATTTGCAGACACCTTGGTCACTGCTGGCCTTGCTTTGCCTTCCCATTTCCAACAAGTAGAGGAGATTCTGCTCAGCTCTTGTCTCAGCTGGATTAGAGTCGTGATTGCAAAAAGAAACCCAAAGCCCCTTCATTTGGCCTCGTCAATAGCACACTGTGTTCTAACAAATTGCCCAGCCTGGAAAGAGGCTTATCACACAGCTTTAAATCATGTCCTCTTCTAGGCACCGGAGGTAATGCTGCATAATGTTAGCAAACTCTAGAGCAAAAGCGCCAGATTCTGATCTCTGTGACACCAGTAAAGGCAATGCAGTTACTACTCTGGATTTACACTGGAGTAACTGCGAACATAACCTGACCCACAATCAATAATTACAGACAGTAAGAACCTCCAGCCTGGAAAGCGTTTGACACTTTAAGGCTAGGTCTACACTACCCGCCTGAATCGGCGGGTAGAAATCGACCTCTCGGGGATCGATTTATCGCGTCCCGTTGGGACGCGACAATCGATCCCCGAATCGACGCTCTTACTCCACCAGCGAAGGTGGGAGTAAGCGCCGTCGACGGGAAGCCGCAGAGGTCGATTTTGCCGCCGTCCCTACAGCAGGGTAAGTCGGCTGCGATACGTCGAATTCAGCTACGCTATTCGCGTAGCTGAATTTGCGTATCTTAAATCGACCCCCCCCCTTGAGTGAAGACGTACCCTAAGTGTTTCAAGCATGTTAGCATGCATAATAAAACCCCATTGTCCTTGCATTCTCTCACTACCTGTTATGTACACTGCACTTGTCTTTTACTCTTTTACTTCACTGCTTGCTGCCAAATGGAAGGTAATCTCTGGTTGGATCACTGGTTTGCTTTAAAATGTTTCTATTGAAGCTAAACAGAGTGTGCTGCATGGCTTGGATTCATTGAACCTAGCTTCGCTATTTTTTTTCTGGAGCATTCACAAAGCGGAAATAATATTTTCCCAGCACAGTGTCTCTCTTTCTCTATGCCACACTGGAAGATGTGTGGCAGATCAGTCTGGGAATCGCAGTGTCCACAAAGGACAATATGAAAGGGGAAGTTCAAAGAAGTATTTGAGGCAAAGGGCGATCTCAGGGGAAGAGCATTGGGCTCATTTTCATAACTGAGCAGCATTGACAATTGCATTAGAAGGGCAGTGTTCCTTGCTTTGCTGATGACATATATTGCCAGAATTTTGATGTTTAATTAGATCAGCAGTAAATGGTCTTGTATGAAATCTTATTTGAAGAATGTCAAGGCTGGGAACTTTAAGCATGTGACAACAGTTGAATTGCAAAATTTTCTGTATAGATTTTGAAGACAAGGTTTCCTCACTGCGACAAATAGATTTTTGCTACATATGGCTTTTGTTATACAATAACAATGGCAGCCTGAATTCTCTTCCCTATTATCTTGGAAGACTTTAATTCATATTCCAAGTCGGGTAATATTAACCTCAGCTTTCTAAAATAAATGCTTTTGAACTATTGACTGTACGGTATTGTACAGGGTTTTTTTTGACAGTGCTGTACATTAAGGCAATTTATCCACCCACGTAGTCGGTAGGAAAATCCAATTTGGGCCACTTTGCATAAATAGATGGTACATCTATCAAATAAAGTATATTTTAGCAGGAATTACAGTAATAATCGGGGTGATTTCCACATGGAATAACTGGCAGTTCTTCTTTGATCCTGAGTAACTAGCGATTAAATAATTACACGGTAGATACACATAAGATTAGTACAAACAGGAGACAGATCTTTAGAAAAGCTGCAAGTATGGAAAGGTTCCTGAATCCGTTTAGCATCTCAAGCCATCTATAGACCAACCCACTACTGGTTAGTGCCACCTCGTCAGTGAACACCCAGCACCTGTCCTATGCTTTACTGCGACAATTCTGTCCTCCATACACCCTCAACAAACTCCTTCTCTCCGCTTCCCCTGTTAGCTCAGCCAGCTCCCCTTTGCAATCCCAGCAGCCTTGCTTGCTTCCTGAGATTCCAGTGGCCCTCTCAACTAAACTGGTCACCCTTTAGCACCAGCTGATAGAGAAATGCATGGAAATAACAATCCCACAGCTAGAATCCTTCCAGCCCAGAGCTCCATGAGTTATTTCCTTGTGTCTGATAAGTGTTGCGATACACAATAGAGCAAATGGTCCCTTCAGCTGTGATATTCATTCCATCTGTGCTCCTTGGTGTGACTTGAGGTAAATGAATTGCAACACAAACCACTGGGGGTCATGCAGGCAGCAGGAGCGGCTGATTAGAGCAACATTCATGCACTCTAAATAGCCCGAGGTTCTCAGAGTCGCCTCTCAGAGTTTTTGAATGGAGAGGGTAGATCAGTCTTCATCAGTCTTGCTTGCAGAAAAGGGGGGTGATTACAGTTTCCAGCTTACATCACTCTGGAGAAGTGGTTCTCAACCAGGGCTACGCGTACCCCGAGGTACTCAGAGGTCTGCCAGGGGGTACATCAACTCATCTAGATGTTTGCCTAGTTTTACAGCAGGCTACATAAAAAGCACTAGCGAAGTCAGTACAAACTAACATTTCATACAGACAATGACTGGTTTACACTGCTCTATATACTACACACTGAAATGCAAGTACAATATTTATATTCCAGTTGATTTATTTTATAATTATGTGGTACAATTGAGAAAGCAAGCCATTTTTCAGTAACAGTGTGCTGGGACACTTTTGGATTTTTATGTCTGATTTTGTAAGCGAGTCGTTTTTAAGTGAGGTGGAACCTGGGGGTACACACGACAAATCAGACTCCTGGAAGGGGGACAGCCGTCTGGAAAGGTTGAGAGCCACTGCTCTGGAGGGCGCTGCCTTGGAAAGCGCTGTGCTGAATTACACTCAAGCCAAATTGTTCTTCGGATTGAGAATAGCGCTTCCTACCTGAAAGCGCTACAGCAGTGCTTCTCAACCTATTTACCATCCAATACTACCTGTATGGCCCTGAGGGTGTCACATGGACCGCAGCTCTGTGCCGATTGGGCTGTGAGCGGCCTGCGGGCCGCAGGTTGAGAACCGCTGCGCTACAGGAACGACCTGCGGGAGCACTGACGTCTCACACTCGGTACGTGTGTATTGAAATGAAGCGTTTGGGTGAGTGGATGGAACTGATCCTCCCGTCGGAGACACTGGCCCGAAATCAGCCAGGAAGCCTGGAGAAAGTGTCAGAGACCTCGCCCACCCCTGGGGGTGTGTACTGGGGCGGAGTAAAGAGCTACTGGGGAGAGTGAGAGAGGGAGGGAACCGACAGCTCGACGGGAAGGAGGTGCCTCCACCAGGGCTGCACCCAGAAAGGTAGAACAACAGCAACAGGCTCTGGCCTCCTTCAGACTGATGCTCGGTCTGCCAGGCTTTATTTTAAAGTGAATTCACTGCAGCTGGAAGGGGCTGGCCTGGCAGCCTGGGAAAGCAGAGAGGTGGTCTATGCCTAGGGCAGGTACTGCATGGGCCGTGGCAAGGCCCGCTTTTCCCCCTGCTCGCCGAGGAGCCCTGGAGGCAGTGACTGCCGTCAGGGCCGGCTCTAGGATTTTTGCCGCCCAAGGCAAAAACAATTTTGGCCGCCCCCACCCCCCGTTTTTTAATTACCCCACCCCCGGCCCCGCCTCAACTCCGCTCCTTCCCCAAATCCCCAGCCCTGCCTCCTCCCCCCAGGCTCTCAAGCCTGGGACGGAGGGGGAGAAGCGGCGCGCGAAACAGCTGTTTCGCGCGCCGCGGCCGCTCGGGATCTCCCCCTTCCTCCCAGGTTTGAGAGCCTGGGAGGGAGGGCGAGTAGCGGCGTGCGAGCGGCAGCGGAGGTGAGCTAGGGCGGCCGGGGCACATTTTTAGGGGCGGCATTCTGGCGCCGGCCATCCCGCCCCTAAAAATGTGCCGCCCCAAGCACCAGCTTGTTTTGCTGGTGCCTAGAGCCGGCCCTGACTGCCGTCCATGTCCAGTCAGACCTCGGCCTGTCTTCCGGGGGCCACTGTGCATCACCCCAATTCTATCCACACCGCACAGCCTCGCTGGCATCCTTTCTTTCGGCTTCGCACCCGACTTCTCACACAGCGTGCAGAGCTTTTATGGGCTGACAGGACAGTTTAAATACGCTTGAACGGTGAGATACGTAAGAAAGAGACACCCCCTCACACACAAGCTAGCCAAGCTTGCGGTGCTTCCTTACTGTTGGAGCACAGCTAAGGTCACCGGGAAGGGATTGCATGTTTTGCTGGGGGCAGCGTTCAGGTCACTGGGGAAAAACTGGGTGTCATGCTGAGCGCTTGGATGGGGTGTTTCAGAAGTAACTGGGTGCCCTGCATAACTGCCCAAGCTGTGCTGAGGAGAGGGGTGTTGTTGGGGTTTGTTGTCTCTTTGGTAGCATGCTCTGTGTCCCGCATTGACCTCCTGCTGGTGGTGTTTGTTGTGTCTCACTGACTGAGATGTTACGGGGCAGGCTCTCCCTCCCCCCCCCCCCCGTGTCTCTTAGATGCCATGCTGACAGGTGCTGTTTGCCCCCAGAGTGCTTCCTCTGTGGAGAATGCAACAAGCATGAGTCATGTTGAGATGTGTCTGGAGGTGCAGAAAGGCCACAAGCAAAACACAGACTCAAGAATGATGCTGGAGAAAGGAGGATGGGGTGGCTGCTTTACACCTCTTGGCTGGTGAGATCCAGCTTTGGGGCCAGCAGATCTGGTCCCAGGAGGATCACCCCTGCTGGCACAGAGGGTCCTATGCCATCTCCTCTCCCTGCCAGGAGGGTCTGGGGATTTCCTAGTCGGCTGCCTGTGAGCTCCTCTGGCTGCTGCTGCTCATCTCCTTGGATCTTTCTTCCTTCGTTTCATGAGCACGAAGGACTTGTCAGAGCAATAGAAGTGGGCGCTCGGAGCATTTCTTTGTGTTTTCTCTCAATAGGAAAGTCAGAACCTCTCTCCAGGCCATTCTCAATGAGTATGTAAAATTCATGGGGGTTGGTGTATTGAGGGGGAAATGCTTCTTGCATTTACATCAAATTTGAAACAACACGTGTCAAGGTGTCTTTCGAATTGCTATCTGGAATAATGGTGTTCTGATGTTGGGAACTGTATTGTCAGTTTATGCAAAGAAGATAATTTTTGCATTTGAAATTTAATTATGTTGATATGATGATTCCTTTCCTCGAGAAAATTGCGTGGTACAGACATGCCATGTTTGAATTTAAGTAGAAGGGCAAAATAGGTACAATTGTTGCAGGCACCAATTATGTTGATAGTAGCTGAAATCCCAGGCATATGCTAATAGGAAAACCCAATATATGCTATGAACAGCAGTTTTAGGATAGCATCATCCATTTGAGGCTAAAGATTGTCCTGCTTGAATCATCTGGAACTTCTGTCCTATAGAATGTACTTAACTCAATTCTCTCACTGGAGAGAGAAATTATGCCATAAATGTTGAGCTTTGACCTGCTAAACTAGGGACTGCTCTCAAATCCACTCTGCAGACCTTTCCTCCATCCAGCTCACTTCCATGCTCTGTGCATGGCACTCCCAAGGGTGCAGCTGCAGAGCAGAGTGTACACTAGATACTCACCATGTGCAGTATACAGCATTTGGCTGCGTCTGCTTCTACCATAGCTTGTCTCTAAAAGCAAAGGTCTTGATTCTGGGCGATTGAAGGTAATGGGAGATTTGCTATTGACTTCAATGAAGGATCAAGCCCTCGATGTATGTACAACGTGGGATAAACTAACAATTTATTAACTTGTAGGATGGAAAGATATGAGTGTTACAATCTCTGAAACCTTCCCCAATCTATCATGTCTTTTTTTTACATGGTTTATTTACAAATACAACTGTCCCCAGGTAAGGACGTGTGAATCAGTTGGGATAAAATAAGACCAAACCTAGACCTCTGCTCAATCCATAAACAGCAGACATTCTGTTTATGCTTATTTGATTCTGCTCAAGCTGAGCCAATCATTTACTTGACAAATTTCTCCTTTTTTTCCGTTTACAAATTGCCTACAGACTGGTCATGAAATTCTCAAATCCCTTTGTTAATTCTTCGGAAAGTACTGAATATTCTCAATTCATGCTGAGTGACAGGTTCCATAAATCATGTAGTATTGTTCTGTTCCCCAACTGTTCCTGCTGCACATTTATATAAGTGAATGTACAATTCAGAATTAACTTTCAGTGAAAGTTGGAGCATTCAGACTTAAAATTTACTTTTCACGTGGATTTGCACAAGTGAATTACTTGAAGGTTAATGAAGAGTGAACACAAATTTGCATGAAATTTTTTTGCAGTATTGGAACAGTTCCAGTGCCTCTAATGATAACAATGACTCGACAGCTCTCAACTGTAAACCCATCTGTTTTAGGGACAACGGTATTGTTAAGCCCTGCTGCCAGCATTAATTAGAAATCTCTGTTTTCCAGCCTACCATTAACTAACCACTCTGGCCAGAAGCTGCAAAAAGAATCCCAAGCCCATTGATATCATTAGCACAGTGGCAATGTAATGTATTAAGTCACCTGCTCAATACCATCCAATGTTAACCCCCACTCCCCACAAAACGATTGGTAACTTTGCACATCTCTGGTGCCTTCGGCCACTGGCTCTCAGAGCTCTTTACTAACATGAATTCCTCCTCGCACAGCTCCTAGAATCATAGAATCATAGAATATCAGGGTTGGAAGGGACCTCAGGAGGTCATCTAGTCCAACCCCCTGCTCAAAGCAGGACCAATTCCCAACTAAATCATCCCAGCCAGGGCTTTGTCAAGCCGGGCCTTAAAAACCTCCAAGGAAGGAGATTCCACCACCTCCCTAGGTAACGCATTCCAGTGCTTCACCACCCTCCTACTGAAATAGTGTTTCCTAATATCCAACCTAGCCCTCCCCCACTGCAACTTGAGACCATTGCTCCTTGTTCTGTCATCTGCCACCATTGAGAACAGCCGAGTTCCATCCTCTTTGGAACCCCCCTTCAGGTAGTTGAAGGCTGCTATCAAATCCCCCCTCATTCTTCTCTTCTGGAGACTAAACAATCCCAGTTCCCTCAGCCTCTCCTCATAAGTCATGCGCTCCAGACCCCTAATCATTTTTGTTGCCCTCCGCTGGACTCTTTCCAATTTTTCCACATCCTTCTTGTAGTGTGGGGCCCAAAACTGGACACAGTACTCCAGATGAGGCCTCACCAATGTCGAATAAAGGGGAACAATCACGTCCCTCGATCTGCTGGCAATGCCCCTACTTATACAGCCCAAAATGCCGTTAGCCTTCTTGGCAACAAGAGCACACTGTTGACTCATATCCAGCTTCTCGTCCACTGTGACCCCTAGGTCCTTTTCTGCAGAACTGCTACCTAGCCATTCGGTCCCTAGTCTGTAGCTGTGCATGGGATTCTTCCGTCCTAAGTGCAGGACTCTGCACTTGTCCTTGTTGAACCTCATCAGGTTTCTTTTGGCCCAATCCTCTAATTTGTCTAGGTCCCTCTGTATCAGATCCCTACCCTCTAGTGTATCTACCACGCCTCCTAGTTTAGTGTCATCGGCAAACTTGCTGAGAGTGCAGTCCACACCATCCTCCAGATCATTAGTAAAGATATTAAACAAAACCGGCCCCAGCACCGACCCTTGGGGCACTCCGCTTGAAACTGGCTGCCAACTAGACATGGAGCCATTGATCACTACCCGTTGAGCCCGACGATCTAGCCAGCTTTCTATCCACCTTACAGTCCATTCATCCAGCCCATACTTCTTTAACTTGGCAGCAAGAATACTGTGGGAGACCGTATCAAAAGCTTTGCTAAAGTCAAGGAATAACACATCCATTGCTTTCCCCTCATCTACAGAGCCAGTTATCTAGTCATAGAAGGCAATTAGGTTAGTCAGGCACGACTTCCCCTTGGTGAATCCATGCTGACTGTTCCTGATCACTTTCCTCTCCTCTAAGTGTTTCATAATTGATTCCTTGAGGACCTGCTCCATGATTTTTCCAGGGACTGAGGTGAGGCTGACTGGCCTGTAGTTCCCCGGATCCTCCTCCTTCCCTTTTTTAAAGATGGGCACTACATTAGCCTTTTTCCAGTCATCCGGGACCTCCCCCGATCGCCATGAGTTTTCAAAAATAATGGCTAATGGCTCTGCAATCTCATCCGCCAACTCCTTTAGCACCCTCGGATGCAGCGCATCCGGCCCCATGGACTTGTGCACATCCAGTTTTTCTAAATAGTCCCGAACCACTTCTTTCTCCACAGAGGGCTGGTCACCTTCTCCCCCTATTGTGCTGCCCAGTGCAGCAGTCTGGGAGCTGACCTTGTTCGTGAAGACAGAGGCAAAAAAATCATTGAGTACATTAGCTTTTTCCACATCCTCGGTCACTAGGTTGCCTCCCTCATTCAGTAAGGGGCCCACACTTTCCTTCACTTTCTTCTTGTTGCTAACATACCTGAAGAAACCCTTCTTGTTACTCTTAACATCTCTTGCTAGCTGCAACTCCAAGTGTGATTTGGCCTTCCTGATTTCACTCCTGCATGCCTGAGCAATATTTTTATACTCCTCCCTGGTCATTTGTCCAATCTTCCACTTCTTGTAAGCTTCTTTTTTGCGTTTAAGATCAGCAAGGATTTCACTGTTTAGCCAAGCTGGTCGCCTGCCATATTTACTATTCTTTCTACACATCGGGATGGTTTGTTCCTGCAACCGCAATAAGGATTCTTTAAAATACAGCCAGCTCTCCTGGACCCCTTTGCCCTTCATGTTATTCTCCCAGGGGATCCTGCCCATCTGTTCCCTGAGGGAGTCAAAGTCTGCTTTTCTGAAGTCCAGGGTCCGTATTCTGCTGCTCTCCTTTCTTCCTTGTGTCAGGATCCTGAACTCGACCATCTCATGGTCACTGCCTCCCAGGTTCCCATCCACTTTTGCTTCCCCTACTAATTCTTCCCTGTTTGTGAGCAGCAGGTCAAGAAAAGCTCTGCCCCTAGTTGGTTCCTCCAGCACTTCCTGTTTGGAAGGTGAATTGTGTTGGCCTCTCTGCGTTTCCCCAACAGTAAAAGTGACCTTCCTAAAATCACCCCCAGAGCAAGGTGCTGAAACACAGCCTTGCAGGGAACCCAAGGGGGCATAGGACCCATGACTCGGTATGCAGCTCACTAATGGGGTCGGAGAGAGAAGAGGTTGTGCACCTGATATCCCGTAGGGGAATGAATGGGGTAAGGAGGGGTAGAGCCATGGGTTTGCCCTTTTGTGTGCCAACCAGCAGAGCCAGCCAGCTGCGAGGAGGGAGGTAAGCAGTACTCCAGAAAGGGGTGTCACAACTTACTTCCCCGTACTAGAGACCGAGCTGAGCAGGTGGGAGACTGTGACTCGGGGTGAGTTTTGTCCCACTACTTCTGCAAGGGGCTGCCCCATCCTCCAGGCCGACCCAAGGTTCAATCTACCTCTATGGCTCTGAGTGGGACGTACGTAGTCGCCTTGTACTGGCCTTGGTATACGGATGAATTTCACTCGACGGTCTCACTTCCTTTCTGAGTGCTCCGTTGGCATTGCTTTTAATGGGAACTGGGGGTCCAGATCCCTTAGAAGCAGCACTGAAAATTGCAGCCTTAAAATTTGGTAGACACTCATAACAACATGTGAACACAATGTAAAACAAGCTGATGTGTACGGCAGCTGCCCAAGGAGAGAGAGCGTCCTCACAATGCAAGCTGCTGAGATTACGTTATTTGTTAATATTTCACCTCTGTAGAAGAC